>NC_091080.1:87943333-88255416 GCF_032405125.1 Capricornis sumatraensis | reverse complement strand
TATTGTTATTTTAGAATAATCTAAACTATGGTTGACGTTCCCTTTATTTAAATCTTAAAAAGAATTATTCATGAAAACCAAAGTATTATTCTGTTTTATATTATTAGTCAACACACATTTTTATGATTTTGCACAGACTGTTGTTTTGAAATTATTTTTACTTCCTTGAAGAGCTTTCTTTGGGAAAAAAAATGTTGTACATTGAAGCCTAAGGCTTGCAGAAAAGTAATTGTGTCAAAAGGGGAAAAAAAAAAACTTGGTTTATGACATCAAATAATAATAGTTTGAACCATAAAAAATTGCATATGCTTAGAAACATGTTGATCTTCAAAACTGTGATGTCATATGATTCCACCTAACTCTTGCTGTATCTTGAGGAATGCATGGTCATAGGATTTTTGTTGTGTCCCAAGAGACTCCCTGAATCCTCTCAAAGAGACTCTATTCCTTTTCCAAGGAAATGAAGCATATTTTATTAAACATGCCCTTGTTTAAAGAACATGCATTACAACACTCAAGGAAAAAGCAGGAGCTAATGTTAAGATTTTTCTCAGATCTTCACCACATGGAAAAAGTGCTAATTAGTGACAGTACATAATTTGAACAATTGCTACTGACAAAGTTCTTCATCAGTATGTTTCAAGATTCCAACGTTTCCTTGATTTGAAATTAAATCAGTTTCATGCAAAGGAACTCAGAATAATGGAAATCCCCATCAAATATTATAGAAATAGCTAGTTTGGTCGACCACAGATTACATCTCATTACCATTTAATCTTTTTTGGAGTTTCCCAGGTGGTGGTAAAAAACCTCCCTGCCAATGCTATAGTCCTAAGAGATGTGAGTTCTATCTCTGGATTAGGAAGATCCCCTGGAGAAGAAAATGACAACCTGCTCCAGGATTCTTGCTTGGAAAATCCCACGGACAGAGGAGCCTGGAGGGCTGCAGTCCATGGAGTCACAAAGAGTAGGACACGACTGAAGCGACTTAGCACACACATACATGACATTTATATTTTATTAAAGTAACATGCTTCTGCACAAACTAGATTTTTCTTATTCTAATAGTGGTTTTAACTAAAAAATATACATTAAACCAATACACAAGCAAAGAACAATATTCAAAATAACTTTATTTTCTCCTTATCATCTGGCCTAGACTCAAATGCTGCTTCTATAGACATCAGGTTATAATAATTTAAAATATATTGCATTTATTCTTCAAAGTGTATGTGTAATGCAGAACAGTGAACACAGTATGTTTTCAGTAAATGTTTTGGGAAGAGAATAACCTATAAGGGAATAAAGGCACAAGAAAGAATGACAAGATGTTTGAAATTTCCTACTCACTTTGTATATAAGAAAGCAACATTCATAAACAAATTAAGAATGTACAATATGGGTACAGCACAAGATTTCCCATTATTTATTTTTCAAAATTATGCACATGAATGTATTTCATCTTAGGTATGATATATTTGAAGAAACTGTAATGATCTACCAGTATATGGAGGAATCTTCTATCTTACAATGACCTTTAAAGAGCATTCTTTCAACATAAAGGAAACAAAATGGTCTTATTGAAGTGAAATTAATTATCTTTGCCATCAAAAACAATTCATCAAATTATGTATCTCACAGTGCTATACAGTCTACATTAAGAATTTTAAAAAATATATGAGTATCCTCAGAATCAGTGCTCTAAAATAAATTATACTGATACTGAATTTAAAAAAATAGACTTGATGGTTTTCAAAAATAGGGCAAAAATAAACACTAAAAATATTACAGTTATGCTTTGATTTATGTTTTCTATTTAAAACGTAAAGATTTTCTTCCTATTAACACAACCAGAGTAGAATGTGAATGCAGGTGCAATCCACAAGTCCAGTCTGGTACAAGTTCCAGCTTGAAAAATGCTGTTAACTATTATAAAGAAAACACTGTGTGTGTGCGTGCGCACTTGCATGCACATGTATGTAGATAAAGAAGCCTTACATTAGGCACATTCTGTGGAAATGTTACTCACAAGTTCCTATGATTTCCAAGAGATACATTCTTATAGGATTATAAATTTTATAGCCAAGCAAAATTTTGGATGAGCTGTTTTGCTGTCTTTTTTTGTTTTCATTTCTCTATGATTATTTTATTGCCTTGGTGCTTTAAGGTGGTCACCAGAATGTCAAAGGACTTATTAAATCTTTTCATATTCCAACCAAAATGTTTAACCAGTGAGAGAAAAAGGGCATAGTACTAATTTTAACCTAAACTTTGAGAGAAACCCAATGATATTCTCTCACAAAGCATAAATATTTGCACAATGGATTGATAACAAGACCTTCAGCTCCTCTGTGAACACAGGAGAAAACTAAATACCAAAATGCATGGAGGCACCAAGGCTAGCATGATATATATATATATATATATGGGCTTCCCTTGTGGCTCAAATGGTAAAGAATCTGCTTGCAATGCAATAGACCTGGGTTCGATCCCTAGGTTGGGAAAATCCCCTGGAGAAAGGAATGGCTACCCAGCCCAGTATTTTTGCCCAGAGAATTCTCTGGACAGAGGAGCCTGGCAAGCTACAGGGCATGGAGTCACAAAGAGTCAACCATAACTGAGTGACTAACATACACACATTGAATATGTGTATACATTATATATTATACAAAATTATATATAATTATATGTATATAATTTTATATTTCACTGTTTTAAAAGTTATTTTGAACCAATTGTCCAGTTTGAGACAAAATCAATATCACAAGTTAAAATTCCATTTTTAAATTAAATAAAATAAGAAGGAGCATTGAGTAATACCTATTGATAATCAGAATTTTCAAACATATTGTTTTCAGGAAAAAATTAAATTGGGGCTCTAATACTCCAGACATGGAGACCAGAAATAGGCTAACACAAACACATAATAGTTTTACTCTTTCAGTTTCTACTTCTGTGTTTGGTTTTTTTCCTGGAAATATAATATTTGTTTTCAACATCCCTCACTAGAAGTCCATTCAGAATAGATGGAATATGTGTTGGGAGTTCGAAACACATGCTCTAGATATCAGTACGCTACAGAAAAATTTCAGCATTTCCTTCCCTCTTCCAAACTCAGATAATCTCTATTATTATAACTGTAAGTAAGTATAGTCGCTCAGTCATGTCCGACTCTTTGTGACCCCATGGACTGTAGCCCACCAGGCTCCTCTGTCCATGGGATTCTCCAGGCAAGAATACTGGAGTGGGCTGCCATTTCTTTCTCCAGGGGATCTTCCAGACTCAGGGATTGAACCTGGGTCTTGCACATCACAGGCAGATGCTTTACCCTGTAAGACCAATTTTCTTTTTAAAATGCTGTAATGTTCATAAATGTTTGCAATGCTGGCATTTTAATTAGTCTATATTATCTCACCATAGGAAAATATATTAGAAATGGTAGAAAAAAATTAAAAAAGAAAAGCATTTCCCACCATCTAGAGATTGTGGCAACTTATTAGCATTAGCAAAGCCATTTGTGGTCTTTCGCCTTTGCTGGTTACATACTGAAGCACCTCCTATATGTAGAAACTATATATGAAAACCATATGCACATGTTTTCAGAGGCTGTTCTTTCACTTTATTCTTAATCTTGGTATAATCTTTACATGCTTAAAGATTTGTAAAACTTATTACTTCAGGTTTACCTTTTATTCAGCTTACTACTATAAATTACAATTAGTGCAGGGCCTTAGAAATCTGTGTGTAATTATAGAATATATAACAATATATTGCAGTGAGTTGAATAAACCTAGAGTCTGTCATACAGAGTGAAATAAGTCAGAAAGAGAAAAACAAATATGGCATATTAATGTATACAAATAGAATCTAGAAAAAATGGTACTGATGAACTTACTTTCAGGGCAGGAATAGAGATGCAGACACAGAGAATAGATTTGTGGACACAGCAGAGGAAAGAGCGGGCAGGATGTATGCTAACAGAATATAGCACATGTGTATACATATGGCTGATTCACAATGTTGTTCAGCAGAAACGTAGCCATTGTAAAACAATTATACTCTAATTAAAAATAATCATTTAAAAAGATGTGGTGGTTTGGTTTGAGTTGCTTTGGCTGTGAACCCAATCCTGAGCAATAGCTGGGACAAAGGAAGATAAGGCTCTTGCATTCTTGACATGAGAAATATATAAGAGCATCTCTTACACATGAAGGACTCAGAGAAATGTCACTCAACAAGCATGGCTTCTGAAGGCTAACATCAGATAATTAATAACGTTGCAATATATGTCAATGGTATCATTTATTTATTCAGTATACGTATATTTATTCCATGCCTTCTCTGTCTCAGGCACCGTGCTGTATGCACACAACAAATGTGGCTCCTTTAGTAACGATTCAGTGAAGGAGACAACAAGAAAGGAATCAGGGCATAAACAAAGCCATAATTTCTGATTTTCACAAAGAAGAGAAAGGAGTAAAAAAAAAAAAAAATTAGAGCTTGAAGCAGGACATAAGGAGAATATCTGATTTACTTTTAAAAATCAGGCAAGATGTCTCTGAGAAAGTGACAGGTAAGTAACCACATGAATAAACACATGAGCACCCTTGCTGTGCACTCTCCATGATGCGCTGTTTTAGGGTGCATGCTAAAGTACAAAATGCGCTTATCTCCACTCAAAATTCTTCCAATCCATTCATTGGATGGTCAGAATCTAAAAGAGAGAGCTCTATACATCCCATCTGCATTTAGGGGGCATGCTGCTAAGTCATTTGGTCATGTTTGACTCTTTGCAACCCCACGGACTGTAGCCCGCCAGGCTCCTCTGTCCATGGGATTCTCCAGGCAAGAATACTGAAGTGGGTTGCCATGCCCTCCTCCAGGGAATCTTCCCAAACCAAGGATCGAACCCATCTCCTGCATCAGCAGGTGGGTTCTTTACCGCTAGCGCCATCTGAAAAGCCCATTTAGGGGGTGCAATTGAAAATTCTGAAACTAGAATCTGCTGTTTCCTTAGACCTCTATTCAATAGACACACTTTCCTTTATTGGGTCCTGTTTTTATAAGAAGATCTATAAATTTTAAGAAGCAAATCAAAAGGGAATCACACATTTGGAAGAACATACACATTTTGGCTGTGTGAAAGATAAATGCAATGTGTCTTCCTTTGATCAGAGAGGAGCCTCTGAAGAATTAACTCCACAGTCAGCACAGAGGGGTAATTCGTTCAGCATCTTTGAATTTCATTCTGACTTTTTAAATGACGCACGCTCCTCTGATATTTTAAAGATCACTTGTCATTACATGTTCCTAATTTGTCATTTGATAGATTCAAACAGACCTGAAGAAGCATCTCTGATTCAAAAGAATGATTCTTTAATTTCAGGCCCCCCTCTACTTCCTGTCAATGTGGCAGGGTGTCCCAGCTGAGCTCAAACCAAGATTCCATTTGAATGTTTGTGAAACGGGGAGGCTGTGCAGCTCTCTGGCATATATTTTTATGATTGGCTCAAGGACTTTTAGGAGTGTTCGCTGGATTTAGGGGTGGAAACAGATGGAGATATGTGCAAAAGTGTGATATACAGAGAGTGGGTGGAGGGAGCAGAGAGATAAACAGAGGCAGAGCGAGATGCAGAAAGTGATGAAATGGCTTTTGACTGCCCACATGGCAGATTCTTTTTGTGAGAGTTCTGTAGTGAGAGTGAATGTATTAAGGTCCTCCCGAGAATTGGCGCTTGCAATTTTGGAGAGTGAGAAGTTCAGTGAAGACTCAGGGAAGCCAGTGCTGTGATTTAGTCTGAGTCCAAAGCCCTGAGGGCCACGTAAACCTGTGTTTGTTCACATCCAAGTCAAAGAACTGGAGAAGATGGGACAAGAGGTCCCAATTCGAACAAGCAGGCAGGAAGCAAAAGTGATTAAATTATCATTCCTCTAACTTTTGTTCCATTTGATGACTCTTAATAGATTAGATGATGTCCACTCACATTGGGGAGATTAATCTGCTGAGTCCACAGAGGCAGAACTAATCAAATCTAGAAAAATCCCTCACAAGCACACCTAAAAATAATGCTTAATCTGGACATTTCATTGACGATCATGTTGACATGAAAAATTAATACCATAGTGGTGTTAGAATCAGAAGTATTTTAACAATAGCAAGTAAACAACAACAGTAAAACCTTTCCAGAAGCAGTTAGATCAGGATTACAGAAACGAGTGAAATCCAAATTTGAGTTGAGGCTAATGCTTCCTTTCTCCATCTCGGAAACATTGCTGTTTTGTTTCACGAACTTATACTCTGAGGGTTTCCCTAATGGCTAAAATCTTTCAGAATCTGCCTGCCTTGCAGGAGACCTGGGTTTGATCCCTGGGTTGGAAAGATCCCCTGGAGAAGGGAATGGCAATTCACCCTAGTATTCTTGCCTGAAGAATTCCATCGACAGAGGAACCTGTCAGGCTACAGTCCATGAGTTGCAAAGAGTCAGACAAGACTGAGAGATTAACACACACACATACTCTGAGGGCTCATATACCAGCAGAGGCAGAGGATGGTAACTTGCTGAAGTCAGAACAGATGATATCGTGTGGAAATTATCAGAAACACATGGAAGCATCAATAGCAAATCTCAGAGCAGATTATTTGAAACCACCGAGAGTCCCTGGCGCTGAGTTCCTGTAGTTATAAAAGGTAGGCTCTAATAATTAACAATGTAGTCACTCAGTTGTGTCCAACTCTTTGCAACCCCATGGACTGTAGCCTGCCACTTTCCTTTGTCTATGGAATTCTCCAGGCAAGAATACTGGAAAAGGTAGCCACTTCCTACGCCAGAGGATCTTCCCGACCCAGAGACTGAATCCAAGTTTGCTGCATTGCAGGCAGATTCTATACCATCTTAACCAACAGAGAAACCCAGGTTCCACTAATTAGTTCACAACACTTACATACGTACTGCTTATTCATACACTGATGGTAAAAGGATAAAGGAAGAAACCTTCTCATGACCTTGGGTTGTGTGATAACAAACTTCCTTATCACACCCAAGTGTAAATGCGGAATAGGGAGGAACATTTCAATAAGCTAATGGTGAATCAGCAACAAAACCAAGTTAATCACTGCTGTTTTCACTCTTCAGGTAGTTTGTTGACTTTTTACAGATACAGTCACAATTTCAAACCATGATTTATGGAGTAATCTTCCCATGGAGTTTTTTAATGCCATGTGATTGATGCTTTTAATGAAATTATAAAAAAGATTTTCCAATATTGTATTTAAAACTTTAAAGTGTAGGATTTAATCTTGGTATCCGATTTCACTCTTACCTTATTAAAGACACAAATCTGAAAATCACCAATTAATTAGGTGACATTTTTAGGTTACTTCTACTCTTGACTTCCTTGAAATAATTGGGTCAATTTATTTTACCACCTGTCTTCCAAAAAGTTGACTTTGTCTTTGTTATATGTTCAGAAATCAAATACTAACCTAATGGAACATATGAAAAAAAATGCAAAAACCCCAAATGAGTTGTGAAAGAGTATGTATATTTTAAGGGCTCTCAACACCTTTTGTCATCTCACCCTTACTCCCAGAAACTTTCCATTCCTCCATCAAGTTGTTGTTGTTATTTAGTCTTAGGTTATGTCCGTCTCTTTGCGACCATGTGAACTATAGCACAGCAGCATTCTCTGTCCATGGGATTTCCCAGGCTTGGTTATTGGAGTGGGTTGTCTTTCCCTTCTCCAGGGGATCCTCCTGACCCAAGGATCCAACCCACATCGCCTGCATTGGCAGGTAGATTCTTTACCACTGAGCCACCTAGGAAGCCCCTCCGTCAAGTGGTAGAAACTATTTCTCCTCTTCTTGAACTTGGTGGATCGTATCTTCGTGATAGCTACAACTAACAGAGTAAGAAAGAAGCAAAGCTATGTGACTGAGTTTAGACCATAAAATGGGATAGGACTTTTCTCTCTGTATCTTATATTTATTGTGAAGTTTAAGACACATGGAGAAACCCATGGGGAGAGGAAACGAATTCTCAGCCCTCATCCTTTAGCTGATCTCCTGGTCATCAGCCAGTCAAAATTCTATGGTGAGAAATAAACCATCTTGGAAATGGACCCTCCAGCCTCTAGGAAATTGTCTCAGCTGATGCTGCATGCACTGCCACTAAGCCAATAGAACTTAATATTCAATATATGCCATATATTATCATAACATATTATATAGGCATATGTCACTATCAGAAAAGACTCTGATGCTGGGAAAGATTGAAGGCAAAAGAAGTAGAGAGTGGCAGAGGATAAGATGGTTAGATAGCGTCAGCAACTCAGTCGACATGAATCTGAGCAAACTACAGGAAATAGTGAAAGAGAGGGAAGCTTGTGGTTCTGCAGTCCATGGGATCGCAGCACAACTTAGTGGCTGAAAAACAACAACAAATATATCACAATATTTATAATGTCATACATACAAACTCTTCTGCTGGATGTGAACTGGACAAATACTTTTGAGTCTTTGCAGAGTTGATTTCTTCCATCACCAGGTTCCTCACTCATCGTTTCTGTCCCCTGCCAACAACCCTCCCTCACATCTCCTCAATCACCTTATGCAAGCTGACCACTGTGTTTTATTAGCTTGCATTTTAAGTGTTAAATTTCAGGAAAAGGAAGGAAATTGATTGCATATGCTATGTACCAAGCACCACTAAATGTTTTACTATTAAATTAAAATTATTTCAGTTTTACTGTCCTTTATTTTGTATTGTTGCTGTGGGTTGCTTTGTGGGTTTATTTGTTTTGTTGACAAACATACTTTGTAGACCTTTGAAGTACGTCAGTGCTTTTCTTTTTCCTCGTGTGGGTTCTGCAACATCCCTGCTGCAAAGTTCTACTAGTAGATGCGGTGGGGAGGGGTGGACTCACCTCAGTACATTCAAGCTTAAGAAGGTTATTGAAAAGAACTTGAAGACAGGGCACTCACTGAAATATTAACCTTGTGCCTCTTCCCATTGCTCAGAGAAGTAGTCTCAAAACAACTTGCTCCTGTCACAACAGCAGGACATAAACAGAACTTACATGGTCCCTGTACTGTCAGGAAATAAGCATTTGAACATCAGTATATCTAGTTACACGCTTAAAAATATATTACTAGCAATTCAAATATCGTCAATTAGTGATATTGTTTCATCATTATAGAAGTATATAAATACAGTGTCTAATATTTTCTTCCCATGCTTCATTAAAAAAACACCCTCTAACTTGGTTTAGAGTAATCCTTGGGCATCCCTCGTGGCTCAGCTGGTAAAGAATCCACCCACAATGCAGGAGACCTGGGTTTGATCCCTGGGTTGCGAAGATCCCCAGGAGAGGGTACAGCTAACCACTTTAGGATTCTGGCCTGGAGAATTCCATGGACCTTATAGTCCATGGGGTCACAAAGAGTCAGACATGACTAAGTGCTTTCACTTCACTTCATTTTCCTCTGTTGCTTGGTGGCTGTTGTTGCGATGGCTGTGCCATCTGTGAATAAGGTTTTCTTCTTTATTTCTCATCATATATGAGTTGACCAATAAATATTGTTTCTTTAAAACATTCATGTATTCCCAATCTGCAGTGAGATTGTAATGACTTTGGAGCATTCCCCTAGATAAACAAACTATGATTTAGTCTATAATCAAAGTTATTATTTAGCTTACGGGAAATAATATATGGTATGAAATTCTGTTTACATTTTTTCAATACGATACTATCTTTCTACCTGAGAAGGCTCATAACAGTATAGATGATGCTGTCAGATGTTGTATTTCAGTGGCATCAGCCATTTCTTTGTGTGTGTTAGATGCTTGATTGTGTCTGAATCCTTGCAACTCCATGGATTGTAGCCCACCAGGCTCCTCTGTCCATGGAATTCTCCAGGCAAGAATACTGGCGTCCATTGCCATTTCCCTCTCCGGGGGATCTCTCCAATCTAGAGACTGAACCCTGGTCTCCTACAGCGCAGGAAGACTGTTTACTCTCTGAGCCACCAGGGAAGGCCTCAGACATTTCTAACCACTCAGATTCAGTCTTAACATGTATACAAAAGCGTCGCATATAAAAAGAAAGGGAATTCGTTTAAACTCTTTCAGCAACCAAGCCAATGGCCTTTCTTCTGGCCAAAACAATCCTAATATTTTACTTATAATGCCATAAAATTAAATTTGCCCTTCTTTCACTAATTCCATAGTGTTTATAGCTTCCTGTTGGTGTACTTTCTAGTGTGTATGCGGTTTTGGTCATTTAAATCATAGATACGTGTCAACTATTTTCTAGAATTTGAGCCCATTTTTCCTCTTTATAATTTACTATTTTGTATTTCATCTTTGAACTTTGTGAAACTCCTATAGAAGTTGAGACAACTTCTTAGATTCATATAGTGGATAATATTTTACACTTATTTCAGTAGTACTGACTTTCAACTGCTATAATTTTAATCCCATCTAAAAGCAACAATCAAAAACAATGTGAGTCACTAAAGAAAATAAATAGCTTAAATCCATGGGTGTGGCGCACATATCTTTTTTCAATTCATCTGCGCTGAATTTGTCATCTACTCTTTTCTAACATGCACAGCAGGGAGTTTACAAGGTCCCATTAGAAGCAATCACTGCATGATCAAACACAGGGAAGAAAACAAGCTTTGTATTTTCAAACAGAAATAGGATTTAAAGAACAACCTATGATCAGTGGTTTGTTATTTCTCTTTAGGCCTTAAACTTTGATTTTTCTTATGAATTCTTACGCTATTAAAGCTTCAGATGTTTATTGACTAAGTCACTAAAGTGTACAAAATTAGCACAGAGAGTGTTTGAAATAATTTAAATATTTTTCCAAGATTTTTAAAATTAAAAAGAGGAAAAAGTTTAGAGTTTATTAAAGAGAAAACGGATATTTTTAAGTAGTTAAAGAAGACTATAGTGCTCAAAGGTTGTTTGTTAATGTTAACAGTTTAGTATTTTCAAAGTGGAGACATCACCAGAAATTCTGCTCCTATACATGTGAAAGGCAACATATGTTAGCTCTAAAAAGTTTGGTAGAAACCAACACAATATTGTAAAGAAATTATCCTCAAATTAAAAATAAATTTTTCAAAAGTAAATAAGAATACAGATTAGCAAAAGGCTTGTGACCATAACCCTATTACAGTGTGTATGTGGGCATGTTATCACATATTCCTCAGTTTCCCTCTTTCCCTACATCTTACTATCTACCTACCTATCATTTATCTATGTATCTATTTTTGTTCATTCAATTTATCTATATCACCTGGCTTACTATATAATAATCATACCATTTTACAATTTAAATGTCATTTAACCCTACTGCACAGCTTTAGATGGATATAGCCTAAAATAAGGCAGCTTTATCCACTAATTGTATCATGTCCTGATACTATGTCAGTTTGTTACAATGCAACCTATGTTTATTTTGAGGAAACTAAGAAGCTTCATATAATAGTAAAAAGCCATCAGTGATTTGTAATCTTTTAGCTGGGGGAGGTTCCTGCCTCTATATTGAGGGCTACTGACTGAGCAGGGTAGTGGCTGCTGAATGAAGGTGAGGTGGCTGCAGCAGTTTCTTACAGTTCAGTTCAGTTCAATTCAGTTCAGTCACTCAGTCGTGTCCGACTCTTTGCAACCCCAGGAATCGCAGCACGTCAAGCCTCCCTGTCCATCACCAACTCCCGGAGTTCACTCAAACTCATGTCCATCAAGTCGGTGATGCCATCCAGCCATCTCATCCTCTGCCATCCCCTTTTCCTCCTGCCCTCAACCTTCTCAGCATCAGAGTCCTTTCCAATGAGTCAACTCTTCGCATGAGGTGGCCAAAGTACTGGAACTTCAGCTTTAGCATCACTCTTTCCAAAAATCCCAGGGCTGATCTCCTTCAGAATGGACTGGTTGGATCTCCTTGCAGTCCAAGGGACTCTCAGGAGTCTTCTCCAACACCACAGTTCAAACACATCAATTCTTTGGTGCTCAGCCTTCTTCACAGTCCAACTCCATACATGACCACTGGAAAAACCACAGCCTTGACTAGGCTGACCTTAGTCGGCAAAGTAATGTCTCTGCTTGTCAATATGCTATTTAGGTTGGTCATAACTTTCCTTCCAAGGAGTAAGCGTCTTTTAATTTCATGGCTGAGGTCACCATCTGCAGTGATTTTGGAGCCCAAAAAAATAAAGTCTGATACTGTTTCCACTGATTCCCCATCTATTTCCCATGAAGTGATGGGACCAGATGCCATGGTCCTCATTTTCTGAATGTTGAGCTTTAAGTCAACTTTTTCATTCTCCACTTTCACTCTTATCAAGAGGTTTTTTAGCTCCTCTTCACTTTCTGCCATAAGGGTGGTGTCATCTGCATTATCTGAGGTTATTGATATTTCTCCTGGCAATCTTGATTCCAGCTTGTGCTTCTTCCAGCCCAGAATTTATCATGGTGTACTCTGCATAGAAGTTAAATAAGCAGGGTGACAATATACAGCCTTGACATATTCCTTTTCCTATCTGGAACCAGTCTGTTGTTCCATGTCCAGTTCTAACTGTTGCTTCCTGACCTGCATATAAGTTTCTCAAAAGGCAGGTTAGGTGGTCTGGCATTCCCATCTCTTTCAGAATTTTCCACAGTTTATTGTGATCCACACAGTCAAAGGCTTTGGCATAGTCAATAAAGCAGAAAAAGATGTTTTTCTGGAACTCTCTTGCTTTTTTGATGATCCAGTGGATGCTGATAATTTGATCTCTGGTTCCTCTGCCTTTTCTAAAACCAGCTTGAACATCTGGAAGTTCATGGTTCACGTATTGCTGAAGCCTGGCTTGGAGAATTTTGACCATTACTTTACTAGCATGTGAGATGAGTGCAATTGTGTGGTAGTTTGGACATTCTTTGACATTGCCTTTCTTTGGGATTGGAATGAAAACTGACCTTTTCCAGTCCTGTGGCCACTGCTGAGTTTTCCAAATTTGCTGGCATATTGAGTGCAGCACTTTCAGAGCATCATCTTTCAGGATTTGAAATAGCTCAACTGGAATTCCATCACCTCCAGTAGCTTTGTTTGAAGTGATGCTTTCTAAGGCCCACTTGACTTCACATTCCAGGATGTCTGGCTCTAGGTGAGTGATCATACCATCGTGATTATCTTGGTCATGAAGAACTTTTTTGTACAGTTCTTCTGTGTATTCTTACCACCTCTTCTTAATATCTTCTGCTTCTGTTAGGTCCATACCATTTCTGTCGTTTATCGAGCCCAGCTTTGCATGAAATGTTCCCTTGGTATCTCTAACTTTCTTGAAGAGATCTCTAGTCTTTCCCATTCTGTTGTTTTCCTCTATTTCTTTGCATTGATAGCTGAGGAAGGCTTTCTTATCTCTACTTGCTATTCTTTGTAACTCTGCATTCAGATGCTTATATCTTTCCTTTTCTCCTTTGTTTTTCACTTCTCTTCTTTTCGCAGCTAAGCAGTTTCTTAAAATAAGACAAAAATAAGTCTGCGCATCCACTGACCCCTCTTTTGACTTGAACTATTAAGTACCACTGTTCAGTTCAATTCAGTCACTCAGTTGTGTACAGCTCTTCACGACCTCATGGACGGCAGCATGCCAGGCCTCCCTGTCTTCCACCAACTCCTGGAGTTAACCCAAACTCATGTCCGTTGAATCTGTGATGCCATCCAACCATCTCGTCCTCTGTTATCCCCTTCTCCTCCTGCCTTCAATGTTTCCCATCATCAGGGTCTTTTCCCAATGAGTCGGCTTTTCACATAAGGTGGTCAAAGTACTAGAGCTTCAGCTTAAACATCAATCCTTTCAATGAACACCCAGGACTGATCTCCTTTAAGATGGACTGGTTGGATGTCCTTGCAGTCCAAGAGATGGAGACTCTCAACAGTCTTCTCTAACACCACAGTTAAAAATCATCAATTCTTCGGTGCTCAGCTTTCTTCACAGTCCAACTCTCACATCCATACATGACCACAGGAAAAACCATAGCCTTGACTAAATGGAACTTTGTTGACAAAGTAATGTCTCTGATTTTAACATGCTGTCTAGGTTGGTCATAACTTTCCTTCCAAGGAGTAAGCGTCTTTTAATGTCATGGCTGCAATCACCATCTGCAGTGATCTTGGAGCCCAGAAAAATAAAGGCTGCCACTGATCCACTGTTTCCCCTTCTATTTGCCATGAAGTAATGGGACCGGATACCATAATGTTTGTTTTCTGAATGTTGAGCTAGCTTTAAGCCGACTTTTTCACTCTCCTTTTTCACTTTCATCAAGAGGCTCTTTAGTTCTTCTTCACTTTCTACCATAAGGGTGGTGTCATCTGCCTACTTCAGGTTATTGATATTTCTCCTGGCAATCTTGACTCCAACTTGTGCTTCATCCAGCCCAGCATTTCTCATGATATTCTCTGCATAGAAGTTAAATAAGCAGGGTGACAATATACAGCCTTTACGTACTCCTTTTCCTATCTGGAACCAGTCTGTTGTTCCATGTCCAGTTCTAACTGTTGCTTCCTGACCTGCATACAGATATTTCAAGAGGCAGGTCAGGTGGTCTGGCATTTCCATCTCTTTCAGAATTTTTCACAGTTTATTGTGATCCATACAGTCAAAGGCTTTGGCATAGTCAATAAAGAAGAAGTAGATGTTTTTCTGGAACTCTCTTGCTTTTTCCATGATCCAACGGATGTTGACAATTTGATCTCTGGTTCCTCTGCCTTTTCTAAAACCAGCTTGAACATCTGGAAGTTCACGGTTCATGTATTGCTGAAGCCTGGATGGAGAACTTTGAGCATTACTTTATTAGTGTGTGAGATGAGTGCAATTGTGCAGTAGTTTGAGCATTTTTTGAACTGCCTTTCTTTAGGATTGGAATGAAAACTAACCTTTTCCAGTCCTGTGGCCACTGCTGAGTTTTCCAAATTTGCTGATATATTGAGTACAGCACTTTCACAGCATCATCTTTCAGGATGTGAAATAGCTCAACTGGAATTCCATCACTTCCTGTAGCTTTGTTCACAGTGATTCTTTCTAAGGCCCACTTGACTTCACATTCCAGGATGTCTGGCTCTAGGTGAGTGATCACAAATTTGTGATTATCTGGGTTGTGAAAATCTTTTTTGTACAGTTCTTCTGTGTATTGCCACCTCTTCTTAATATCTTCTGCTTCTGTTAGGTCCATACCATTTCTGTCCTTTATTGAGCCCAGCTTTGCATGACATGTTCCCTTGGTATCTCTAATTTTCTTGGAAAGATCTCTAGTCTTTCCCATTCTGTTGTTTTCCTCTATTTCTTTGCACTGATCACTGAGGAAGGCTTTCTTATCTCTACTTGCTATTCTTTGGAACTCTGCATTCAAATGGGTATATCTTTCCTTTTCTCCTTTGTTTTTCACCTCTCTTCCTCCTCAGACAGCCATTTTCTTCTTTGCATTTCTTTTTTTGGGAATGTCTTGATCTCTGTCTCCTGTACAATGTCACAAACTTCCATCCGTAGTTCATCAGGCACTCTGTCTTTCAGATCTAGTCCCATAAAACTATTTGTCACTTCCACTGTATAATCATAAGAGATGTAATTTATGTCATACCAGAATGGTCTAGTGATTTTCCCTACTTTCCTCAATTTAAGTCTGAATTTGGCAACAAGGAATTCATGATCTAAGCCAGAGTCAGTTCCTGGTTCTGTTTTTGCTGACTGTATAGAGCTTCTCCATCTTTGGCTGCAAAGAATATAATCAATCTGATTTCAGTGTTGGCCATCTGGTGATGTCCATGTGTAAGAGTCTTCTCTTGTATTGTTGGAAGAGGGTGTTTGCTATGACCAGTGCATTCTCTTGGGAAAACTCTATTCGCCTTTGCCCTTCTTCATGCCGTAGTCCAAGGTCAAATTTGCCTGTTATTTTAGGTGTTTCTTGACTTCCTACTTTTGCATTCCAGTCCCCTAGAATGAAAAGGACATCTTTTTTGGGTGTTAGTTCTAAAAGGTCTTGTAGGTCTTCATAGAACCGTTCAACTTCAGCTTCTTCAGCATTACTGGTAAGGGCATAGCCTTGGGTTACCGTGATATAGAATGGTTTGCCTTGGAAATGAACAGAGATCATTCTGTCGTTTTTGAGATTGCATCCAAGTACTGCATTTTAGACTCTTTTGTTGACCATGATGGCTACTCCATTTCTCCTAAGAGATTCTTGCCCACAGTAGTAGATATAATGGTCATCTGAGTTAAATTCACCCATTCCAGTCCACTTTAGTTCGCTGATTCCTAGAATGTCAATGTTCACTCTTGCCATTTCCTGTTTGACCCCTTCCAGTTTGCCTTGATTCGTGGACCTAACATTCCAGGTTCCTATGCAATATTGCTCTTTACAGCATCAGACCTTCCTTGTATCACCAGTCACATCTGCAACTGGGTGTTGGTTTTGCTTTGGCTCTGTTGCTTCATTCTTTCTGGAGTTATTTCTCCACTGATCTCCAGTAGCGTATTGGGAACCTACCTGCTGTGGAGTTCATCTTTTGGTGTCCTATCTTTTTTGCCTTTTCATACTGTTCATGGGGTTCTCAAGGCCAGAAAACTGAATTGGTTTCCCATTCCTTTCTCCAGTGGATCACATTTTGTCAGAACTCTCCACCAAGATTCGTCTGTATTGGGTGGCCCTACATGGCAAGCTTAGTTTCATTGAGTACCACTGTAGGGTTATTAATTAACTTAATTTGAATGTTTCTGTGTTTCATGAAGTAAGGAGGCCCCCAAAAAGGAATGGAGATGGGGGAAAGCATGTTGGTGGAACAGTCAAAACCCATACATTGATCGACTAACTTTGCTGTCTTTTATGTACTAGTTTGATGCTCCCACCCAAGACAGTTATGATAGTAATGTCAAATATCTCTGATCACAGATGACCTTAACATATATAATGAAAAAGTTTGAAATTGAAAGTGCATCAATGTTCATTTCTTCACATGCCCAACTAAACTAGCTTTACCTACAGTTGAGAGGGGATTTAAAAAAAGCTGTAGATTAACAATTTTTTTAAACACAACTTTTGATTTTTACTCATTTATTCAATATCTAGATTAAAATATTTTGTTCTGACAGTGGCTTACCTAAAGATCCTATGGAAACATATTTTGAGCACTCAAAGGCTTCCCTCGTAGCTCAGTCGGTAAAGAATGTGCTTGCAGTGCAGGAAACCTGGGTTCGATCCCTGGGTCGGGAAGATCCTCTGGAGAAGGAAATGGCAACCCACTCCAGTATGCTTGCCTGGAAAATCTCATGGACAGAAGAGCCTGGTGGGCTGCAGTCCCATGGGGTCACAAAGAGTCAGGCACGACTGGGTGACTAACACTTATACATAAAACACAGATGACATCAAATGTCAACTTGATTATAATACAGATCATTTCATTTGCAAATCTTGCTTCTCAGAACTAAGGATATTTTCTCAAAGATAGTGTGATTTTGTTTGTTTGCTTGTTTTGGTGCCTATTTTGTAAATTGTGAATGAGAAGATTGGGAAGGGGTAAAAGGAAAGCTCTATAGATTCAGAAGGAAAATTGGGAACATAAGACTGTCAGTTGTGGCCTCATTTTACCCAAATGCTTCCTATTATTCCTTGCACAACACTGCCATTGCTTGAGGAGTGTGTGTGTGTGTGTGTGTGTGTGTGAAGAGAGACTTCAGAATGTACAAGCTTTCTATACTAGGTGTTACTTTGCTCTTAACAGACCATATTTATGCTGTGCTGAATTTCATAGACATAAACACATCTAAAAATGTCTGCCTCTCAAGTGAATTCAATGACAAGAGAAAATGGTCTTTATACAGCATTTGCTTCATCCATAATGAATGCAAATGGGGTCAGATCTAGTCACCAAGTATAAGCCTTTTATTTTAAATTTAGTATATGACAGGGATTCATTTTCTCTGCAGAAATGTGATGCTAAATATTGACCATTTAAAACCTAATAAGATGCTGAGTGGAAGAGATTAATAAATCAAATGTATTAACATTGCAAATGTCTCGGAATGTTGCAGGTTGCCATCATAGCACGGATTTTATTTGACTCCATGGTACCATTATGCTAGCTGTTGCCCTAATTTTAGCTCGTTGAATGCCTGATGAAATGTCATGCACGGTGAGTCCATTATAAGCACATCAACTCTTGCATCTGCAGTTTGCAAGTTTAGACAGTTATTCTTTCAAAGAACTCTTAATGGGCTTTAGCATTTGATAAACTGTGAACTAGTTTACCTAGGACAAGGCTCTTCTAGTCAGACAAGCGTATTTCCTCTTCTAATGTAAAGATCTCAGCAAAGTCAAATAAAGCAGTAGCACTTATATCAAACTCTCTACATATTATATGCAATATATATTTATTATATATTTATAGATATCGATATAAGAATCCATTTACTCAACAATAAAATATAAAATATAAATGCCAATTCTATTTATTTTAAAGCAAGGAAACCTCTATTAATAGTTGTAGTAGCAGCAGAACTTACAGTAGTCGCACTGCCAATAGTAGTTGTAACAGATTTCTTTATGGAATACTTAGGTTAAAAAAAAAAAGGAAAGACTGGCATCGTCAAGATATTAAACCTCACAGCAACTCTCCGTGTAGGTACTATTTCCCTTCTTACAACTAAGGAGATTAAATTCCAAAGAAATTAATTACTTTTGACAGAGTCGTGGATTTAAGCAGAGCAGAGTCACGTTTGGAACCTAGAAGCAGCTAGTTCCATAGTTACCCAGCTACTAAACCATCCAGATAGTGATATGTCATTTGTTACTCCTTTCTGCCACGCCAATTTTATCTGTTATCAGCTCTGACTGGTCATTGAGATTGTGAAAATCAGCGTATGTCTGAGGCAACACTGCCGGTGTCAGAGCAATTGCCTAGATGTTCACTACCTTGGACACCATGTAGCTACTTCCCACCATCTTCAGGAATACATTTTCTTACACTAAGTGAAGACTGGAAAGAAGTAATGACACACTGAGCTTTTGACCTAATGTCTTGGTCTCAGCCACTCCTGGTAGACATAGTTCCCCAGGGGAAAACAAGTTCTTCATTTATACTCTCAATCTTCAAAAAAATACATTATCTTCAACCAACTACTCATTTGATATGTGTTAATGATCAAAGCGAGTTCCATTTTTTGATGCAATGACTCAAAAAATTATTCCACCAATTATAAGCAAATTATAGTTCCAATCTTTAGATTCCAATTCCTTTGTGTTTTAAGGACATGTTTTTCTTAGATATAAATATTTGGAACTCAATGTTTTTCCTCTCTAATTTTTACAGAATCAATGAGTGATGTGAAAATCCATTCCTGTCCTCAGGCTTCAGTTATCCTTTTCTTACATTTTAAGTCTTTATTTTATTTCCATAGGGCAGATAGGGGACATAGGTCTGGGTGAATTTAGGCAGAAGCACCTGTTCTCCATCCCCAGGCACAACAAAGGGTCCGAATGCTTCCTGATCTTCCCTTTGAGTGCCTGGTGTAAAATATACAAGAGGGCACCAGTCTCTCTAGGTCCGCAGCACTAAGGGCTTCATCCTGTCTCCGGAGCCCATAGTTGGCTTTCTACAATGCTTTATACATATCTAGCTGTATCTTAGCAGTTTTTATGGAGTTCAGGGAAGTCTTTCCCAGATAAACAAATGTCCAAGTCTTGCTTCTCCCTACAGATATATGGCTCTCAAGATTGGGGGTTATTTGATTACTCAGAGATCTCAGGTCCATGCTGATTTAAAGGGAATTGGCTTACTTAATACTTGTCCTCTATTTTTACTGTTGTAAGGGAAAAAGCAATACTTTCTTGCTCTTCAAATATCCAAGCTTTTAGTCTGTGATAGACACAGGTATACAGCTATAATACAATCTTTTTATCATAATTAGTTATTTTTATTTTTTAAACTTAAATTTATTTATTTTAATTGGAGGCTAATATTGGTGGATTCATGTTGATGCATGGAAAAACCAATACAATCTTTTAATAGTGAGACCAGGTTGATGGTAGCACAGAAGAGGGACTCTGGCACCAGTCCCCAGCACTCAGGGGAAACTCTCTTTAGGAATTGATTGTCAAAGGAAAAAATGGGATTTCAGAGAAGGGAGATTCCCAAGGAGAAATCTGTGTGTAGAAACCTGTTCTCTTGGTTATAAGAAGTTGGGTTATAAGAAGAAAGGGTTCTGTAAGTGTTAATGTGGCAAGTTTTATAGCTTATATATATCTTGATTATAAGTGCAAATGATACATTCAGGAGACTTGCCAATGGATGCAAGATGACTGTTTAGCACTTTATAACAGCAGCACAATTGTAAAGTGATAAGAGAGTGTGTGTATGTGACAGTTGTCATTAATGGGGATAGAGAATAAGGACCAATTTCCTTTAAGCTGAGGAAGGAGCATAAAATTTAGATTGCCTGGAGGAACAGAGTAAGGTGATAAATGCCTCCAGATTCTTGAATGGAGATAATGAGACACAGAAAATGACATGAGCAGGTTTGTACAAGAAGAGGATGGATTTGGGTTTTGACGTATGAACCTTGAAATGTTCATGAAACATAAAGGCCTGTATTGAATAAATGGTCGAGTTCATCATAATTCAGAAGTTCAAATGAGTTGCTTGGGCTTGCAGATGGAGACTTCCCAGTCTCCGTCATAAATGTGGTGGTTTGAAGGGTAGAAGTAGGTGGGATGATCAAGGGATGATGGATCAGGAGTGAAGAGTGGAAGTCTAGGACACCACCTTGTGAATTCCTGGAGAAGCTAAGCGGAGAGGCTCAGAAACTAGTCTGCAGAAAACAGTGATAAAATCCTAAACATCACCAAAGCATCCCATGGAAACCCAAGGAACAGAGCTTTACAATCCACTTTACAAAATAGATAGCAGAGAGCTCTAACAAGAGATGGACTAAAAAACAGAAAAAGAAATTGAAAAAGCTACTACCTCTAACAAGTAGGAGGCCAAATTAGTAAAGGCAGTTTGAGTAGCCTGCTGTGGGCTGAAGTCAAATTTCAAAGCCTAGAAGACAGACCAGAAAGTGAGCAAAAGAGGACAGACTATATTTACGAGAAGGTTATGGTTTTTCCTGTGGTCATGTATGGATGTGAGAGTTGGACTGTGAAGAAGGCTGAGTGCCGAAGAATTGATGTTTTTCAACCGTGGTGTTGGAGAAGACTCTTGAGAGTCCCTTGGACTGCAAGGAGATCCAACCAGTCCATTCTGAAGGAGATCAACCCTGGAATTTCTTTGGAAGGACTGATGCTAAAGCTGAAACCCCAGTACTTTGGCCACCTCATGCGAAGAGTTGACTCATTGGAAAAGACTCTGATGCTGGGAGGGATTGGGGGCAGGAGGAGAAGGGGACAACAGAGGATGAGATGGCTGGATGGCATCACCGACTCGATGGACGTGAGTCTGAGTGAACTCCGGGAGTTGGTGATGGACAGGGAGGCCTGGTGTGCTGCAATTCACGGGGTCACAAAGATCAGATACGACTGAGTGACTAAACTGAACTGAACTTGAATAAGACCATGAGACCAAAATAAAATTCAACTTCTCTCCGAGAGTATTGCAAATCATGATGCAACAAAGAACAAATGTCAGAAGTGTCAACGGCTAAAATTCATCCGTATGCACGCGCATAAACATTCCAACCTGAATTAAAGTCCTGGGTTGATCTGAAAACTCAAGCCACCTCTCTCTCCCTGATTTGTGTCTTCCCATAAATTCCTCTCATGTTGTTCACTCTTCTTGACCCCTTCTCTCCTTCTCTGCCCTCCTTCCTGCCTTCTCTCCTCTTTCCTGCCCTTCCTCTCTTAGCAGTTTCATTATGGCTTTCCCTTTCCCTATGACATGCATATAAAACTGATGTATATTTTAAAATAAATTCTTAAAAGTTGAGGAAATCGAGGGAAAGTGAAGGCTAACTTATGTGAATCGGTTCATTAAGAAGTCACCTGCAAAGGGAGGCACGGACTAAAAAGTGTTCTCTGTGAGGCCAGATGATATCAGTCACGTGTAGTGTCTTCTCCTCCTGGGAACAGACGAATTTGATAAACCATCACTATCTTTTATTCCAAAGCTTGGTAGGACAAGGCTCTGACATTCCATCTGATGACAAGAAGGAAAGGAGCCAGAAACCAGTAATGCTCTGCAAAATTCCTGTGATATCTTTCTCTACCCAGAAATGCTGTGTGCTTAGTATCGTGAAGTTTCTATTTAAAAAATAAGAAGGGAGGGACACACAGAGAGAGACACATTTTCTTCTTCAGCCTCAATCTGAGAAAAGCTTTAAGAATATTGCTGATGTTCTGGACTCCTCTCTGCTTTAACTGGGCATGGATACGACTAGCAATGCTATAAAATGAGGAAAACCTCTGATTCTATTATCCAGATTTGACAATAGGACCCTATGCATTTGTGCACAGTCAGTATTATTAAATGTTCCCAACCCAGGAACTGAACTGGGGTCTCCTGTATTGCAGGCGGATTCTTTACCAACTGAGCTAGCAAGGAAGCCCTTAAATGTTTCATAGAATCCTGAAAAACAGTGCTTAAAATATCAGGAGTTTTTTTGTTTGTTTGTTTTTTAATTCGGCAGGCGTTAGTAGGCAATCACTAGTGACCTTCTGTTTGAGCAAGATTTTAGTTGACTGTGGATAAAATAAGGAATGACAACACAGAAACAGCCATCCTAGCATCATCCATTAAAAAGGTGAACTGAAAATGAAAGAGAAAGAGCAATTTTCTCCGGGAAAATATCCAAAGAAGACGGACTTTTTCCCTTCCTCTCTTCCTACTCTTCCTTCCTGCCTCCCCGCTCCCTCCCTTCCTTCTTTAGCTGATAAGAGAAGAGGTGAAGACATCAGATCAAGAGCAGGAATTCAAATTTTTCTATGGACAGAAAGAGGAGCATCTCTTACTCTGAGGTCAGCAGGAAGTAGCAAAGGATGAATCAGAATTCTAGAAACTTTAGGAAGTTTGGAGTTGTCATATTTGATGGCCTCTGTTGCTCCAGTCACATACGTGACAAAGAACTATTAAAAGTATGAGCATCGTGTGGCTGGGAAAAGACGAGCATCAGACCGAAATGGTAGCTGAGCAGGTGAATCAAGGTGGAGGACTGGAAAAACAAATCAATGAAAGTCATCTGAAATGCATTCATTATTGGATTTCATGACATTGCCGCATTATGTGTAACAGAATCTTCTGTTTCCCAGGGCGCCTCCAATGCACACTGAGACCACTGTAACACGCCCGTATGAAATTCAATGTAAAAAATTATCTCCTTGAACTTATTTACTCAGTTAAACCAAACAATTAACATTTATTTTGGACTTTGAAAATTCAAGAAGCTAATTTATTGTCTCTAAATTTTTGGCACGCAAATTCTTTGGGGGATTTCCCAAAGCCTAGTTATCAATAACAGCTACCCTCTCTTGTTTCAGGGCCTGCTAAAAGTATCTTAAAAATATTTGATTAATCTCACTCTGTCTGCCACATCCTGGAAGGTAGGTCATGCAGGTTTGGTTTTTTTTTCTCCTTGTCTTAGTTTCAAAAAGTGACATTTCATATTTTATGAGAACTAGATGAAACAAACCTCTATTTCTCTGCAACATTTTATGATAGCGACTCTCATTCCCACTAAAAGTGCTTTCTCTCTCTTTCTCCACAACCAAGGTTATAGAGTATCACATCAAGAGATATGAGAGCAGGCAGCCAATTTGTAGAGTAGTGGAACATTACACCAAACACATTGGCGAAACAAACATCAGTCCCAAATAAGCACACTCACGTACATACATCTGTATCTATAAGATAGTTTTTCGTTTACATAATGAATTCTCAGTGGTTAAAAATTTCGAAACAGAAATTCAGAGTCTAAAGCTGTTTTCCTAGAATAAGTTATGTTTAATTTAAATTTTAAGCCCTTCATTATGATCTCATAATAATTGTCCATTTCAGAAATAAAAGGAAAACAAATTGAAGAAAATAACAGGAAAATTAAAATAAGGTTTATCAATTTTTTATCACTGTCTATATTTTTCAGTGTAAATAAATCAGCAAGTAATTTGGTTTTATCTGGAATTAAAATATGCAGTATATAATATAACAATTCTTATATAATCAGTGATAGAAAATAACATAATGATTAAAAGTAAATTAGAAGCAATATGTGTCAATACAAAGTCAGTTTATTCTAATTTATGCTAAATAAACTTTAATTGCTTAAAAAATTTGGTTTAAAAAATAATGTATTCATTATTTGGTGACTCCCCACTTCAGAGTGTCAGATGTTTATCCTACAAACTCTCTAAGTGGTCAGTTACCTTTATGAAATATCCAATTTAGCCAAACACTTAGGGCTTGGATCATACCCACATCTCTAATCTGCCCACCATTCCCTCAAGGTCACCATTAGTTGCACAGAATAATATCAATTTATTTCCCATCCTACCAACAAAATGGGGGAAATGGAGATGAAATATTGTATGGGAAAAGATTCAAAAGTAATACAATAAATGTTTGGTGACAATAAGGAAATATAGGAGAGCTACAGCATATTTGATCTGGGAAAACATCAATAATAGAGACAACACTCCATTGATTTTAGACCTTGCTGCTTAGGAAGATAACTGGAGATAATCAATATCTATAGCCTCTTTATACTCTTTAGTGCTGTTGACCTCTGAAATACTCCACAGACTGTCCAAACAAATGAAGATATTTCCAATATATAGCAATTCAATCCAGCATGCAATTTTATTTACACATTTTGAAGCCTTCTGTATTTCTGATACTCAAGAATCAGTATTAGTCATAATTCCTACTCTCCAGGATCTTCTTGTAGTATTATGAACATGTCCTGTCATCTCAGCGAGGGCCTTAACAAGGAGTCACTCATATTTCCTTTCCAAGTCTAATCTCTTCTTGGTGTGTTCTCAGAGAACAAAAACTCGGGTAATATCAAGGGTGAGAAAGCAGAAGGTAAGATGCCTAGCATCTTGGTGCCTAGCACACCTGTCACCTGGTCCCTTGATAAGCAAGGAAGACCACAGGCTGAAGGATATGTGGGGAGAGATACTTGTTGGCTCAAGGCAGCAGTCTTATCAATGAGAGTTTCGCTGATGGTGGCTTAGGAAGAAGTTCCATGGGAAGAAACAAGTGATTTTGGCATTTGAACTATGTGTGAGAAGCAATGGACACAAGGAGTTGGCTGGTTATTGAAAAAGCGTGTTAACCTCCTATCTTCGCTTGGGCTGCCATTACAAAATAGCAGGCACTGGGCGACTTAAGTAACAGAAATTTGTATGTCACAGTTCTGTGACCTGGGAAGTCCAAGATCAAGGTGGAGCTGATAGTATTGCTGATGAGAGCTTTCTTCACGGCCTTAGAGGGCTGCCTTCTCCTGTGTCCTCTCGTGATGGGGTTAGAGCCCTGGTGTCTCTTGCCCTTCTCAGAAGGCCATCAGCCCTGTTGGATGAGCACCTCAACCTTAGGACCTTCATCATCTCATAAGCCCCACCTTCAAATATTAAGGCTTCAACATATGAATTGAGTGGAGGAGGAGACACAAACTTTCCGTACAGAAGACAGGAAGGATACTCTCTGGAGAGAGACAATGAGACAGAGAGCGCCAATTACCAAGTCCTTAAAGGCTGACTGTGAGAACTAGAAGTCCTCTTTATAAGTTTATTAAGAGGCCCATATCCCCTTCAGTGGGCTTCCCTGGTTCCTTAGCTGGCAAAGAATCTTTCTGCAATGCGGGAGACACTGGCTTGATTCCTGGGTCAGGAAGATCCCCTGGAGATGGGATGGGCTGCCCACTCCAGTATTCTTGGGCTTCTCTGGTGGCTCAGATGGTGAAGAATCTGCCTGCCGTGTGGGAGACCTGGATTTGATCCCTGGGTTGGGAAGATACCCTGGAGAAGGGAGTGGCTTCTTGCCTGGGGAATCCCCATGGACAGAGGAGCCTGGTGGGCTACAGTTCATGGGGTCACATAGAGTCAGACATGACTGATCAACAAAGCACAGCACATTGCCTTTAGTGAGTCAGCAGACAAAGATGAAGAACAGACTTAGAAGCAAAAAGTTACAGATCTCCAAAATATATTTCAATATTCAGCCAAAGCCAGTCTTTGGACTGAGTCTGAAACCCTGCTTAGAAAAATCTGAGAACTGGAAACAAGAAGTTGGACATCTGGAAGGATGCCCTAGTTGATTTTCACTTCACAGACCACTGAGATATCTCTGCTTACAGAAGTGTTCACCTCTCTTTAGTAAATATACTCTTTCCCCTGTGATGAATGATAATGCACAGGGAATTAAACTCACTCCTTAGAGCTCATGGGCTGATAACCATGGTTTAACCCCAGCAAAGATAATCTGGCTAAGGACCTGCTGGGATTGACAAAAGAGGAACAAAATTATACAATGGAGTAGCTACATTAGCTAGTGAGTCTGTGCTTGCAGGAGTATGTTTGCGATTAAATTTCAAGTAAACTTGATTCAGTTCGGTTCAGTTCAGTCACTCAGTCTTGTCTGACTCTTTGTGATCCCATGGACTGCAGCACTCCAGGCCTCTCTGTCAGTCACCAACTCCCAGAGCACACTCAAACTCATGTCCATTGAGTCAGTGATGCCATCCAAACATCTCATTGGACACAACAATACTTGATTAAGAGGTCTGAAGCTGAAGACTGGAAAAGTAAAATTTCATTGACCTGGTGGCACTGTTTAGTTGCTCAGTCGTGTCTGACTCTTTGCGACCCCATGGACTGTATCCCACCAGGCTCCTCTGTCCAGGGGATTTTTCCAAGCAAAAGTAGTGGAGTGGGTTGCCATTTCTGTCTCCAGGGAATCTTCTTAACACAGGGATCGAAACTGTGTCTCTTGCATTGGCAGGTAGATATTTTACCACTGAACTACCAGGAAGCCCAGCAGTTTCTTGGGACATACCATTTCACATTCTGACTGAAGCCTTCAGGATGAGCCTGACACACTGGTAGAATGGCTGTTGGAAGCTTCGAGAAAGTGGGAGCCAGTGCTTAGGAAGGTGTACAGATCTGAGTTACCTGAGTTGCTCCAACAGACGGTGATGGAAGATAGATGGAGGCTGACCAAGAAGGACATGCTGGAATAGATATATTATGTGATGCCAGAAGGCCCACTCAAGGATTATGTCCCCTAGGGCCATAGAGAGCATGTACCATTCAAGGCCAGGAAGAATGCCACGGTGAGAAAGATACCCAAGTTCAGAGCTTGCTGTCCTCTGCAGGCTAGGGCCAATATTATTAATAAAATCCTTCTTTAAAATGATAGGGTCAGGTTCATTGTTAATATATGCTAGAAGAATCCATACATATTTGGATTTAACAAATTAAATCTCATTAAATATATCCATATTTAATTATTAATTTATATATATATGAATATAGAAGTAAAATTAAAGATATATATATGAAATGTAATTGTGATTTTTTTTCTGATAAGGATATAAAAAGTCAAAACAAAACTAGATTTTGCCACCCAAAATAAAATCTTTCATCAGTATCATTTCATGGAAGGAACAATATTTCAGTACCAAAATTTAGAAAACATAATGTCAACTCTTAAGTCCTTAGTAATGGATAAATTTGTATTTAGAAAAATTTTACTGAATTAATCATGTTTCTTTCATTTTGACATGGACCAATAAAACCTCATTATGGAAGAAGGCTGGTTTGCTGACCAGAACTTGGAAATAGCTAAATTAGATTTAGTTCCAAAACAAACCATATGTACCCAGGATAGAGAGCAATCTGGTGCCAAGTGCTTAGATGTGGTTGAAGAGACTCAAATTGGAAGGTCTGAGCTTAATGTATTTTCTCCCTATTAAAGACTCTAGCATCTGCTGGGGAAAAGCTGCCACTCAGCTCTTACTGGAGCTGGTAAAGCAAGACTTCACTGGACACAGGTGAGTGGAAATTCAAATTGGATTAGCTGGCAACAGATCAAAATCAAGACCAGTGAAACTGTCATTAGATCTTGAGGACATCATCTGTTTGACTTTTTCTCATGCATAAGTCACGGAGAAGGCGATGGCACCCCACTCCAGCACTCTTGCCTGGAAAATCCCATGGACGGAGGAGCCTGGTGGACTGCAGTCCACGGGGTCGCTAAGAGTCGGACACGACTGAGCGACTTCACTTTCACTTTTCACTTTCATGCATTGGAGAAGAAAATGGCAACCCACTCCAGTGTTCCTGCCTGCAGAATCCCAGGGATGGGGGAGCCTGGTGGGCTGCCGTCTATGGGGTCGCACAGAGTCGGACACGACTGAAGTGCCTTATCAGCAGCAGCAGCAGCAGCATGCATGCGTAAGTCAAGGGTTCTCTTTTCATTGCTAATTAGAGAAATATGCTGAAGGAGCAGCACTATTCTATGTACAGTAGAGCAGAATGTTTCTCATCAACCTCACCTACAGACGCTTAGTCTTAAATACGAGTACCCACGAAAAGGGGGAGGACAATAAGGCAGTTAAAGAGCAGTGTAACTGGAATTTCAATCCTAAAGGAAGTCAACCCTAAATATTCATTGGGAGGACTGATGCTGAAGCTGAAGCTCCAATACTTTGGCCACCTGATGCGAAGAAATGACTATTGGAAAAGACCCTGATTATAGGAAAGATTGAGGGCAGGAGGAGAAGCAGGCGGCAGAGGAAGAGATGATTAGAGAATATTACTGACTCAGTGGACATGAATTTGAACAAACTCCAGGAGATAGTAGAGGACAGAGGAGGCTGGTGTGCCGCAGTCCCTGGGGTTGCAGAGTTAGACACGGCTTAGGGAGTGAACAAGGACAAGTGGAATTAAACCTGTTGCAGGATTCATCCATCAAATTTGGTTGTCAACCAAAGATTCTGAGCAACTATCTTGCCATATTCTTCTGCTATCTACTTCTCTATACATTTTATTCATTTGGGATTCCTAATTTTTGGGTATGCATCCTTTTCCCAAACCTCAGTCTTACAGATGTGTTCTAAATCTATTTTCCAGTTCATTAATCTTAGCTTTGTGTTTGAATTTCCATTTAATTTACTTTCTTAGTTTCACCAACATCTGTAGTTTTCCTTAATTATAATAGCAAATATCATACACATGCATAGATTTTTTTTTAATATACTAGACACATATAATATGGTGAATCCCTTTCATACATGCTTATATCACAGGCCTTTTTGTAGCAAGCCAAACCTGTGGTTCAAGAACTAGAATTTGGGGTAAGATCAAAAAAAAATTACAGATGAGTTTGGATTTTGTCCAGTAATGAACCAACAGGGAGCTGTTCTGATAAAATTAATGTAAAACAGCAACCTTGGTGACAAGGTAGGTGATAAATTAGAAAGAATTAAGACATGAGTAAAGTTAGAAAAATAGTAGAGTCTTTAGTACAGGTAAGGGATTTTAAGAGGCTGAGATAGGAAAATTTCACTGGGGTTAGAGAGGAAGGTGTGGATTAAAGAGACATTTTGGGGTAGAATTGATTTAACTAAGGTTAAGTAACGTAGAAGGGGAGAAGTAATGGACAAACTCCAAGGCAACTGGGGCTTTCATTGTGGAGACTGCCAGAGGGAAAACGTGCTGGAAGAAATTAGGAGAAACAAAATTAGAAAGTCAGTATCATGCTTTGGACTGAGAGCATGTCTACAGGCTATACTGGCTGTTCCGAAGAATAATCATTTTATAAATGAACACCTGGTCATCAAGCTTCCCAGAAAAAAATATTGTTTATCTTTCCATTGTCCTCAGAGTCAAGTCCAGCACATGTGCTGATAGAGCCTCTAAAAGTGACTCCACTGTCATCTATTTGTGAGCACTGACAATCTACCATCGTGGCTTGCTTTAGCTATACCTAAATGTTCTGCCTTGTTTATTTCATGTCTCCTTTTGCAAAGTTGCTTCTTCCACAAGAGAAGTATTCACCTCAGGTGGAGTGAACCCTTATTTACTAAGACTCACACAAACAGTCGCTCACTCTTTGAAGCTTTTTATTTTGTTCTTTCTCCTATGAATCCCCACTCTCAAGATGAAATCACAAGTTAATTTTGCATGCCCTGAAGACATTCCCTATATATCTTTCTTATAAGGAGCTTCATTGAATTCAATGTTTTCACACTTGTTTCCTTCCATACACAACAGACACCCTATTCTCTTTGATTTTACAGTACAATGGCTAGTGTAGCTAGGGCATATTAATGTTTGCTGAATGAAGAAATGAACAATTGGTTGTAATTATGAATCACATATTCTGAAGATAGGTTGCTCATTAAGAGAGATATCTGAGTGGCCCTCAAGGAGATAGAAGAGCATTTCAATATGGAAGGAGTTGAATAAGGGCTTCAGATGTTGAGGTGAAATTTATAGGGTGAAGACTAAGAAAAGTCTGAGTTTGTGGTTAAAGAAATGATAAAGAAATCACGATTGAAATGTAACTAGGATGAGCATAGCACTGGGCAGTGCTGAAGCAGAATATAAAAATATAATCTGATTAACTCTATCTGTTTATCTCTTCTATCTAATTGTCTATTTATATAGTTAGTTTAGTGCTCCTTACTCTTTTTATGAGGCATTTATAGAATATACTCATGAACAGAGCCAATTAAAATAACCCAGATTGTCTACTGAAAATTAAAATTCTCCTACAACTAAAGTTCAAACAAGGAAAAATAACCTAATATCATGCAACTTGGATCTCTGTGATCTCATACTAGACAGACTAGTTCCTAAGATAATTTAATTATTTCATTAATATGTGTGTGCTTAGTTGCTCAGTTCTGTCTGACTGTTTGCGACCCCATGGACTGTAGCCCACCAAGCTCCGCTGTCTATGGGGATTTTCCAGGCAGGAATACTGGAGTGGGTTGCCATGCCCTTCTCCAGGGAATCTTCCCAATCCAGGGATCGGCACAGATCTCCTGCGCTGCGGGTGGGTACCTTACCAACTGAGCCCCCAGGGAAGCCCCCCTGTTTTCCTAAAAGACATTAACTATCATCTTCCCCCTCACATAGAACAACAGAAACACTTGAATATGGATTTATTTTGCTATAAAAATAAGTTGTATTGAGACATTTCAGTTAAATATCCAGGGGAAAAAAGAGTTTTTTTCAAAGTATTGAATCAGTTCATTTATTTTTATGGTTTAAATTTCGAACTGATCCACCAACTTATAAAACTGTTTCTCGTATAAAGATTTTTTTAACTAAAACTGAAATAAACACATAATCTCATGAAGACTAGCATAAAATAAACATTTAATGAAATAATTATATCTTAAAAATCTATAATATAAGAAACTAGTGAAGTGTTAATTTTAATTCATTAGGTCAATTGAGCTATTTAATTGTATTTCTTCTGAAATGTTATATTGATTGTGACAGAATACCTCTAATCACACAATTGCAGAGACTTACTAAATTATAAATTCTCTGTTCTCATAATTCATTTACTTCACAATACAAAATATCAGTCTTCTAATCACAGCTGTGATGCAGCTCACAACAGCTGAATGCTTCAAAAATAGTTTAGATGACCTGCTACTCATTGCAGCAGAAAAACTTCAAGGGCTTTTGAAATAGGTCAGATCATAATGGAGATATTGAACTTTTCAACTGCAAATAATTAGGTTTTATTTTCAGTGTTCACTGACCTAGCCTGAAATTTAAGGTGATACAGGAAGAGTTTAGCTCCATTTGGCCTTATTTAGCAGCAATTGTTCACTCTGTGTCCTATTAAAATGGTTATCATCTCTGAAACTTTTGCTGACATCTGCGTTGGCAACTTTTTGCCACAATTTAGGAATCTGAAGTGATCAGCGGCAAAAAAAAAAAATAATAATAATAAGGGTTACTTTCTCCAAAACAAAAATTGACTATTAAACATTTTAGCTTCAGTGTTGCTGCAAACAACCACAAAAGCTCTAGGGTTTATGTTTCTGAAAAATTTTTAGCTAATCATGATAGCATGGACTGTGGTGGCATTATAATTTCCAGTTTAGTATTTAGTGCAAAATTAAGAAAAGAAAACAAATCTTCTTTGCTTGATTTCTCTTTTATCCCATGACTCAAGGAAAAAAAAAGCAGCATCTATTAGATCACATAACATTTATGCTTTATACCAGATTATGTATGCAGTTCAGACTGTAAGGTTTAGCAACATGATAATGATATCCTTTTCCATAATTGGGGTTAGATATTTTACTTGCCAAAAGAGTTACTGCAGCAAACAATGTCCCATCTGCTTTCATTCTGAGTGTGTTTTCATAGGTGTGAGGGCAGCTTGCAACCCCACGTCAGCATCCATTATAAGGCACCATGCAACCTGACATGACACGCTATGACAGATGAAACCCGACTCAACATGGCATCCGTGAAGCTGATGCACGTGAGGAATTGCCTTGCATGTGCGTTCACATTTTAGTAAAGAAAATAACGGAGAGATGCTCAGGTATTTTGTTTCACTTATCTCTGCCAACCTAAATTTTGAAAGAAACAAATGGTGCTCAACCGCTTTTTCTCAGAATTTCCAAAGTAGAATCTATATGACCAAGTAGAACTAGAAATCTTCATTCAGGGTGTCATTTTCTCCCAGGAAATGTTCAATAAGCAGAAGATGAAATTCTTCTTCATTCAAAGTAAAATGGCAATAAATATTAACATATTTTCAATTGTATACATTTCAGAGATATAAAACAGAATAAATACTACACCCTCAATACTTATGCATACTGTATATGGGTAGTTTTGCTATATTGATGTACAAACTTTGTAATGGTTCTTATTTGTCTTATATGCCTATCTTTTTTTCTCCAAATAGATTGTAATTTTAGACAGGAGATCTATCACCTCTCATAGGGTAGAATGGAAGAGAGATAAGCCATATGATATCTAAGATATAGAACTTAAAATAGTTATTAAGGCACTTTGAACCTCACGGTAATAAATAGCAATTCTTGTAAATATTGACAAGGTGAAATAAAGCAGTATTTTTTAAAAATAAAACTGAAACCCATTACACGGTATTGTAAGTTTTTAAAGAAAATATGGAATTTAAATTGAGTTTTGAGAAAATAAACGCATTTTTTAGAATTTGGTAAGCATAATATAAAGCAAAGCACTTTTAAAAAGCTTTTCAATTTCAAAAGTCACAATGTAATATCTTATTTTCATGTTTCATGGACACAGTAAGCAACATGATATACTGTTTTCAGTTTCTAGAAGATTCACGCAAAAAGATTAATATTTTTGCCTCTTACAGAATGAAAGAAAGATATTCAGTCTGAAAACCAGAAAGTCTAGATGTTGTCCTTAAGTTACTCCAATCATACAGTTTTTGTAAGTTTGTTAGATACTTTTAGCCACCTTTCTGAATCCTGAATACTGTAATCATTACAATGTGATTTGATTTCTATTATATCTATGTAGTACATGGACAAATTATAATTTTATTTAATTCCTAATGAAGTGAGAGCTATGAATACCATAGTCAATAAGAATGTATTGAACCTCATATAGTTGATACTATATGAGAATTAAAAATCTATCTTTTACTCTCTCTCTCTTTCTCTATCTATATATATATACATGCACACACGTAACATGTGTATGTGTATACATATATTTCTACAGCGCATACGTGCTAACTTGCTTCAGTCATGTCCAACTCTTTGCAGATCTGTGGACTGTACCCTGCCAGGCTCTTCTGTCCATGGAATTTTCCAGGCAAGAATACTGGAGTAAGTCGCCAGGCCCTCCTCATATCTATATTATATATGCATAAGTATACATATATTTATATATATATAAGTATACATGTGTTTATATATATATTATAAGTATATATATTTATATATATATAAGTATACATATACTTATTTATATATATATATATATATATATATAAGTATACATAAATTTCCCCAGAGGAGGAAATGGCAACCCACTCCAGTATTCTTGCGTGGAGAATCCCATGGATGGAGGAGCTTGGTGGGCTATAGTCCACGGGTCGCAAAGAGTCGGACACGACTGAACGACTTCACTTTCACTATACATATATTGCATATGCATAGACATATATGTGTATAAGTCATTGGGTTTTAGAAATAAAGATAAGAACTAACTCTAAGATACTCAGTAGGAGGAAAAGTTTAAAGTTTTAATATGTGTCTTATTGAATAATAGGTTCATTCATTATAGGTTCAATATATTCTTATTGAATATAAGTTTTTAATAAGGCTTTTAAAATAACATTATAAAATTGTACAATGCATTAAGGAGCATTTCCCTAGATTCTCATTCCTTAAATAGGTTAAATCAGGGCTTAAATAACTCAGTGTTTATGTTGTTAATAGATACATATACAGACGGTGTACACATTTGAGTATATTTTAGGGGCAGTGTCAGCTGTGTGTCATGAACACAAATGTGAGTATATGAGTGACTGAGGAATATCAACCTTAAATAACTGTCGAAAATGGATATTTAAGATGAAAGGGAGTCTTTACAACCCTCCAAGCCTCCCAAATTAAAAATGTACATCACACTAGAGTACTATTGGTATTGAAAGTAAAACTGAAAGTGTTAGCCACTCAGTTGTGTCCGAATCTTTGCGACCCCACGGACCATAGCCCACCAAGCTCCTCTGTCCGTGGAATTCTCCTGGCAAGAATACTGGAGTGGGTTGCCATTCCCTTCTCCAGGGCATTTTCCCGACCCAGTGATCGAACCCAGGTCTCTTGCATTGCAGACAGATTCTTTATATCTGGGCCACCGGGGAAGATCCTTCTAATAGTTAACAAGCTGAGTTACTTTTTAATTTCACTTTTTCCTTTGATGCTAATATATACTCATTTGTAGGATCAACTATTTCCCCCTTTATCTCTGTAGTCTATAGCCTAACCTCTTGAGGATGCAATAAGGTGAAGGCAAGGTGAAGTTGCTCAGTCATGTCTGACTCTTCGTGACCCCACGGACTGTAGCCTGTCAGGCTCTTCCATCCATGGGATTTTCCAGGCAAGAATACTGGAGTGGGTTGCCATTTCCTTCTCCAGAGGATCTTCCCAACCCAGGGATCGAACCCAGGTCTCCCGCATTGTAGGCAGACGCTTTACCATGTGGGCCACCGGGGCAGTATCTAGGATGCAATAACTTGCATTAAAACTGCCCTCATTTCTGCTTTTCTCAAATGTTGAATCTACCTGTGAGGATGTAAAGCTAAGCTCCATTTGTATTCTGCTTCTCCCATTTTCACCAAATCCCCTTCAAAAAAGGAAAAAAAAATCAGTGTTCAGATTTTCAAATTGTGTTTAATCCAAACTGTTAGAATAAAGTTTCACATTTTCTGTTTACTAATATTTAAGTAACATTTAAATTCTTTTTTTTTTCTGTTACAGCAATTCTGTGCTTTCTGTCTTAAGAGAAATCAGTTTATTTGCTGCTCCTCCAAAGTTAAAGCAGATTCACACTCAAGTTGGTTCTTTATCCAAAGATGTCATATCATGAATATCAGATCACTTATCCTTATTTGAATGACTTCCTTGGTAAGCTTGCACACTTTGTTCATGACATATATTAAATAGTACCCTGTGACAACCTATTGTATAATCTCTCTTAAAACAACATAATTGTGTATATTTTATTAAGTAACATTTATAATACTTGAAGTATTCAATAGCAGTATAGCACTTGAGGTATTTTCATTTCTTTATAGCCTCTTATTGCTCAGAATTTTCCATGACTGAAAAAAATAAAGTATGGTTCTATGATCTCTTCTCAGATTTATTATTATTATAATATGTTACTATAAACACTTTCAATTTATTATATGATCAACACAGTTCTTTTTTTAATGGTCACAACTGAAAACAATTATACTTGCAACTGGACTATTATCTTATTTTCTCTTCTCACAAAATTTATGATTTGGTGTTATTATTTCCATTTTTCACACAAGAAAAATTTTAAGTTTAAAATATTAAGAGATTTCCCAAAGATTATATCCAGCTTGAGGCTTCCCTGGTGGCTCAGACAGTAAAGAATCTGCCTGCAATGCAGGAGACCCAGGTTCTATCCCTGGGTTGGGAAGATCCCCCAGAGAAGGGCATGGCAATCAACTCCAGTATTCTTGTCTGGAGAATCCCACAGACAGAGGGGCCTGGCAGACTACAGTACAGACAGAAAAGAGGTTGCAAAGAGTCAGACATAACTCAGCAAACAGCACAGACAGAAATAGCCACCCCTGTGCATTTAATTACTCACACAAGACACTGGATCATTTTTTTTACCTTCTAGGGACATTCTCAAACTTTTAGCAAAAGATCAAGGGGGAAACTATGAACTGTTCTGAAAATTGCATTACAAATGTAAACTTATAATGTGTCAATAAACATAGAGTATATCCATACATCAGTGTGTATAGAAGTATCTAATTTTTAAATCATTATTTTGAAAAGATTTAGTTTCATTTCACATATGCTTGCATTCTCTACCAACTAGTTTGTAATCTTTCCAAGAATAAATATTTGTTTAGTTATAAATACATATTTTAACGAATAATGAAGGTAAACATGGCCCATTTCTTAAGAAATAGCCTACTAAGGCCGCTGAAGCTCCAGGGTTAATACCCAAAGAGGGATAGGGAGGCTAGCTAGTTCATTCTTTGGGAAAAACAAATTAAATGGCTTGGAGAAAGAAATCCTTCCCCAGGTACTACATACATTTCATCTATTCTAGAAACATGTTTCCCTCCCATACATCTCTAAGATCAAGACGCATCTAGGAATTGATGGCATCTTTCAATCTTTGCCGGCAATGTTAGCTATTGGAGGAATGACTGCAATTCCATTTATTTTCTTGCAAAGCAAAACTAAAGTACTTTATTGTATCTCACAATGGAAAAACTCCACAAGTAGATTGCAGTGTGTTCCATTTTGCAAGAGAGTTATGTGCAAAATGATTGCCCATCACCTGCAAACAATATAAGCAAGAAAAAAAAAATGACATCTCCCTTGGAATATATTAAATATATCTTAAAGCTTGCAAAGGCTAGTGTAATGAATATATGCTGTGTAAATTATTTCTAAGCATGCATTATAGTTTATTGTTTTTTTCTTTCTGAGTGGTACATAAAACAATGGTACATTTAATAATCAATGGTCTTTCGGATTTGACTGAAAACACTATCTCTTTGTATCTATCACAGAGCCTGCAGTTCCATTATTTAGACTTTTAAGCACTCTTTGTTCAGTGTAAATTGTATAAGAAAGTAGTTCACTGGATTGATCTGGAGACTTCTGCAAGTGGTACACGCAAGTAATGCTTAGAAAATTGGAAGGAAATGGGAAATATTAAGAGGAAGCACAAAGATCATTATGAAAAAATGCTTCATACAATTTTGACTGATGTCTGATCTCAGAAAGTTGGAATATGACATTTATTCCAGAAGCAAGCAAACTGATTGAAAATATTTGTTGGTTTAGTCACCAAGTCATGTTCGACTCTTGTGACCCCATGGACTGTAGCCCGCCAGGCTCCTCTGTCCATGGGATTCTCCAGGCAAGAATACTGGAGTGGGTTGCCATTTCCTTCTCCAGCGGATCTTCCTGACCCAGGAATTGAGCCTGGGTCTCCTGCATTGCAGGCAGATTCTTTACCAACTGAGCTATGAGGAAAAATTAATTTATTAGTAAATATTTGCTATTTATCCCCAATATTGAAAAACATGAAATAAAATAAAGGATTTTTGAAAACTTGATGCATAGAAACACTATTTCATGATACACTGAGGAATGAAAACATTTTATTCTCCAGGTGCTTCTGAAACATTCTAAGTTAACAACTTCATTCATGTATTTTTTTTTTTTCTCATCAGTTCTTATCACTATGTAATTTATTTTGCAAGAGTTAAGTAATTGAAGAGGTTTAGTAAACCTTCCAGGAAACTAAGATACTGTTTAATAAATTACTGCAGCCCAGAGGAGTAACATGATTAATACATTCTTCATATTGTTCTGCTTTCTTTGGAAAATATGAATGCATGCAGGAGAACACTCAAAGAGAAACGCATCATTAGATTGGCTTTCCCATTAAACCTTTCATTAAGATCAAACCATCCTGTTTTATCCATCTTAAAACTTCACCTGGGGAGGTGACTTTTATAAATCATAACCTACTCCTAAAGTTATGTACCTAGGAAACAGCTCACATGTTCCAGAATCATAGTACTGACAATGAGGGAAAATTCCACACTCCCCTTGAGCGGACACATACCTCACTCCAGTTCTCAGGGATTACTATTTTTTTTTTAACAGGTTTCCTCAATCCATTCTGCCAAATGCCTACAACAATCCATCTCTTGGAGTCAACTCCTGTACTGTGCTGCTTACAACTATTCACGAAAGAAGCAGCCAACCATAGACGTCTGTGTTTCCTCTCTCCATAGCCCAGCCTTTTGGTTCCATCAGATTAAAGAATACTCAAAGATAAGGCATTATATATTGCATTAACTCTCCCTGTGGGAGACATGACGAATTTGGCCATATATATATATATACACACACACACATATGCACTGCTGGCATTTTTTATCAAAAATACCTTTAGTTTTTAAAGCCAGAACATGGAGATTCATTGATAACACTTTCATATCTTCATTTATATGATCCTTGTAATATCTTACTTAATTGGGTGAATGGTTCACATTTCCAGGGCACCGCTTATCCCCCACACATACTTGCTGACATACTAACACTGACAAAAAAATAAACGCTTCAAGACCTGCAGGCCGGGAGAGAACTTTTCACGTCCTTAACCACTTAGCAGATCAAAGCACCAAACCAAAAGCACCAGTTAGGTATTGTGAGTGAAGCAGAAACAAAGTGTAGTTCAACTTCTTATCTGTACATGAGCAACACGTTCAAATAAAGATGAGCCTTTTTTTCCCCTAGAGGACAACATCACAACCCTGGAATTCTGACTTCCAGAGCTCTGTTAAAAGGAATGCTGTCTTGGATGCCTGCTTGCTTTGTACCTTGCACTTCTGCATAATGAAGAGATTTTTCTCCAGTTCTGGATAAAGACTCCAGGAGCTGGCTTGATAACCCATTGCCCTGAACTTGACCTTTCTCCATAGAAAAGTTTAGCTTCTTAGGCAAATCCCTAAAATTTGATCTAATGTATTCTGAAGCAAGTTTAGCTTCAGATCCCCTTTCTGTTGTGTCAATATTTTTCATACAGGAAAATCCATTGAGCACCCCCTTAAGTGGGGTGGAGAAGGGGGTGGGTGAAGCTCATCCAACACCAACAGGGAAAGAGGCAGCTTCCTTCATCACTCGTGTGACTTCCTACCTCACCTCCTACTATTCCTGAGACTGAAGGGACAGCCTTGGGGAGGCATCCTTCACACAGGGACTGCAGCCCAGGCATGGTGGATTGGGTCAGCAACTTCAGGAAGACAAAGCTATTCTGAGGTTGAAGGTCAAGACTGTTCTTCCCAGAAGGCTGTTGAAGGGTCAAAGATGACAGCATCCTGTGCACTGAGATGGTATAGTGCCCCAAATCTCCACTTTCCTCTATTCTGCTCTGCAAGACAGAATTTCAGCTCTAACCTTGCATGCCAAGTTGCTTCAGTTGTGTCCGACTCTTGGCAACCCCGCGGACTGTAGCCCGCCAGGCTCCTCTCTTCAGGGAATACCCCAGGCGAGAATACTGCTGTGGGTTGCCATGCCCTCCTCCAGGGGATCTTCCCAACCTAGGGATCAAAACACACATCTCTCTCCTACATCTCCTGCATTGGCAAGCGGGTTCCTTACCTGCTTTAAATTCATCTACACATGTTTAAATGAATCAAAATTGTTGTCCAGAAATAGAGCCCTTGTCCACAACCAGAAATATCTTATGGGTCTTAGGGTGTTTTTGTTTGTTTTTGCCCCTTATGTGTTAGGCACCCATATGCTCATCCTTCAAACTTGGAAGAATTCATTAGCACAAATTCCCAGCCCTGTCTGGAAAGAGATTATCTGATTGTCTCTGCTCAAGGTTATCCGCTGGAGCCGATTTCTCACTTGGCTGCACCCAGAGGCTCACATGCCTGACCCTGAAATTCACGCCATCCTTTACCGGGAGTCTGGGACCAAGGGCGGCATCCAGGGCTTTAGCGCCACAGACGCCTGCTCAGGTGACAGTCAGGGGCGTAGATGGGTTGGACGCTCTTCAACACCTTGTTGCCTTCTTATTTTAACAACCTGACCCTGAGAACTGGCCTCAAAAATAGATAAAAGGAGGAGAGGAACTAATTGCATCATCCCAGGAAAGACATCAAAAGAGATTCAGGTTACTTCTGATCCATCTATTCTATGTCTGTATCTGTACCAGTATCTAAAGCTACCAATATCTCGCTAAACCTGTTGATACAGTTACATAAGGTCAATTTATATCTAGTCATACAAGATGTAAATAGAGGTAGATAACACAGTATTGATACAGAAAATGTTAAAATTCTAAGCATAATATTTAAGACAATCTTGAAGCTCCCCAAAGAAAGATCTTAATCTGAGCAGGAGAAAACCAACTCAATAGAATTAAACTAGACTATACAAGAAACCAATAAGTAAAAATGAAAAGGTATAAAACAGCCGAAACATTGAAAAATAAAGTAATAAGCACAAAACAAATTGATATAGATAACTGAAAAAATAAAATTATAAACATGAAAATTATCCTGTGAACTATAATAGATAACATATTTTTTAAAGAATAAGAGACTTAATCAGATTTTTTTAAAGAATAAAAGACTAAATCATTCCTATCAAAAACAGGAATAAAGATGATATAAAATAAGACCGTATAAGCCACGATGGAGACGTGGGATTTTAGTGCTGTCTCTCTGGCACTTTGAAAAGTGACATGATTAGAGTTGAGTGAACATTCTGTTTTTATGAAAGATTTTTAACTGATATAATAGTATGTGGAAAATAATCATTGCAGATTTAATTTACTACAGAGATAAGCCAAGGGAATACAATTAGTATATATTAAGAATCATAGAAATCCAATTCAAAAATTTCCTAAATCTAGCAATAGTAACTAAGAAGCATGTGGATTCAAAGCATACATTAATACCTACCACAAAAATTCACATCCTCTCAAAATTAACTTGATATGTATGTATATATACTCTTTCTATATCTGGTTTCTGTGACTATGGTTTCAGTGTGTCTGCCCTCTGATGCCCTCTTGCAACACCTACCATCTTACTTGGGTTTCTCTTACCTTGGGCGTGGGGTATCTCTTCACAGCTGCTCCAGCAAAGCACAGCTGCTGATCCTTACCTTGGACGAGGGGTATCTGGTAGATATAAATAGATATAGCTTTAGGATTCTATAAGTATCAGTTCAGTTCAGTCGCTCAGTCATGTCCAACTCTGTGACCCCGTGAACCACAGCACGCCAGGCCTCACTGTCCATTACCAACTCCCAGAGTTTATCCAAACTCATGTCCATCATGTCGGTGATGCCATCCAACTATCTCATCCTCTATCGTCCCCTTCTCCTCCTGCCCTCTATCTTTCCCAGCATCAGGGTCTTTTCAGATGAGTTAGCTCTTTGCATCAGGTGGCCAAAGTATTGGAGTTTCAGCTTCAATATCATCTATAAGTATAGAATCTTAAATATCCTGTGATAGGGTGCTTTTTCCTTTCTTACTCTGTATGCAGCATGGATTTCCTATAAAATCATTATGTTGTTTTATAACTAATAAATCAAAAGTAAAAAAAATTAAAAATAATTTTACAACATAACTGAAACTATAAAGTTGATGTTCTATAATTACCACACAGTAATCATTCAAATCAATTAATATTATTTTTAGCAAATAATGGCCTAATTATGTTCTCTTAAATGTTTGCATTATTATATGTGCATTATTTTCTCAAGATCAGTGCTTTAATAGCAGATTCCCCATAGACACTAAGATAAACTTGCCAAATCACAGTGATTCCTAGAGCCCTAAAGCATATACACACTAGATACGCATATATACACATATATAGCATATATACACCTATATACACATATATACACATTAGATCTTCTCCATTTGCTTTATTCAATTTCCTTTCCATTACCTGTTTATAGAACTCAGGAATAAATCACTATTCTCCAAATGAATAAGAACTGAAACTAGAAGTGTTCCAGAAGTTAAACACTGGACAAGGTCTTTGTGCAGAGGATGCATTCAGGACAATGTAATTTTTATTCTAACAGGTTAAACGATAGAAATCACATGCTACAAAGGTGCATCTAATTAGAATGTGATCTTTCACACGATCAAGAGAAATCTGCGCAGAGACTGATATCAAACTTTGACACAGGATGTTTATGCGTCCTCACAACATTATCCAAGGCTTATATTCTACAAACTACGAACGTTTCCCATTTTCTTGATCTTCTTGCCTCTTCCATTCCCCTAATCATTTCCTTTTCTTTCAAGTCTTTCATTCGGGTGATAAAGAATCTGGGCCATTCTGAAGGAGAGCTCCCTTCCCTCCACTCCTTCTCTATTTTGAAGTATTCCTGATTAATGAGATTTATGGATGGGGGCTTATTCGGTGGGGCTTTGGGGCTGTTTTATTTTACTGTAGTCATTCTAGCCTTCCGTTGTCTCTGCTCTTCCTCATGAATTGAACTTTTTACCTCCAAGAGCCCATATGCTCAGTGGACCACAGAAAATGCCAAACGCTGCCTAATTTTAATTCTATCTCAAAACTGGCAACAATTATTTTCATCTCAATTTTTAAGGCCAGTGCAAATGCTCAGGAAAGGAAAGAAGTATTCCAGGTTGAGAAAGACACACACAATCTCACTAGTAATTTAAACAGAAAAAAGTTGGCATTGTTCTCAAACTTAAAATGCAATTTTTTCCCTGTGTTTTTCTAAATTTTATTTAGTGAAATATTAATATTCCCTGATTTTTTTGTAAATCTGCAACCTCACCAACTGGGCATTTGGCTAATATACAACAATCCTGCAAGTGATGCTCAAAAACGCCGGTGGATAAGAACTCAAGTTCTATATGTATTGTGAAGCTTTTATTGCATGGTGTTTGCGAAGTACTGCAATAAATCCACAGAGGAAGGTACTGGATTCTTATATTGCTCTGTTCTTCATTTGCTCACATTTTCCCCCTCTTAAAAATCCACCTTAAAAAAATTAAGAATGAAAATATGTACTATTTTCTGTAGGGACTTCAGTTGGAGTTGATATATGTTGGCACTGACTTGCTAGCATGATCATAAAAATCTGACCTGTCATCTTGAATCCAAATATTTGTAAATATTATGCTTCTGGAATCATTACCTTGGCATGCTAAGAGCGAATCCAGAGCAAAGAGAACTCAAACCTGGGAGCCTTTGGCGCAAGTCTTTGACTGCCTTATCAGCAAAGCAACAATTTCACCAGCATGCTCCTCTATTTGTCTGTTTCCAGTGCTTTTTACGCAACAGATGATTTTGCATTTGCTGATTTGCAGCAGCTCTTCATACAGTTGTCTTTTTTCCTAAAGCTATTTTTTAAAACCTTTCACGGTAACAGAGGGGCCACATTTCCCCATCTTTTTAGATGTGTCCTTATGAAAATAAAATTCCCTCGGAAAATGTACAGTAGGCTTAATCCTAAATTAAAGTAGTTGCTGAAATACTATTACTCAACCCCGAGGCACATGTGATTTCCAAAGAAACAAATTCCGCGTTTAATTAACTCTGAAATCCTCCTGTAAATGGAGCTTATGTGTTGTGCTGCAGAGTTCGGGGCAGGATGCACTTAGAGGGGAGCCCCGCTCCGAGGGCTGGCTGGCCGACCGCGCCCCGCCCGCCCTATCTGAGGCAGACAGATTCCACACATGGCTACATGTTCTAAATTAGGGAGTGCGGAGGTTCATCTAGAGTGCACAGATTAGAATTTTCAATAGACCTAAAAATGTCTCCGAGGCATGAATGAGCCTGTCACTTTGCCTCTGCCTCTCCAGCCCGTGATGGATTCCTTTTATCCCCGCCATCTAACCCGTGAGATCGGCCTGCTCTCGGCCCTTATTCCCCATCCTCAGTCATGCTGAAATACACAGGTTGCGGTTAAACAAATCTGCTTTTATGGAGCTAAAGCGCTGTGAAACGGAGCTGATTAGGGTCTGACACATCGAATTAGCCTGGGCTATAAAGTTGGCTGATGACTCTATTGTTTCAGAGGGCCTGCTTCTGGCTTTGCCATGCTTTCTAACAACATCGGAGGACTTTATTTCTTTTAATTTAGGGGAGAAAAGTTTTACAAGAGTGAAGTAATCATGCTTGCAATCAAGTATTTGATTTGGAAACATGGCGGTGCACATATTTATTTGTTTTTCTTGCACCTGGAAACCCAGGTTCTTGCCAACTGGACGCTAAACAAATTAGCTAAAAAACGTGATAATTTAGCATTGAGAGATATTGTGTGGGAAACTGCAAGTCAAATGACCAATAAAATACATGATAAATTATGTGCGAAATGTCCTGAACCTTTTTATTTCAAATAAAACCACCTTTGTAAATATGACTAAGACTCTTGTTTAGCATCTGGCTTAACAATATTAACTAGTTTGAAAACTATCTTTAAAAAACACTAATTATAAGAAGATGGTTCTTATTGTATAAGTGATATTTCTTATATTCTTCTACGTTTCTTAGATCCATTCATGTGTGTATATACATTTACCCTGCAAGATAAATCTATTAGTAGTTTACTCAAAATTTTGAGCACATAGTCCCCCAGATATGTTTATCTTTAGCTATATCATTGTTGCTTTTTATGCAAATATAGCAATACTTTTTATTTTTAAAGCTCTAGAGAATTTTGAAAGGTTCCTCTCATGTTTTTAATCTAGCAATCCCGAAGCTAATATCTTTTCAGCAGTCTTATTTGCTTCAAATAATAATTTACCTTAGGAAGGGGTTAAGTTAAAGAATACTAGTTAGGAAGCAACTGGTTAGTTTCAAAGTCAGCTTAGAGCATCTTTTTGCATCTTAATTCAACAGACTGAAGTTTGGATTATAGAGGAGAGATGGATCTGATATGTGGGGGTCAAGTTTTATGCAAGCAGAGTTCCTTGGGCCTGATCCCCTCCTTCAATAAGGTATCTGCTGCCTGTGTGGCCCACCAGCCAGGCGTCTGTGGTGAATCCACCAGAGGGGTGTTCTGTTCTAATCCTATCTACTGCCTTCCTAGTGCCGATGATAGACATAGTCAATCACAGATATTTTTCAAATATTTTTAGGTGATATGCAAAATAGAATATAACATACAATAACAATTGTTCATGAAACTGCTATTTTTTTCTTGATGTCTTTTATAACTTTTCAAGTTCAGACAGTTCAGGGAGGGTTTGGGATTGTCCCAGGTTTCTCAATTTTGACTAAAGATTGAACAAAATCTGTATTTTATTGTTAGTATGTAGAGATTCTTACAATTGATCAGCTCAGCCTGGACTAGTCTGATGGTCACTTGAAATAGCAATGTGATAGACTACTTTAACCTCAAAAGCCTGACTGATCTTTTTATTACCTGCATGTCACAGATCACATGTGAGTGTAGGTTGGTTTGGGGGTTTCCTCCCCTACGTAATGTGTGACACAGCAGGAAAGAAATCATGATTTTCCCTAGAATTTCTAGACATGGTCAGGGCACTCAGGACCACCCACAGTCTTGATAAGGTAGAGACAGGTATTAAGAAACAAGTTCTCACACTTGTTATGATTTCATTACTTTTGTTGAAACATTTATAATAGAAATGGTGGATTGAGGAGACTCATAGGGGCTTCCCAGAGGGTAGGGCTTGAAGAACATGTTTCCTGGAGTTCAGAGAATTCCAAGGACCAGGGCCTCCACTGATACCACGCTCCATCTCTGTAATGACTGCATCAGCTGGTCCTGTCTGACTCCGCCACCGTGAGAGGCAGGACATTTTTGGAACTTTGTATTTGCATCTGAAATTGCAACTCTGGTTGTCCTCTAGAACATGAACAAAAAGAGGATAAGCATGGGAGCGGGAAGGGGTTAGCAGTTCCAAGTGAGAAATGGTAATGCCGACAGGGGCTCCAGCTGTGGTCTTTGGCCTGGGAAAGCATGGTTTGATTTGGGGCATTTTGAAAGCAGAGGTGGCAGGACTAGGTGGGGAAGGGAGCGTGGGTATGAGAGACAGAGATCAAGACTTTCTCCTGAGTGGTTGGGTGTAGAGTCCTGGCATTATAATCTGAAAGGAAGATGGTTTAAAGGTGGAGAAGGGGTGAGGAGTCGAAAGAAATCAGCAGAAAGAAAACCATTACCTCTATCTTGTGTAAACTTAGTGCAAATCCTAGTGCAGATAGCGAGTAGAAGTTGGATATAGGAATCCGACAGTCGTGAAGTAGGGTTCTGCTATTTTTGTACATTTGAAAGCAAGTGTTTAAGCACTTCCCTGGCAGTCCAGACTTGCCCTTTCAATGCAGAGGGCTGGGTTCTACCCCTGGTCAGTCTCCTCCCAGTTACCCTTTCCTTGGGAAATGATAGTGTTGAATAATATTAGGAAATTTGCTTGCAGCTAAAGTTTGGAATCAAGATGCAAACCTGGGTTCATTTAGTTCAACTGTTAGTAAGCTCTACAGGTCTATTGATGTTTCACACACACACACACAAATTAAATTTTAAAAAAAACCTTTATGAGCAAGCAAGTTTGGAAAATGATATCTTATATGAGGCACTTCTTTTGAAGATTCAGCACATGTTAGTGTGTCAATATATCCAAGAAGCAAAAATGGAAGAGCATATATTTAAAGAAAGAAAAACATTTCATACTTATGTGTACTTTTGTATTTAACTTTTAATCTTTAGGACACTAGTCAAATCAATGAAGCATAGGTGGCTTATGATACTGGTGTTTGAAAGGTAAAACTTGAGAAGACTCCTCAGCAGGAACAGGTATCTGATACACACAAAGGACCCGCAAGTTATGTTGCAAGCATATGTGTGTATTATATGTGTATTTTTGGGAAAGGCAAATGTAATTTTGTTGCTCATAGGAGAGTCATAGGTTAGACACAGTTCTAAAATCTGCTTTTTTGGTTGAATAACTGCAACACATTCTTGAGCAGGGGTAATATTGCTTTCAAGTCTAAAGCTTAATTATACCACATTTTACATGAGGATAAAAATTGAGCACAAAATTATTTCTCATACTATGCCAGACTAACAACATTTTGAAGAATCTAATGCAATATTTAACATAGCCTTCCCCTTGAATCAGATAAATTCAGGAAATAAAGTTGTGATATCCATGAGGTAGTGTAGATGAGTGTTCAGTTGCTAAGGCATGTCCAACTCTTGGGATACCTAGGACAATAGCCTGCCAAGCTCCCCTGTCCGTGGGATTTCTCAGGCAAGAATACTGGAGTGGGCTGCCATATCTGCCTCCAGGGGATCTTCCTGACCCAGGGATCAAATCTGAGTCTCTTGCATCTCTTGCATTGGCAGGTAAATTTTTTACCTCTGTGCCACCTGGGAATCCCATAAGACATTGCACTAAACTATAATTCACCATTATAGGTGATGGCCTATATCTTTCAGTCAAAGGAAATAGGGTCAAAATTGAGTATATATATGTACTTATATAAATATATGTAAGCTGAAAAGCTTTGCTTTACACCCAAAACTAATGCAACATTGTAAACCTATACTTAACAAACATTTTAGAAAATTTTAAAAATCGAATGTCAAAACTATAGTTGGAATAAAATGTATAAAAAACTAATAAATATACAAATAACACATTTGTATTTAATATAATATCAGTGAAGAGCAATTTAAAAACTATGTCACCTCCCATAGCCTTCATGCATAAGTCATATGTGCCACATTATTTTGGTTTGCAGTATGTTTGATCTAATATTGACTAAATTGTTTAATTTGGGGATCAAATGCATCTAATCATTTATATACCAAATGCCACAATGATCATGGTGATTTCTATTCCAAGGTATATGGCACCTTTTAATTGAAATTCAAACAATTGTTGTATTTTTTTTTTATCAGTGAAAATTGATCATTCTGAAAACTGATCATTCTGGATCATATAAATAACAAACCTTCTTTTATTAAAATTAATCATTTCTATCAAACTCAATTCAGGAAAGCCACATATATAATTAAACACATTAACCAAACTGGCCTTTATTGTATGCTGATTTATTAGGAAAGAAATTTACAGGGGGATCGACAATGTTGAGTTTTACTGAGAACCTACTATGCTGAAATTAAATAGCCCAATAGAGACTCTTATTGAATTTTACTGACTTTAGTGAATTTCACAAAATGTGCTGAAGGAATGTTAGCTACAGGTTTAGGAAAAAGTTCTGTTCACCGAGAGACTGCTACAATGATCAAGGCTTCACCATTGTGAATCCTCAGGGTCATAGGAGAATCTGCCTGTGAGCAGAGACATGGATGTGAAAGATCGTCCATGAATGATCAGTTAATTAATGGAGAGACCGCAGAGATGAGACTAAAAGGCAGAAAAGAGGTAAGTGGTGGCGGGCAAAGTAAGTGACAAACTCTTCCAATAAGGGAATCAGGCTGAAAGTTCAAGGGGAGAGGGGGAGGTAAGGACAGCATTTATATTATAGAGCCACCTCCCATTTGAAAGGCCCTGGACTTTTAAGTTTATTATCCCGCGTCCTCCCATGAACTCTATGAAGTATTAATCGCGCATTTTATAGGCAAAGACCCTTGAAGCTGAGAGCATTTATATAAGTTATGTAAGTTTCCCTGCCAGTAAATAGTGAAACCAGAGTCCAAAATCCAAACAATCTCACTCAATAATCCATGGTTTGTCAACGAAATTCTTGCTACACAGAGTGATCTGTGTCGTGTCGTGGGACTAGCAGAATCTTCATGTGGGAGTTTGTTGAAAATTAAAAGATTCATACCCCCGGCCAGAGCCACCTAAGCAGAATCTGCATTGTAACAAGATCTCCAGGTGATTCTCATCTGTATTAGTGTTTGAAAAGCGCTAAGCTAAAACTCTTTTGTAATGCAACACAAAAGGATAAGCAGCAGGAAAGATAGGGACTCCAGACAAGGAACGAACCAGAAAGTAAGGCAATACAATGAACCTGGGCTCCTCTGTCACCAGGGCGTCCCTGATGAGACAGAAGGCTGGCTACCTGCCGTCTTGGGCAGAGCCAGAGGATTAAATGTGGCCAGACTGTGGCCAAATTAGGAGTCCAGAAAGCTTATCTATTTTATGCATTTGTTTTTGCTTAGATGCTCAGTCATGTCTGACTCTGTGACCTCATGAACTGTAGCCCTCCAGGCTCCTCTATTCATGGGATTCTCTAGTCAAGAATACTGGAGTGGATTGTCATTTCCTTCTCCAGGGAATCTTCTCTACCCAGGGATTGTACCTGCATCTCCTGAGTCCTGTGTCTCCCGCATCTCCTCCATTGCAGGCAGATTATTTTACCTGCTGAGCCACGAACAAAGCTCCATTACATACAAAGGCTTTTGTGAAAGTTTTACGATGTCAACTAACTATATGTATAATAAATAATAATATGTATATTAAATTTAGGAGGAGTTTTATTTATTTACTTTATTTGGGTTATGTATTTTATTTTGAAAGATTTATATTATATTGAAGTATATAGTTAATAACCATGTCGTGTTCATTTCGGGTGCCCAGCAAACATGCACGTGTATCTATTCTTTTTCAAATTCTTTCCCCATTTAGGTTTTCAGAGAGTGTTGAGGAGCTAAATTTAAAATCTGATTCTGTATGACAGAAAATAGGGGAACTAAATAATGGGTAGCAAAAAGTAGAAGTTATCCTAAGGGTATGAATGGCAATCACAGTCAATCGTGGTAATAAAGTCAGTTGTAAGTTAGCAATATTTAATCAGCAGAAATGAGAAAATAGAAATGTAAGAAACATGGCAAGGGTGATATTCGAAAGTTTAAATCCCTCTATGGCAGGTGTTCCCACCTATGAGAAAATATGTACATATATGTATACACACACATACCCATATACAACAATTATGTCCATACAGGAGTTATTAGACACATCTTGCTGAAATTACTGGTGAGTGTTTGCTTTCTTTGCAGCTCAGCAAAACAGGGCAAAGGAAATGCTCATGGTAAGGAATGAGTGTACTCCTTCTTTAGGGAGCCATTTGTATTCATGAGATCAGTGGACGTATGTAGCCAACCTAGGGTAGGAACTGAATCAAACATTTTAAATACGGAGTCTTCTTTATGTCTGGACTTGTGATTCCAACTCAGAAGCCATGTCATTAGCATTTGAGCCCCAATATTTTATCAGATCCACTTTGTAGAATCTGAATCTAGAATTTCTAGCCGAGGTTTCTATACTACGGTTGCCAAGTTAATATATGGGCTCTTTGAATGGCTTAGTGGTCTTTATAAAGAACAAAACTCAAAGTTAAAGTAAATATACCAAAGGATGTCCACCAGATTTCCAATCATTCTGAAATAGCCACTGTTGATTTTGTGACAAACCTTCCCTGTACCTCTTCTAAGAATATGGAAATCAGTCGTGCGTATGCTGTCACTGAAGACAGAGTTTAAAATATTTCAATTTTTGTATTCTGCTTGTTTTATGTTTACTTACCTTTTTACACCCTTATCCACTCCTTATATGAGCACACAAGCCCTACAAGCAATGGGAGTGACCAGTTGAATCTGTTTTGTTAGCAGTTTTATGTTACAAATATCACCAAAACATTACTTGAATAAGTTAGGTTTCAAGTCAACCAATTTTTGTCTTCATCATATAGATATAACAAAAATAGAATGAAAATAACCCGAGGCTGAGAAATAAAATTTGATTGCAATGTTTGATAATACGTTCAAATGGGCTACACTGACATCATGTTGGAGTGACCCTGGAGGCTGGCTCCAGAGATAATCTGTTTGCATTTGTGCCCTGATTGTTCTTTTTTCTTCCTAGCTGTGTGATGTTGGGCACTTACTTAACCTCTGTATGTTGCAGTTTCTTCATCTATAAATAAGGATAAAGACAAAACCTTACAGAGTGCTTTGGGAACTACGTTGGTATTACATGTAAAACAATTTGAATCATGCTTTGCAAAGTTAAAACCGAACTCCTCATCTTTGTTTATGGCTATTGTTGTGTTTACCATGTTATTACTATCCATTTGTCACTCTAGAACCATGTGTGACCCCCACTTGACCTTGGCCAAGTCTGCACATCCCTGAGGTCCCCATGGATCTCTTGTATGATGCACCACATACTTTCAGGTGGTGGGGTGAGGAGGACGTGTTATCTTTGTCCATCAAAATGTTGTTGGAATTACTGTGGCCCTATGAGATGATGCTTAGGTCAGAGTTCCATTTCATAAGAGAGCACCTGTCTTGGTTATAGGCATTTTGCACAATGTCCCCTTTGATCCTAATTCGTCTCCTGAGTTTACCCAGAAGGGCAGTATTGAGAACACCTGCAGAGACATTATTGCGGCTGCAACCCTGCCTCCTCGCCACGCCGTCCAACAGTGTGAACAACTAGGAGGAAAGAAAGCAGCCCCACTACACAGACCCAACGGAAAAAATCACTGTAACATTAATGAAGACAACAGAGAAGGTCGGATGAGATTTCGCAGCAGGACAACCATGTGAGGCATTGGCAAAGAAGCCCACTAAATGCTGTGTTCAACTTGTCTTATCTTATGATTCATCAACAGGCTTTAATTAACACATGGCAGACATAATTTTCCCAGGTTCAGTAAACATTATCAGTATTTCTTTAAGGACTTTTGCCTCGATGGCTACCTGAACTCACAATAAACAGATTGCATTTTAACTGAACACTCTTATAGTCTGATTTATTAATTCATCATTTCACATATTTTAAAACATTTCTTCTGAATTTTAATAAAGATCTGAGTGTTCGTTTTGAGAATTCCATGGACAGAGGAGCCTGGCAGGCTATAGTCGGTAGGGTCTCAAAGAGTGGGACACGACTGAAGCAACTTAGCTTGCACGCATGCATTTGTTATAAGGGTCGCAGGTTTCCTTTATATCTATAGTTCTTTGAATATGTGTAGCCAATGATGTGAAATTTATTATTTTTAAGGATGTTTAGACTGTTATTTGCTATTGAAAAGTTAGGATTTGTTGGAAAATACTCTTTGTTTTCAGTGATTAGCAATCAAAATGAAAGTTATTAATATATAATTTGATTTTATCTAGTTTTAATTTTATTTACTGTAGCAATTACTGAAACCTAACAGAATTCAGGAAAGTGATTTTTAAATTAGAGGTAGCTTATTGAGAAGACTATTCTCTTTGAAATATGGCTGAATTAGTGATAATGTACCTTGAGGCTTACAAATTTACATAGTCAGTAAAATCACTGGATTTAACCACTTTTATCAGCTGCAAAAGACGTAAATTTTGAAGGAAGTGGATTGGCGAATTCAGATATTCAGGATAAATCTTTAGTCTATTATATGCAGTTAGAATTACAAATTACAAGTCTGGTCTCGATTTTAAAAAAGCAAGAGAATAGTAAAAAGTTATAAACAGTAAAAGAATATAAATATAAAAATAATCTTTCCTTCAATTTAGTATTCTTTCAAATATGAAGTGTTAGCCAAAATGCCAGCTGATTTTGATCTTCTCAACAGAGTTTAAGTCAGTCTAAAAGAACAAAGGATAAGATGGTTAGATAGCATCATTGACTCAATGGACATGAATTTGAGCAAACTCTTAGAGACAGTGAAGGGAAGGGAAACCTGGCATGCTACAGTCCATGGGGTGGCAACGAGTTGGACACAACTTAGTGACTAAACAACAACAAAAAGAACAAAAACAAAAAGCCTGTTTTATTTGAATTCAATTTGCTAAGCACTTTAATTCTAAGTAATATTTCTTTCATACATAGTGAAAAAACATATTGAGATTCATTTTGAATAATAACAGCTAGAGAAAGTTATTAAAGACCATCATACTCTTAGCAAAATTGTTTTATCACAGCCTATTAAAATTATATATGCTCTACTTTCATTTGTAGCTGAATAATTTCAGCAATGTTTAATATTCTTATTGTTACTATCCTTTATAACAATAAACTAACATGAAAAATCAAATTGCAAATGTATATTCATTAAAGTTGCTTATTAGCTTAAAATGTTTATAAATTAATATTTTTCTATAAATGAAAATTCTTAAATTGCTTCCCTTGTGATGTCAACTATGTATGTGTCCCAGTTAAAGGAGAGGAAGAGATTTCAGGCTGTAGGGAAATATTCCCCAGTCAATATGAATGCAATATTTAATATAAAGTTAGGCAATACAAGGCTGCAGGCCCTTGATAACTAACCTGGAGACCTCTGGGTGCTGAGCCTGAAAAAATGAAGTCTGATTTTGACTTCATCATACAAACAGAATGTCATCCGCACATCAAATTCCACCCACAGTGAACCCCTGGCATGGTTAATGATTATAATCTTCACATTTAATCACAGGAACTCAATGACAGGCAAACAAAGGTTAGCTAAACTGACAGTTCAGATGGTTTCAACAGAAAAATCCACAAATTTTATTTTTAAATATGTATGTACAATTCCAATGGCACTTTGCAGAAATATAATTTAATTTGTACAAAGCACACCTACACGAAAAAATTGACCATTTGCTCATGCTTTTGTACGATAAGAATTATATGGAAATTTGTGAGATTTCTTTCTAATGCCTATTTTTCCACTACTATTTTCCCAGTTGAATGAAATGATGGGCTCTTAAATCTGAGACAATGATCTGGATAAAAACTGGAATCTTTTAACTTAACGTTCTTACGTTCTCATCTTTCTTCAAATCCTTGCATTCATTTTACTAAATAATCTCATTTTAACCTATTTCATTCTCTCATAGAATATGCACCCAAGTCACGTATAATCTAGTAAAATGAGTGAAAGGACTTGAGATATTTTTTCTAATGCATGTACTCAGAATTCCTTAAATGAAAATAATTTAAAATTTTTAGTATTTTGCATGAACATTCCATGAAAATAAAATTAGATAACTATATTTAAATTGGAAAATCATGATAATTCAATGAATATACATTTAGTTAGTGATCAGTGCTACTTACCTACTACAAAATCAAAAGTGTGCAGGATTTAATTATTTTAAACTTAATGAAAGTTTTATAAAATACATAGTGTATGCCAAATACACTATGTATATATACTAATGACATTGATATGTATGTATACATATAATTGAAACTCTTTGTTTTACACACGAAATTAAAACAGCATTGTAAATCTACTATACCCCAATAAAATAAATATCTTAGAGGCAATAGCCATGATGGAGTTTCCATATTTCTTTAACAAATTTCTCTTTTAGTCAATTAAGAAATGACAATAATTAAGAATTTTTAGAAAAAAAAAGACTAAAACCAAGGTCTGTTTCAATCATCCAGGTTTTATCAACTATGAGTAGACCAAGAAAGAATTGATTTTATCCAAGGAATAATTCACAAAACAACTGAGAAATTAACTCATAACCTCTGCTAGTTCCTGAAATCAAGAATAAATTAAAAATCAACAATTGGGATAGTGAAACAGTCAGGAAGATTTGCATTTTATTTATAAAAATTAAAATAGTTTCAGCAGAGGGACAAATCCAGATTGCTTCTCATGGTCAAATGAAAGTATATATCTCTTCTTTACACTTGTTATGAAGGATGTACAATGTGGATGTTACTAATTGTGTAGATGTACTTCAAGACCATAAAGAATATTAAATGTTACTTGATAATCTATCACAAACATTTCTCGTATTCTCATGTTTCACAATTATATAATAAGAAAATAAAAATTAGAATTATGTTCAATTAACACATATACTTCCAACAAATAGAAATATGGTTTTTAGTCCATCATTTATAATTTGATAAAAGTCAGATTTCAAAAACATTGCTACAAACTTTTAAACCGCAAACCAATATTCTTTTCTACATTAAATTTCCCATCCAGTCAAAATTCACACACAGTTTCTCCAGTTTTCCCTGAGATATGTTACTATTATATAAGTTGTTCATAATTAAGGTGACTTGAGTTTATTGGTATATATTTGAAATACTTGCAATAAAAAAGATTTCCCATTCTGAGTCAGTTAATATCAAATATTCCATTAGTGATCAGGCTATCTATCCATTTTAGTGAATTATTTGGCAAATGCAGTTGTGCTTCATCAGAAAATTTTAAATTCAATTGTAATTCAAATAAGTTCTCAAAAAATTTTTTAACTTAAAAATTAGAAACAATAAGAACACTGAGGAGAACTAGTGACTATCTTGCATGTAAATGGAGATTTGGAGAGACTGAGAGGCAATAGAGATTTTTGAATGTATTTCCAAGGTTACACAACAAGATGCTTGAGCTGTCAAGAATTTATTGAAGAGGAAAAGAAATGAGAAAAAACGATGCTGTGTTTTAAGCCTGAAATGATGGAGCAACGGCAGCAGAAGAGATTAGAAGTGCCGTTTGTCCTCACGTCATTGATTCTGGTCAGTAGACATTAAAACCGATGGCAACAAACCAGCTGAGGATAAATGGCTAACCCATGCAACTTTTTCAATTTTATAGCCACAGAAGCAGAGCCTGGTGACTTAGAATCCTTAAACATCTGCAGTCTACCCAAGGGGGAGGGTCAACTTTGAAGGACAGACCGATCAACCTTCTAGAATAGGTAAGAGCTAAAGATCTGTGAAGGACACGAACACAAAAGAAACTAACAAGAATGAACGTGAGCTCGCAGCTCCTCTACCAGGGCGTGTTCACACGGTTATGCCTAGCTGGGCAAAGGGAGAGAAAAAAAAAAAGATTAGTGAAAAGAAATTCAGAAAAAAAAAAAAAAAATAGAACTACTATGAAATGTGAGTCCTAACTTAGTTCTTAAGGCAAGGTTTTTTTTGGTTTTTCTTTGTTTTTGATTTTTAAAATAGCAATAATGCCACATGTAGGTCGTATACAAATGACATAAAATGATCTGTGTGAGAGCGCTTTTAAATTATCAAGTGTCACATAAACAGCAGCTCAATAAGCCCTGCAGAGAAGCGGGAGATGGTGAGAGGAAATATTTGATTCGCTCTCGTCCCCAGGCAGTCTTCATTTCTGACTGCCTCTCATGGAGCGAGCGCCTCAGTTCACTGGTTATGTTATCTTGATGGTATACATTTTCACTTCCCATGCTGATTTTAGAACCATACCCCTTATAAGAGATTCAGTATCACGCGGATTTCCTCTGAGCATGGAAGTGAAGTGTGAGATAGAAAAGACATCCCCAGAGCTACTGCGGGAATGTTTTCCCAGTGGACTGCGATTCTCTGTAGAAGCAGTCTTTTCTTGGAATATTGTCCAAGTGAATTCAGAGCGCAGAGAATGGTAAACCAGGCTATGAGACCCTAGTGGATAGCATCAGTTATCCCCAGCTCCATTGAGATCAAATATAAAATGTCTGCTTTGTTTCCCAAAAACGTGGTGAGTGCAGCTATCAGTTTCCTTATAGTCTATGCTGGTCTCATCAGAATTTCCATCCTGCTGCCCAGGCAAGCACAGAGAAGCCAAATGCTTGTTTCGCTGATTCTCCTTGAGTGCACAGAAGGGTATCACTGAATAAGAAACGATCCTGGATCTCTAAATACAGCCAGATTATCATGTTTGCCAAGATGCTCGCTATCACACAAAGACTGTCTTTTCCTGTCAATCTTTATTTGACTTCAAAACCCACACCATCCTGACAGATGGAACAGGATTAATCATCGTTTATTACATGTGAGTTCTACACCAAAACATCTTAAAGAGTTACATCGTAGGACCACAGCAAAAGAAGCTACACAACAACCGAACAAAAATTCAACCAGAAATATAAGATGTGGTATGAGTTTAGCAGAATAAAGTGGATTAGCAAAAGATTTCCCCCCAAAGAAGCGGAGTGAACTCAGAAAGCTTCCCTTATTTCCCCCCTCTGTCACTCCATCAATATTTATAGCAAACAAACCATGAAGAGGTGTTTGTGGGTGTGTAACATATATATTACGTGTAAATTCATCATTTCAAGGTGTTCTAGGAGGACAAAGCCATGATCCATCCTTTGGGAAAGCTGTCATTCATCATTAGTTAATTTCACAGTGCTCCACTGCCCTGTGCACTGTGCAAACAGAAGCCCAGATCCTCTCTTGAGAAAGGACTAAAGTCACAAATGCAAAATGATAATTACTGCTTGCTCTTAAGAGTGTGCCTTTTTAAAAGAAAACTTCCATGAAGTACTGGATCTTGGCATGGTAATCGTCAAAAGAATACTTAACTATCAGTATAATTACTGACATTTCGAAAATACTTAAAACTGAAATTCTTTAGTACTGAGGTTTGGAACCAAAGAAATCAAGTCTGAGAATGAATGAGTCATTTATACTCCAGTTTGAGGTTTCTTGGGCTTCCCTTGTGGCTCAGCTGGTAAAGAATCTGCCTGCAACGTGGGAGACTTGGGTTCAATCCTTGGGTTGGGAAGATCCCCTGGAGAAGGGAAAGGCTACGCACTCCCAGTATTCTGGCCTGGAGAATTCCATGGACAGTGTAGTCCATAGGGTCACAAAGAGTGAGACATAACTTTGAAGGTTCTATCCCTGGATCAGGAAGACCCCCTGGAGGAAATGGCAACCTACTCCAGTATTCTTGCCTGGAGAATCCCATGGACAGAGAAACCTGGCTACAGTCCACGTGTCTCAAAGGGTCGGAAATGATTGAGCAACTGAGCATCTGAAATGAAAGTCTACAAAGCAGCTACAATTACTAGCGGCCCATTTTAGAGATGACAAAGCTTCAGGAAAGAGAGAATGTACCTTATAAACTTCCCAGTACGAAGTGGTGTGTAGCTGCTCAATAGTCTCCTACCAGAGCTCAGGCTCTAAACCACCATGGCATCTGACCACCACCAGGGCAGCTACAGAAAGAGAATGGATCCCATGACAACCAACTCATCGTTCAGAATCTCCATTTTTTTCCAGCCTACCCATTTCAAACTTAGAACCTAAAAAACAAAGCACGCTTACTAACATGTTCTTCTGTTGTTCAGATATAAATAGCATACGGGATCCAATGCATATATTCATTTTAAACAAAGCCCAAAACATTTGTGTCACATTTGTAAGGTCTCTTATATAAATGCTTATTTCCTCACAGTTATTACTATAATTGAAGACGCATATGCCTTAAATTCCAATTCAATAAGAACTGACCTCACACCATGCTATCCTGCTATGCAAGTTGAAGCAGCAAATACAGGAGACTCTGATTTTCAGAAGATAAATATAAACCTTATTTATTTGGAGTGAATTTTACCTTCCTTTTGCTCAAACATGTAACAGCTATGTTAAAAAAAAATAGCAACAACAAAAACAAACATAAAAACAAAGACCCCCTAGTCCTATTTTTTCTTTCTTTTATTTCAATTAAGATAGTATCACTTGTCTTGCAGTTTTCAAGGAATATATTTTCATTAACAGTAAACTCTGCCACTATTTTTATTCTGAATAGCTAGCTCAAATGTCAAGTATTCTGTTATTTCAAAGGTTAAAATTGTCTCAATTTATTTGAGGTGTATCATTTATTTTCCTGTATTTGGGATTGTTCTTCACACAGATAGCTTTCCTATAAAAAAGTTTATTCTACCTAAACAAATTTTAAAACACTAATATTTTTACAACTTCTACACCAGAAGGCTAAGGCTTTTAAACAACTTTTAAAAGATCCCAAGGAAGACAACAAACCAGTCAGTCCTAAAGGAAATCAACACTGAATATTCACTGGAAGGACTGATGCTGAAGCTGAAGCTCCAATACATTGGCCACTTGATGCAAAGCGCTGACTCATTGGAAAAGAACTTGATGCTGGGAAAGACTGAAGGCAAAAGGAGAAGGAGGCTGGCAGAGAATGAGATAGCTAGACAGCATTACTTACTGAATGGACAATAATTTGAACAAACTCCAGGAGATAGTGAAAGACAAAGGAGCCTGGCATACTGCAGTTCATGGGGTCACAAAGAGCCTACTGGAAACACACTGGGTTCAGATAAGTCAAATTGTAAGTGAAATTTACAAAATACAAAACAATGCCAGAATTTTCATCTTTCTAAAAAAAAATGGTTATTTTCATAAAATATGTTATTTATGTTAACATGTAGTTTTATTTCTTTAAAATGAATTGGTCGATACTTCAAAATGAATTAGTAGGTATTTCAAAAACCTTGATTTTAATATCAAATACAATGAATATCAAAATAACTAACTAAATGATCTTCGAAATCCTCAACACGTACTTAATGTTTAAAAGGATTGTTTAAAAACTGACTGCAGCCATGAAATTAAAAGACACTTGCTCCCTGGAAGAAAAGTTATGACCAAACTAGACAGAATATTAAAAAGCAGAGACATTATTTTGCCAACAAAGGTCCGTCTAGTCAAGGCTATGGTTTTTCCAGTGGTCATGTATGGATGTGAGAGGTGGACTGTGAAGAAAGCTGAGCATCAAAGAATTGATGCTTTTGAGCTATGGTGTTGGAGAAGATGCTCAAGAATCCCTTGTACTGCCAGGAGATCTAACCAGTCCATCCTAAAAGAAATCAGTCCTGAATATTCACTGAAAGGACTGATGGTAAAGCTGAAACTCCAATATTTTGGCCACCTGATGCGAAGAGCTGACTCATTTGAAAAGATCCTGAAGCTTGGAAAGATTGAAGGTGGGAAGAGAAGGGGATAACAGTGGATGAGATAACTGGATGGCATCCTTGACTCAATGGACATGAGTTTGAGTAAACTCTGGGAGTTGGTGATGGACAGGGAGGCCTGGCATGCTGCAGTCCATGGGATCACAAAGAGTCGGACAGGGCTGAGTGACTGAACAGAACTGAAAAGGATTTGGACATCAAAATAATTAGATTCATCAGTCTCTGCCTTGATTGATAAGTTTAATTCATTAGATGGAATTACTGATATGTTTGCAATTATTTGTTTGTATATATATATTTTTTAATTACTTTATTTTAATTGGAGGCTAATTACTTTACAATATTGTATTGGTTTTTGCCAAACATAGACATGAATCAGCCATGGGTGCTTATGTGTTCCCCATCCAGAACCCCTCCCACCCACCTCCCTCCCCATCCCATCCCCCAGGGTCATCCCAGTACTGTTTTTCTCTTCTAATTTTCTTTCCTCCACCTCCTTCCAACTTTTAAAAATTATTTCCACATTTTTAGTAACCCTGTTTATTTTAATTTTTCGTTATGTTTTTCAACACTTTGTTTTCTGGTGACTTATCTTGTGGTGGCTCTAAGGAGAATTGCAATCTACATATTTATCTTTCCCCCAGTTATTTGAAAGCTAGTATTTTCTGCTGCTCCACCCACATTTCTGAAGTTTTGTGTCTTCCAGACATCATTTCTCTTTAGTCTGGAAAATGGCCTTTAGCATTTCTTTCAGAGTTCTGCTATGAAAATGTTATCCTAGTTTCCTTCACTAGGTATCTTTCACATTCATTCCTGAAGGATATTTCACTCAACATGGGATTGTGCATCAGCAATTGTTTCTTCCAGCATTTTGCCTACCTTCTGGCCTCCAGGCTGGTGCAGGAGGGTATAGAAACATCAGAAGCAAAAAGAGAAAAAAGAAGAAGAGGAAGGGATTTTCCACTTTCTCTGACTCTGGACCAACATGCCCAACTACTCAAGCCAGATTGATCACTTCTTGGAGAGCTCTGCCCACACAGAGAACAAAGTTCTGGTTTCACAATTCCTTGAAGTCCAGGCTGGAGGATATTGGAGGAAAATAAAATGGGAGTCTTCCAGCCAATTCAGTTGCAATCGAGTTCTGATTTCTTTCTACAAACTTTCTGCTACCACTGACTGACCAGAGTCCTCACATGGTTGCTCCATGCATTCCATCCAGAGTATTAGTTGCATTTGGTGAGAGAGATGGTGGAGTGAGCCTACACCCTCCTGAGGGAAACAGCACGGGTGTAAAATTATGAGAGCAGCCTTTTCTGCATCTACATAGATAATCATAGTTTCTTCTGCTAATCTCATGAATTATTGATTATTTTTAAATGTATTTATTTTTAATTGGAGGATAATTGCTTTATAATATTATGCTGACCTCTGCCATATATCAGCATGAATCAGCCATAGGTTTACACGGGTCTCTTCCCTCCTGCACCTCCCTCCCACCTCCCACCCCATCCCACTCCTCTAGGTTGTCACAGAGCACTGGATTTGCACTCCCTGCATCATGCATATTCTAACTGGCTATCTAATTTTACATATCAGTTCAGTTCAGTTCAGTTCAGTTCATTCGCTCAGTCATGTCTGACTCTGCAACCCCATGAACCACAGCATGCCAGGCCTCCTTGTCCATCACCAACTCCTGGAGTCCACTCAAACCCATGTCCATTGAGTCAGTGATGCCATCCAACCATCTCATCCTCAGTCGCCCCCTTCTCCTCCTGCCCTCAATCTTTCCCAGCATCAGGGTCTTTTCAAATGAGTCAGCTCTTTGCATCAGGTGGCCAAAGTATTGGAGTTTCAGCTTCAACATCAGTCTTTCCAATGAATACCCAGGACTGAGCTCCTTTAGGATGGACTGGTTGGATCTCCTTGCAGTCCAAGGGACTCTCAAGAGTCTTTTCCAACACCACAGTTCAAAAGCATCGATTCTTTGGTGTTCAGTTTTAATTCGTGCATTGATTGCTGATTGCTACACAAACCTTGCTTTCCTGGATTAAACCTCAATAAACTCTGCTCCTTCTTACTATATTAAGTTTGACTTCACTGTATTTAACTGGGATGTCTGCATCCATAGCCCTGACAGAGATGATCTTTAACTTTCCTTCTATAATATCTTTTTCAAGTGTGAGTATCAAAGTTATGTTGGTTTAACAATTCAGTTGGGAAGTCTCCCATTTTTGTTCTTAAAGCTATCTGAGTCTGGGTTATGTCACTTTTGTGCAACAGTCTTGATATTGGTTTACTTTTTAAAAAAGTTAATTCTTTGGCCCATTTTCTGATTGGGTCATTTATTTTTCTGGAATTGAGCTGCAGGAGTTGCTTGTATATTTTTGAGATTAGTTGTTTGTCAGTTGCTTCATTTGCTATTATTTTCTCCCATTCTGAAGGCTGTCTTTTCACCTTGCTTATAGTTTCCTTTGTTGTGCAGAAGCTTTTAAGTTTAATTAGGTCCCATTTGTTTATTTTTGCTTTTATTTCCAATATTCCGATGGCTAACAAACACATGAAAAGATGCTCAACATCACTCATTATTAGAGAAATGCAAATCAAAACCACAATGAGGTACCATTTCACGCCAGTCAGAATGGCTGTGATCCAAAAGTCTACAAGCAATACATGCTGGAGAGGGTGTGGAGAAAAGGGAACCCTCTTACACTGTTGGTGGGAATGCAAACTAGTACAGCCACTATGGAGAACAGTGTGGAGATTCCTTAAAAAACTGGAAATAGAAGTGCCTGATGACCCAGCAATCCCACTGCTGGGCATACACACCGAGGAAAATGGAATTGAAAGAAACACGTGTACCCCAGTGTTCATCGCAGCACTGTTTATAATAGCCAGGGCATGGAAGCAACCTAGATGTCCATCAGCAGACGAATGGATAAGAAAGCTGTGGTACATATACACTATGGAGTATTACTCAGCCATTAAAAAGAATACATTTGAATCAGTTCTAATGAGGTGGATGAAACTGGAGCTGATTACACAGAGTGAAGTAAGCCAGAAAGAAAAACACCAATACAGTATACTAACACATATATGTGGAATTTGGAAAGATGGTAACGATAACCCTGTATGCGAGACCGCAAAAGAGACACAGATGTATAGAACAGTCCTTTGGACTCTGTGGGAGAGGGAGAGGGTGGAATGATTTGGGAAAATGGCATTGAAACATGTATAATATCACATATGAAATGAATCGCCAGTCCAGGGTCGATGCAGGGTGCAGGATGCTTGGGGCTGGTGCACTTAGACGACCCAGAGGGATGGTGTCGGTGGGGAGGAGTGAGGGGGGTTCAGGATGGGGAACATGTGTACACCTGTGGTGGATTCATGTTGATGTATGGGAAAACCAATACAATATTGTAAAGTAATTAACATCCAATTAAAATAAATTTATATTTTAAAAAGTTAATTGTGAGAAAAAAACACATAAAGCATCATCTTCACCATTTTTTAGTGCACAGCTCAATGGTGCTAAATACATTCATATTGTTTTGCAACAGATCTCTGAAACATTTTCATCTTGAAGAACTGAAACTCTCTGCTCATTAAACAAAATCTCTCCATACTCCCTTCTCTCAGTCCCTGGTCACCTCCATTCTCCTTCTATGTTTAAAGTTTGAGTACTTTAAGCTACCTCATATAACTGGAACTATATAGTATTTGTCTTCTTGTAACTGGCTTATTGGTTCAAAATGAGAGGTGTCTTTAGGAGTAATCTTATTCTGTATTTCTTTCTGTGATATTTTCAATTAATATTTTTCAATGATTTGGTCAATTTCAAATTGTCAATTTGCAGCATGAAGTTCATCATATATTTTTTAATGTCTATGGAATCTATAGGGGGAATCTGATATATTTTATTACTCTACTTTCTCTCCCTATAGTCCTTTTTACCTTTTATTAGACTTAATCGGAGAAGAAGATGGCACCCCACTCCAGTACTCTTGCCTTGAAAATCCCATGGATGGAGGAGCCTGGTAGGCTGCAGTCCATGGGGTCGCAAAGAGTCAGACAGGACTGAGTGACTTCACTTTCACGCATTGGGGAATGAAATGGCAACCCACTCCAGTGTTCTTGCCTGGAGAATCCCAGGGACGAGGGTGCCTGTTGGGCTGCTGTCTATGGGGTCGCACAGAGTCGGACACGACTGAAGCAACTTAGCAGCAGTAGCAGCAGACTTAAGAGATTATCATATTTTTAACCAATATTTGTCTTGTTCATTGTTTGCCTTAGAGATAGAGGATAAAAACACCCATTTTTCTGGACTGTTTTCTAATAGATATATTTGAGGTTATAAATTATATTTCTAGCACTGTTTTATCTGCTTTCCTGTAAGTCTGATATTTTTAAAATTCAGTTTGACATATTTTCTATTAATAATTTCCACTATGATATGCATTATTTAGAGGCATATTGCTTGTTTTCTAAAATGTTGGGGCTGTTTTCAATTCCCTTTTGATCGTTTATTTCTAAATTAATTCTATCACAATTAGAAAATCTACCCTGAGTGAATGGAATCTTTAAAAATTTCATCAGTTTTACCTACTGACCCTGATATGGTTAATTTTGGTGTATGTTGCCTGTGTATGTAAAGAGAATGTGTTCCATGATGTTGATGGGGATAGTTTCTTTATGTCATTTAGTGAAAGTGAAGTGAAGTCGCTCAGTCGTGTCCGACTATTTGCAACCCCGTGGACTTCTCTGTCCATGGGATTCTCCAGGCAAGGATACTGGAGTGGGTTGCCATTTCCTTCTCCACGGGATCTTCCCGACCCAGGGATCGAACCCACGTCTCCCACATTGCAGGCAAACACTTTGACCTCTGAGCCACCAGGGAAGCCAATTTCAAGTCTTTTATATCATTACAGACTCTTTTTGTTTTACTTCTGTTGCTTGTGAGAAAAATATGTTAAAATCTGTCACTAAGATTGTGCAATTTTCTGTTTCTCTTCTGACTCTCTCTGGGAAGGATCTCTAGAGTCAAGTTGACCACAGTCACTGAATCAGAAACAATTCTTTCTGCCTGAGGTTTGTCCTTAACCATCAAAGGTTTTTTTGTTTTTGTTTTTGTTTTTGTTTTTGTTTTTTTTTTAATCAGAGAGTCCCTTGTGTTCTACATGCCACTTACCTCGGGCACCTCCAGTCACGTCTCACTCTACGGCCGAAGAACTCCAGTGTGCTTTTCAAAAGCTTTCTGCTCTGGCTGTTAGTCTGCAGTCCTATGTGAAGCCCGCCCTGGTCCCATCCTTCCTGTTCAGTCTCTGGAAACGTCCTAGGGAAAAACTGTCCAGGTGTGTGAAGCCCATAGGTCCTTGGCAAAGCTTGGGGCTTTTGCCGTTGCTTTATTTATTCTCCTGATCCCTCCCTGCCAGCTTCTTCCTATGGATGCAACGTCTGATGCTCAGTCACTTTCTCTCTCCATAAATCAGCCTGAGCGAAATTTCTGCAGGTCACTAACCTGACAAGATTCTCCCCTTTAGGTTCTCAGCTCTCTGCTTCCACTTATCCTTGCATCATTCAGCACGCTTCAAAAGATAATCTACCAGTTTTGATTCTGTCTGTTTTAGTTGTTTAGGCAGAAGTCCCATCTGCCATCAGCTACTCTATTCTGCTTACAATCAGAAGATGCTTGAGTTCAAATTGTTAGATTCAGTTCAGTTCAGTTCAGTTCAGTCACTCAGTCGTGTCCAACTCTTTGTGACCCCATGAACTGCAGCACACCAGGCCTCCCTGTCCATGGCCAACTCCTGGAGTTCACCCAAACTCATGTCCATCGAGACAGTGATGCCATCAGGCCATCTCATCCTCTGTCGTCCCCTCCTCCTTCTGCCCCCAATCCCTCCCAGCATCAGAGTTTTTTCCAATGAGTCAACTCTTTGCATGAGGTGGCCAAACTATTGGAGTTTCAGCTTTAGCATCAGTCCTTCCAATGAACACCCAGGACTCATCTCCTTTAGAATGGACTGGTTGGATCTGCTTGCAGTCCAAGGGACTCTCAAGAGTCTTCTCCAACACCACAGTTCAAAAGCATCAATTCTTCGGCACTCAGCTTTCTTCACAGTCCAGCTCTCACATCCATACACGACCACTGGAAAACTTATTAGTTAGTTCCTTTTATTCTTTTATTGTCTCAGATTTTTACAGGCAGGCTTTCTTGGATCAGATATAGCTACAGGTCTTTGTTGCTTTTTTGTTTTATTGTTCTTTTGTTTTTACTTCAGGATTTTTTTTTTTTTTTGATTACCTTAGTTTTTAGTCCAAAACTTATGGGCAAATTACTGTTTTACTTGCTTCTTCCTAGCCAAGAGGGAATAAAATATGTATGGTGTTTTTTCTCATTTTCTTATTTATATTTTTATCTTAAATTCAAAGACAAGATTTTTTTCACTCCATAGGTGCAAACTTTATTCCACAAATATGGATTTTTTAGTGCGATTCTTTATTAGCCTGTGGCATCACTTTCTGAAATCAAACAGCATTTCAATGTTTCTCTGCTATCATCCTCTCCAGTCATTTTTCCCCTCTGTTTTAAAACAGTGGTTTGGATTTCACACCTAGCCCTTGAGAGTTGTTTGACTGAGTCCTTTTTGACGACCTGGTCCACTTTTCTTGGTATCTTTCTCATCCTATTCTGGTCTCTTCACACATCCTAGTTGGAGGGTCTTCCAACTAGTCCTCATATGGAGGCCATAACTTTTTCCTAATTATATGTTAAAGAAATAAAAATGAATAAATAAAGTAATGCTTCCCTTTAGCCTTAGTTCTCCTTGTTCTTTCTAGGACAGAAGGAGGGAAAGAATATCAGCTTTACACATTTTCAGACAAAATTAGCAAGCACCACTCTTAATTCCCATATTTTAAGGGTGAAATATACAATCAAGGGTGTTGGCTCTGTAAAATATTTTCCTAAATCCTCAAGCTTTTTTCTAAGACAGGGACACCTGGCTGCCCATATGTTACAGTTGAATTTGAACACTTAAGGTAGACTATCTTATTTACATAATAGCCAAGGTTTAAAACATGTGGGACTAAATCAGAAATATAGCAAAAGAGATAAAGTAATAATTCCCATAAATGGAAATTAAAATACACCCACACATATGGATAAACACAGAAAAGATGCTATAGCAATATGGCAATAACCAGTATATTTCTGAATTAATGATCTAAAGTAAAGCTCGCAGGAGCCTTAGAATCTACCATGACAAACCACTTAGCTAAAATCTGTAGACTTATAGTGATTCAGAAGAGAAAGGATGTCTAATGAAATTCAATTGCTTTTCTGAATTAAAGGCAAGTGACACTAAAATGTTTAATAGTGCTGTATTTTTGTTTCCAAATATTGTAAATACTTAAATTAGACATCAACTGACCTAAATCAATGTATCAGAAAGTCATGAGAAACCACACAATCCTAGTCTTCATTTCTTCCAAATCCATGAACACAAACAATTTTAAAACATGGAGGAATTTCAAAATATGTGTATTTTAATTTAGATCACCTTTCTCGCAGTCTTTTAGATCTTTTAGAACATCAATTCGGGTAAAACATAAAAGAGACAATACTATGTTACCTTCAGGACTATTTACAATCTCGTGTAGCCTATTAAAGATTGAATTTTTAAAAATCGTATTCCCCATGTGCATCTCAGAACACTCAGTATCTGCTTAATAACCTTATTTGCTGTATCATGACAACTTCTGGCAAGCTCTTGCTAAAGGAACTTTCAAAAATTAACAATAACAAAAGGCAGGAGGAGATAATAATTACCCTCATTAATGACGGTGCTTGCCAGATTCCACAACATTCGCTAGCACAGCAGGAAAGCCAGACTATTTTTGTGTCAGATTCCCTTCCCTTTGACATTCCTTAATTACTTTTCTTAGTTTTCCTTGACTCACCTTAACTCCCAGGAGCATGCTCCCCCAAACCCACCACCAATTTTAGGCAGTTCGATAACAATAATTCTCTACTAGGCTTGATGTAACACTGGATGTGAAAGGCTTAAGCTTGTCTTAAAGAAATTAGAAACACAAACTCTATGTTAGATCTCAACACTTAGGTTTATTTTTAACACCGAGAGTAGGAATTGAAAAACTTTGAATAAAATTGTCTTTCATATACTCAGTTAAAAGGTAAATATTATGAAGTCTACTATAAGCAATGATATTCACAAGGGTTTGGCAAAGAGGTAGTTTGGAAGAATAATTACAGTTGCCAAGTTACTGAGTATTGAAGATTTCTACGTATTAAGTTGTTTTAATTTGTTATATTATTAAATTTATACAACAATTTGATGCTATTAACAATGAATCAGGTGATTATTACAATTCTTGATGGTTTAAGATAGGATGAAATGACTTGCCTAAATTATAGGACCTGGAATAAATCTCATAAAATTGACAAAGCATTTTCATGCAATGGAATGTTTTGGAGGTTAAAACATTTCTTTTGTAAATTAAAAATGCTAATGATATTTGACAATAAAACAGAATAAAAGCAACCAAGTGACTTGGTATAAATTTTGTATTATAGAGAGGTTTCTATTTATCTGTGTAGGAGTGGGAAATCTCTAATGTTTTCGAAAATAAAGTAATAGTGGTATAATGGAGTGAGTCCCTAGGGGGAAAAAAAAAATTAAGTAAGATGTTTAAAAATGTGTTAGGGACTTACCTGGTGGTCCAGTGGTTAAAGCTTTGCCTTTCAATGCAAGAGGTGCCTTTTCCATCCCTGGTCAGGGAGGTTAAGATCTCACATTCCTGCACCCGAAAACCAAACCAACCAAACAAACAACATAAAACAGAAGTGATATTGTAACAAATTTAATAACGGCTCTAAAAATAGCCCACATTAAACAAAATCTATAAAAAAACTTAAAAACTAAAAATGCCTAAAACGACTGTATGAATCATTATTATCATTTAGAGTTGTAAAGCAAGTTAGTAGAGACCTTTAAGTGAATCAAAATGGTGACAAAAGGTAAGAGAGCTGGGGAGAAATAGGTAAACATAGCTTTCAGGGACGCAGCAGCAGCAGCAGCAGCAGCTTTCAGGGATCTCAGTATAATCAGTTTCATGCTCATGGTCCTTGTTTGATGCAACTGAATTCAGACCTGCCATTTTATATACATTACCTATAATCTCTAAGGAATTATTTACAATCTTTTAAGGCATATGCTTTAAACCTATTTCCTAGAGTTAGAAAAGGTTTGGCCTACTTGTTATCACTATTAGCAAGTGTGTCCTAAGAGGAGAATTAGTAAATCATTTTAAAAATAATGAGAATATGTGTTCCTTAAAAACTAATTAAGTAAAATTGTGACCATAGGCTGAGAGGACTAGTCGCAATGACTCGGATATCATGACCATAGGTGCATATTTGAGACACATTCATAGAGACTATGCTGCACTAATTCTTGTGAAATTGTCGCTTTTTCCACGTGAAACGTGTTCACTGACATGGGATATGGATGCTATCATTGTCTGTCTTAATGCTGTGGCTCTGAATAAGAGATTTTCCCAAAATGCCTCAGTCTTGATCTTTGTCCCCATGACATCAAATCCTTCAGGTAAAAACTAAAGTACAAAAAGGAAATTAACTATTCAGCCTATGAGTATCTTCCCCACCATAGATTTTTTCAGTTTTAACTTTTTTATTTTTGTATTTTATATATCTCCATTATTCTCATCTGGGAAATTCCATGGATATAAAAGCCTGTAGACTCAGCCCATGGGGTCACAAAAGAGTTGGACATGACTTAGAGACTAAACACCAAAAAGCTTATATATATATATATATATATATATATATATATGATGTATATATAGTGTTTCTTTTATCTTTTGATCCTTTAATAATGTCTCTCCAGTAACTAAGTATCCCTCGATACAGAGTAGAATCTATTATAATTGAAAGAACGTGGAATTTGTATTCATGTAGAACTGGATTTATGTCCTGATGTAGATAAGTAAGCTAATGTACACCATAATTGTATTTATGAACTACAGTTTCTGCATATTGAATAAAATATCTGTGCTCTAGAATTATATTAAGAATATCCAAGATTTACATAGTACTGATGGCATTTTTATCTCTCAGTAAATGGAATGTTTATTCTATTATCCACCATATGATTAATTTATACTCTCATCACCACCACCACCCCCGCCACCCCGCCCCGTAACTCACTGGCAAGGTGGGTGTGTTGTGTTCCTAGTCGCTCAGTCATGTCCAACTCTTTGTGACCCCGTGGACTGTAGCCTTCCAGGTTCCTCTGTCCATGGGGATTCTCTAGAGAATCCAAGAACACTGCAGTGGGTTGCCATGGCCTTCTCCAGGGAATCTTCCCAAGTCAGGGAATGAACTCAGGTCTCTCACATTGCACGCAGATTTGTTATTGTCTGGACCACCAGGGAAGAGGCAAGATGGGTAGTTTCTATTTTTTCTGATCTTTATGCAAGCCCCAAATCATTTTCCTGCCACTCTATTACATAAACAAACAATCTCTCCTATAAAACAAAGCTCTCATCTTTTCAGGATCACACGTGTCGTTTTTCTGTACTATAACTCCTCTTCCTTGTTGCAGGATAGTGTGAACTCACAAGTCATACCTTCTCTTTCATAGCAGCTTCTTAGGTGACTCAGTGGCAAAAAAAAAAAAAAAAAAAAAAAATTCATCTGCCAAGGCAGGAGATGAAAGAGAGGTGGGTTTGATACATGGTTCGGGGAGATCCCATAAAGAAGGAAATGGCAACCTACTCCAGTATTCTTGCCTGGAAAATTCCATGGACAGAGGAGCCAAGCAGTCTACAGTTCATGGGGTTGCAAAGAGTCGCCACAAGTGAGCATTCTTTCATTAATTTTGTTGCCATTTTATATGATCATGATTATGTGTTTACCTTTATAGACAATGTCCTCTTTAATGAAATTAAGAAAATGAATGCTATTTTACTATCATTATTGTATTTATTACTTCATAGTTTTAAAAGTTGATCTCATATTTATTCCTTGTATTAAGCATTTTTAATTTATTTTATTTTGCTTTTATTCTCTAGGTTGTTCCTTGTTTGGATTTCAGTATTTTCTCACAGATCACCTCCAGCCTTCCTTTTTATTTTCTTTCTTGCTCATTGAATAAAGATGTCCGCCATATTGGTTTTCTACTTCTTCCAAAGTCTTTTGTGCAGGGTTTTTCTTTGGGACACCTGCCCCCTATATGCAATCACCCTAGCATTAGGTTTCTTTTTGTCAAGTCATTCAACTCAAATCTATCTTGATGTCTCTGAGTTAGCTTTTTTTTTCTTTTTTTTTCCCCTCAGTCTCTTTGAATCAGTGCTTTTATAACCAGGAAATTAAAAAGATATGCTCTATATCCATTTAATTATTCTCATAATTTCTGGAATTTCTCTTTCATGGCCATATCTGATAATAAATTATGCCTCTCTTAGCCTCCTTCACTCCCTTCTATCTTTCATGTTTTCTCATTTTCTTTAGATTCTGGGAATAGAGTGGAAACTTGATTGCACCTAACAATTTCAGCCAAATTTTCTGATTTTCTACAATTGAATATAGTTTTATGTATTCCTTAAAACTCTAAATCTTTCTCTTCTTATAGCAGTAAATGAGGTGAGGAATATATCTGAATATAAGAAAATCAATAAAAATTTTTAGAGGTCTATAACAAATATATTCTCAAAAGGCCCACATTTACAAAGTGAAATGCTAGTCTCAAGTATTAATGTTAATAGAAATCTGTCTTCAAACTTTAAAGATAATAGGGAACAATTTTTAAGAATAATAACAAACTTCTTTAAATTAATATCTTCTTTTGGAAGCAGATAATAGAACAAGTTTTATCTCTTAGGGATTTTTCTTCTTGTTTCTCTTTGCTTTATAACAGTAAAAAAGTTGTCACAAATCATGGTTATAGAAATTATAAAAAAGAGATTACATGATAGGTATTTATGATTTCACTGACTAATATCTGGCATGCCACTGAGTTTCAACTCAGAAAGCTTAGAAGAAAAGAAGCATATTATTTTTATTTGAATAATTATTACAAAGATTTGTTTTCAGTGTATTGTCATACAGCATTTATAGGAGTAAACCTTTCCCCAGTTTCCCCTCTCCATTCCTCCACCATGCATTACCATTTGGTTGTCATAAGAATGATGTTAATCTTAAAAAGAAAAACTTAAAAAAAATTTTTTTTTGGCCATACCACTTTACATGTGGAATGTCAGTTCCTCAACTGGGTATGGAATCGATGGCCCTTGCAGTGGAACTCTTAACCATCAGCCCACCAGGGAAGTCCATTAATGATTTTAATCTTAAGGAATGCAAATAACTCTGATTACCAAAGCCATTTATTAAGCAACATACTTTTCGCACTGAGTTATGAGAAATGCAAGATGGTTTAAATACAAACAACCCTTGTAGTGTAGGAATTAACAAGATCAACCAACGGTACAAATTCACATTAAGAATGCAAACATAAATAAACAACTCCAAGAGTAAAAGATGTCCATTTTATATCCAAGAGGGATATGAAAGGGCAGCGCATTTCCTGGAAGTTGGAGGAACAACTGTGATGTTAAAAGTAAAATTCTAAAAGCAGCTCAGCTTCCGTCAAGCCCTCACTGCAAACTCCTTTCAGTGTTTCTGGGATGAAGTTTGATTGGCGACCTTACTCTGTTGGCCACAGATGCTGCTGAGGATACATTGAAGGCCTCCTGGGGTAAGGACTCTTTAGTATTTGTCAGAACAAATGGAAAGCTATCTTGCATTAAAACCAAAGTCTGCTGCATATTTCTGAGAGCAATACTGGCAAATGGAGGTTACCATGCAGTTGATATTGTTCTATAGCTAAAGGGAAAAAAAAAAAAAGCTTAAAAAAAGAAAATTGGATACAGTCTTGTGTGAGCTCTGAGGTCCTACATCCTCGGTTTGCATCCTGGCATGAGAACTTCTCTGGTGACTTACTCAATAAAGAATTTGCCCACAAAGCAGAAGACCTGGGTGTGAGTCCAGGGTCTGGTAGATCCCCTGCAGAAGAAAATGGCAACCCACTCCAGTATTCTTACCTGGAGAATCCCATGGACAGAGGAGCCTGGTGAGTTACAGTCCATGGGGGCGAAGAGTTGGACACCACTGAGTAAGTAAACCACACCATTAGCCTGCTAAACTTTGTAAAAGTGAATTAATCTAAGTCTCAGTTCACCTACATTTCTAGCATGCTCACAGTTGTAGCTAGACCTTGTCACTACTAATAAGGGCCACCACTCCAGTGTAAATTCTGTGTATCCCTGTCTGGAGTCCCCTTCACTTTTCTTTCTGGCTTTCTCTGTCTTGTACCATATTTTTGTTAACTTTTAGACTCGACCAGGATTTCCAGTTCATTGATTCTACCAAAGTTTTCCTCTCCATTATTCCCTTGGCTTCAATTCTCTCTTTCTGACCCAACTTCTGCTGTTGCAGCTTAGCTGCTTCAGTCGTGTCCGACTGTGCGATCTCATGGACTGTCTATAGGGATTCTCCAGGCAAGAACACTGCAGTGGGTTGCCATGCCCTCCCCCAGGGGATCTTCCCAACCCAGGGATCGAACCCAGATCTCCTGCATTGCAGGTGGACTCTTTACCGCCTGCAATGGGGAAAGCCAACAGGGAGTTCAGTCCCTGATAATTTATTATAACCACTCCTTCCCTTACAAACTTGATGAACTTAACTCAGTTACACCTCTCTCTCACTCTCTTCTTCAGCCTCCTTTCTCTTTTTCTCCTTATCACTGCTGCTGCTGCTAAGTCGCTTCAGTCGTGTCTGACTCTGTGCGACCCCATAGATGGAGGCCCACCAGGCTCCCCCGTCCCTGGGATCCTCCAGACAAGAACACTGGAGTGCATTGCCATTTCCTTCTCCAATACATGAAAGTGAAAAGGGAAAGTGAAGTTGCTCAGTCGTGTCTGACTCTTGGTGACCCCATGGACTGCAGCCCACCAGGCTCCTCCATCCTTATCACTAGGCAAAAGCAAAACTTTGATTTATTCTAAACTTCTGTCTACTACACATACACATATGCAGCTAGAAAAGAAAATATCACTTAAGCGCCTGGCTTCACTTTTTAAGATTTTTATTGCAATATAGTTGCTTTGCAATGTTGTGTTAGCAACTGCTGTACAGCAAAATGAATCAGTCATCCTAACACATATCCCCGCTTTTGGGTTTCCCTCCCTTTCAGGCCACCACAGTGTGTTAGTGGAGTTCCCAGTGCTCCATGGTATGGCCCTGTCAGCTGGCTATTTTACACATAGTATCAATAGTGTACGTGCGTCACCCCAGTCTTCCAGTTCATCCCACCCTTGGCTTCCCTTTCAGTGCTTAACAACAGACCTTAAGTGAGCCCTCAGTGGCGTCAGGCAACCATGCTTCTTCCAAGTTCCTAGAATATTTACTCTCCCTTTTTCCAAAGTAATTCTTCAATCTCTATCTTTTTCTCAGACCATAGTGTTCCCCTACCACTTTCACTTTTAACCCATGACCTAGACTAGAGTCACACACATCTACCCAGCTCCTAGCACTTGCATCCCTTAACTCCGCCATCCTGCATCCTGCTGTTGATGAGCCATTAGAGGCCCAACAACTCTCAGGACCACTTCCACTTCTGCACTGACCCCTGTTTCCTTCTATTGCGTGCGTGCTAACTGGTTTCAGTTGTGCCTGACTCTGTGTGACCCTATGGACTGTAGCCTGCCAAGCTCCTCTGTCCATGGGATTCTCCAGACGAGAACACTGGAGTGGGTAGCCATTCCTTCCCATTACACCAGACATAATTTAAGTTCTCCAGCCGTTCAACATAATCAGTCATTTTCTCTCTAATGGACCATTTCCATTAGCGTCCAAAAACGATGATGTTTATGATCAGTGCAAAGAAATAGAGGAAAACAATAGAATGGGGAAAGACTAGCGATCTCTTCAAGAAAATTAGAGATACCAAGGGAACATTTCATGCAAAGATGGGCTCAATAAAGGACAGAAATGGTATGGACCTAACAGAAGCAGAAGATATTAAGAAGAGGTGGCAAGAATACACAGAAGAACTATACAAAAAAGATCTTCATAACCCAAATAATCACGAAGGTGTGATCACTCACCTACAGCCAGACATCCTGGAATGTGAAGTCAAGTAGGCCTGAAGAACATCACTACGAACAAAGCTAGAGGAGGTGATGTAATCCCAGTTCAGCTATTTCAAATGCTAAAAGATGATGTTGTGAAAGTGCTGCACTCAATATGCCAGAAAAATTGGAAAAGTCAGAAGTGGCCACGGGCCTGGAAAAGGTCAGTTTTCATTCCAACCCCAAAGAAAGGCAATGCCAAAGAATGCTCAAACTACTGCACAGTTGCACTCATCTCACATGCTAGTAAAGTATGGCTCAAAATTCTCCAAACCAGGCTTCAGCAGTACGTGAACTGTGAACTTCCAGATGTTCAAGCTGGTTTTAGAAAAAGCAGAGGAACCAGAGACCAAATTGCCAACATCTGCTGGATCATGGAAAAAGCAAGAGAGTTCCAGAAAAACATCTATTTCTGCTTTATTGACTATGCCAATGTCTTTGACTGTGTGGATCACAATAAACTGTGGAAAATTCTGAAAAAGATGGGAATACCAGACCACTTGACCTGCCTCTTGAGAAACCTATATGCAGGTCAGGAAGCAACAGTTAGAACTGGACATGGAACAACAGACTGGTTCCAGATAGGAAAAGGAATATGGAAAGGCTGCATATTGTCACCCTGCTTATTTAACTTATATGCAGAGTACATCATGAGAAACTCTGGGCTGGAGGAAGCACAAGCTGGAATCAAGATTGCCAGGAGAAATATCAATAACCTCAGATATGCGGATGATACCACCCTTATAGTAGAAAAAGAAGAAGAACTAACGAGCCGCTTGATGAAAGTGAAAAAGGACAGTCAAAAAGTTGGCTTAAAGCTCAACATTCAGAAAACTAAGATCATGGCATCTGGTCCCTTCACTTCATGGCAAATAAATGGGAAAACAGTGGAAACAGTGTCAGACTTTATTTTCTTAGGCTCCAAAATCAATGCAGATGGTGACGGCAGCCATGAAATTAAAAGGTGCTTGCTCCTTGGAACAGAAGTTATGACCAACCTAGATAGCATATACAAAAGCAGAGACATTACTTTGCCAACAAAGGTCTGTCTAGTCAAGGCTATGTTTTTCCAGTAGTCATGTGTGCATGTGAGATTTGGACTATAAAGAAAGCTGAGCACTGAAGAATTGATGCTTTTGAACTGTAGTGTTGGAGAAGACTCTTGAGAGTCTCTTGGACTGCAAGGAGACCTGGCCAGTCCATCCTAAAGATCAGTCCTGAGTGTTCACTGGAAAGACTGATGTTGAAGCTAAAACTCCAATACCTTGGTCACCTGATGCGAAGAGCTGACTCATTTGAAAAGACCCTGATGCTGGGAAGGATTAAAGGCAGGCAGAGAATGGGATGACAGAGGGTGAGATGGTTGGATGGCATCACTGACTCAGATATGAGTTTGGGTAGACTCCAGGAGTTGGTGATGGACAGGGAGGCCTGGCGTGCTACAGTCCATGGGGTCACAAAGAGTTGGACACGACTGAGTGACTGAACTGAACTGAACTGAACTGATGTCACTCATTAAAATGTAAAGTAACCAGAACTCTTTCTGTGAACATACTTGTTTCTAAATGTCTGAGTTACTGCCTCCAGTGTCTTCCCCTCCATCCTCACAACTACCCCAAAATCGGATTTTCTCCCTCCCAACATAAATAACTGCTTGCCTAAGTGCAATCAATGACCACTTTGTTGTCGAATCCTATGGTAAATTCTGATATATGTATATCAGAGCATGATATACATTTGATTAGTCTTCTTTCTTAAAATATATTCTTCATTTGATTTCAAGGATGTCTTACTCCTCTTGCGTTTCACTTTCCTCCTTATTTTATGTCCATTAGCAGCCGCAGCAGTCTTCTTTACAGGTTTGTCCTGCCTCTCACTTTCTGTTTGAGAGCCCCAGGACACTTCTTCTTTATCTACACTCATGTCCTTGATGATCTCTTCCAACTGGAAGGTTTTAAATGTTAGTTATATAATAAATACTTCCAAATTTACTTATCTATTCTGTGCTTCTCTCCCAAACTTCAGATTGCTATATATACTAGCAAATATATCTCCTCTTGGACGTCTAATCTCAGTTTGAACATGTTCAGAGCTGAATATCTGATACCCCACGAATCTGTTTTATTCACAGTGTTCCCCATTTATGTTGATGGCACTCCATTCTAGCGTTCCGTGGGTCAAACTCAGAGGGTCGTCTTCATCTGCCCAGTTAACTTGCAATTGACATTCAATCTGAAAGGAACTCTAGTTAACTCTACCTTTGAAATATATCCAGAATCAGATCTTTGTTCATCATCATTCATTTCTTCTTCTACCTTATCTGAGAGATATCACTTCTATTTTATCTCAGTGGACCAACTTCTCTTGGTTGCCAGTCTTCTTTTCATCATACTCTTTTTGGTACCAGAAGGATCCTTTAAAAATATTATTTTATGTCACAGTATGTCATACTTTCGTTCAGAACTTTCTCATAATCCCTCCCGCCCACTCTTCTCTACATTACAAAGTAAAAAGCCCTAGTTTCTTCTGTTTGGAATGCTCTTCCCAAACATCTGCCTTGTTGTCTCCATGTGCCCAAATATCATCTTTGCCGCGTTGTTTGCACTCACCCATTTTTTAACCTGCGCCTTTGAACTCTGCTGCCTCCAGACCATCGCAGTTCCTATTGTTCTGCTGTACTTTCTTGATAGGTCACATTCCAAAGAACTTCTCACTTCCTAATAGCCTATATAATCATGGATTTTTTAAGATTAATTTTATCGTCTACTGTCTATCTGTCCCAGGTAGAAGGCATGTCCCAGTAGACAGGAGATCTTTATACATTTACTTCAATGATACATGGTCAATAAATATACTTTAATGAAAGAAAAAATGGGTAACTAAGATCTGGGAAGTATTGCTATTATGCACATCATGCAATGGGTTTGTGATAAGGGCTAAAAGATTAAATCCTTCGGTTAACTGAGTGGCTAGCACAAATTAAGCCTTCAATAAATCTAACTACAATATCATTTTATATCAGCTTAGATTGTCTTATTGTTTAGAGAGTGCTGGAAAGATACTAAGAAAATAGCTGTTTAAATCTTATGGCTATTAAAAGTGGGAAAAAGAACTTTCATTCAAATTTTAAACAATTAAAATTATTTAACTTTACCAATACAGAATTGATGTTAATGTTCTTTGTCATAACAGTAATTTTAAAGTCTACCAGAAACAAATATTTTAAAACTTGACATATCTATTTGTATCAGAGAAGGCAATGGCAACCCACTCCAGTACTCTTGCTTGGCAAATCCCATGGACAGAGGAGCTAGTTGTATAATATATAATATATTTGTACATATGTAAGATGCACATGGGTATATTAATAAATGCATGTACATATGCATATATTTACTGTTTATTAAATATGTACATACTGTTAATGAAACTAACAATTATTCAACATTGTTAGAGTTCATTATAATTGAAACAAAAATAAAAATGTTTGAGAACTTGATATTTGGTTCTGTACTGGATTTCCCAACAAATTAAGGAAAAAAGTTCAGGAATGACACAGTGAATAGCTACAGTCCTAAACAGCATGTTTTATGTGCCTCTGTTTTATTTTCCCAGGCTTATTTTCTTCTGAAATTGGCTTTGCGCTGTCAATATTCCTAAAAGAAATATTTCTGAGGTTACGTACGGCTTGTATTTGTTTCTTCTTAGTTCATAAACGTGGCAAATGCAGTAGCACACTGACAACCCTTTTCTGAATGTACTAGAACCCTGACTGCTGCTGCTGCTGCTGCTAAGTTGCTTCAGTCGTGTCCGACTCTGTGCAACCCCATAGACGGCAGCCCACCAGGCTCCTCCGTCCCTGGGAGTCTCCAGGCAAGAACACTGGAGTGGGGTGCCATTTCCTTCTCCAATGCATGGAAGTGAAAAGTGAAAGTGAAGTCGCTCAGTCGTGTCTGACTCTTAGCGACCCCATGGACTGCAGCCTACCAGGCTCCTCCATCCATGGGATTTTCCAGGCAAGAGTACTGGAGTGGGGTGCCATTGCCTTCTCCTGACAATACCTCTTAAATCAATCTCTTTTTCTCTATCATTCTCTCCAATGATCTCTTCACACTATTCAGAGTAAAAAATCAAACCCTTCCCCTGCTTAATAGCTCTTTTCTGCAGAATAAAGTTCAAATTCCTTCTCCTGGGAAACAAGACCTCCATGAGCTCCTTTTGTTTATCTATCTTCCCAAAAGAGTTGTCTTCACCTCCTTATTTTCCAAAGAACTCCAGCCATACTGACTACTTAAATTCTCTAGGATGCCACATTCATCTCTGAGGAATTGTGCACGTCTCTCACTGTGTAAAATTTCAAAAACATATAAAATTGCCTTCTCTAATCCAGAGATTCTGTTCAGACTTTGATGGCTCCCACTTACCTTTCAGAACTCCTGCAGACTTAGTTCCCAGGGCAGCTTTGTTGGCTGCCCGTGACTGGGTTTGTAGGTCGTCTGTGTTCCTCTGGCGTGTTATATTTTTCCAGTTGCAGCACTTTGCATGTCCACAATTCCTAGCTTATATACTTGCTCATCTCCCATCAGACTCTGTAAAATTATTGAAGCAGGAGCAAAACCATGCCATATTCTCAACCTAGAGAGCACGTGGGAAGTCCCACTCAAGGCTTGCTGATTGCCTAATAATGCACAGATGGATAGTAAACCCTGGCCTCAGGGGTGACAAAGACATTGGAAGACATGGGTGAGAAATGACCTCAGTGCACACAGTTCTGATCCAGAAGCAACCTAGCATCAAGATTCCATCAGGAATCGCAAGACCAAGTGGTTCTAACCATACTTCTTGACATCTTTGGGTAAAATTTAAATCCCCCCCCACCCCCGGCTTTGTTGTTTCTATTCCATTGTCTCTTTCTTTTACATGGACTCAAACGTTACAGCTGATATTCTTACCAAACATTTTCTTTTTTTTTTTTTAGTTCTCTTTCTTAGTTTCCTCCATGAATTTCCTTCTCCCTGCTGACTTAATTACCTCCCTTCAGATTGCAGCTCCTATTGTTGTCTCTTTGGGTTAAACCTGCTCATTTTCTCATATTATCTATATTTCCAATGAGGGTTCATGGCAATGCTATTTTCAAAGCTTTTCACTGCAAGCTTTTAAGTTCAGTATTTATCCTATGAAAACTCCTCTTTGGCATCCATTTTACTTACCAGTTTTACTCTTAAAACATATATACCACTGACTTTTACACAGTTCCAGGTGCCTCTCAACCTTATGTAATTGTCTCCTACACTCTATCTGAATGACTGCCAATATCTGAGTCATAATTAGTAGACAAAAACATTATATCTGGCCTTATAGATTTTTAATGTACTTTACTTCAGTGACTGTCCTTTGCTTTTCCTCTGACTTTTATTACCTGACCTGAGGGTTTCATTTCTTCAATAATTTCTACAACAATCTTAAGGATATTTCTAATTTCTTTTCTTTCACTGCACATACTTAGAATATCAAATGCACGAATATATGCAAGCTTCAGTATTCTCTAAGCATATACCTGGAATTTCAGCAATTCTAAATAACACTGTCTGGAGACCACATGAGGAATAGTTTGACATTGGTTAAGAAGCTGAAGTGGTCTCTGAAAGAATTTACAGTCGGAGTCGGTCAGGTAATCACTTTCTTTGCACCTGGGCAGTGAGCCTTTCTTTAGGAGAATGTGAACAGAATGAATCTGTGTCTTCCACAACCACTGGGGCAGAGGTAAAAATAAGTAGCACCACTGGGGTGAGGGGCTGCAACACTCCCTGTGCACCCACGATGCCCGAGCATGATGAAAACAAAATGTGTGCTAAGAGCGTTTAACGTTAATGCTAAGACAATGCTAAGGCAACAGGGATCTTTTGTCTGATGTGGCCAGTTATTCTATTGCCCAGCATTTTTTCCTCATCTGTCTCATGACAGCACTCTATTTTCTTTTTTCCTAATTAAGAGCAGCCAGCTCTCTATCTCTTGGTCCCTGTGGTTGGAAGAAGTCGCCCAATCTCAATTTGCAAGGTGGTCTCAGTGTCAGTCAGTGGTAGTCATTCAGCCATGTCAGTTTGTGACCCCAAGGAATGTGGGTCCCCAAGGACCCACTAAGCTCCTCTGTCCATAGGATTTTCCAGACAAGAATACTGGAGTGGGTTGTCATTTCTTTCTCCAGGGGATCTTCCCAACACAGGGATTAAACCTGCATTGCAGGTCTCCTGCATTGCAGGCAAATTCTTTACTATCTGAGGCACCAAGTTAGTCAATAAAATCTCCCGGCCAAAGGATTGGTCCAGGGCTGTGCACCTAATCCCATGTAGATCAATGGGATCCAGAACCAAGCTTTTGCATAGCCTCTTAGGGATCAGCAGAAAGCTGGGCTAGAGGAAGAGTATGCAATCCTGGTGCCCCAGGAGCCTGCTCGGTAGATGATACTTCTTCAGTAATGTGGCTTACATAGAGCAGAGATGGAGAAACACAGGGGCTTCCTAGATGGCTCAGCAGTAAAGAATCTGCCTGCAATGCAGGAGTCAAAGCCGACACAGGTTGCTGCCTTGAGTTGGGAAGATCGCCTGGAGGAGGGCATGGCAACCCACTCCAGTATTCCTGCCTGGAGAGTCCCATGGACAGAGGAGCCTGGCGGGCCCAGTATATAGAGTGGCACAGAGTCAAACACAAGTGAAGCAACTTAGTACACCCTCGTGGACAAACGCCGTTTTCTAGTGACACATTTTGTCCCTACTTCAAGCTACTTCCGACATTCCCTCGGCGTGATGCATTCCTTTTCCATATGTGAGTTTGAGTTGGGTTGTTGTCATTTAAAATCTAATCCTCTTGAGTAACAATTATACCCAGTTTCCAGGTAGGAAAATTCAGATGCTGACAGGTAAAGTACTGGGATCAAATAGGACGAGAGAGTCTGAGACCTTTATGCCATGTATATTTGAAGACAGATACCCCCCTAACATCCCACTGGACTACATACCTCTAGTGTATCTAAGCAATAGTTTACTTTGAGCAGCTGTTTTTTCTTTCTAAAAAAAATTATGTGATTTTTAAACTTTAAAATTTATATAAAATGCATATGGGTTCCCAGTGAGTAGATGGCCATATAGATGAAATGATATTGAATAGGAATTTATAATATTTGATGCAGATTGTATAGTTTCCCAGGTTCCTCGGTCCATGGGATTTCCCAGGCAAGAATACTAGAGTGAGTTGCCATTTCATTCTCCAGGGGACCTTCTTGACCCAGGGCTCGAACCTGTGTCTCTGCATTGGCAAGTGGGTCTTTTACCACTGTGTCGCCTGGGAATTCCCTGAATTCATTATACTGTGACTTTTATTGTTGTACATGTTTGAGGTTGTTATATTAAAATGTTTTAAAACACTCAAGTATGTCGTACTCAAGTATGTTGCATTTGTATTTGAGTGGAGAGGATCTCAGAACTTATTAAAAATTAATTCAGTTTTTCTGACCTCAGTACACATACGACAGCACCTTAACCTTAACCCGGCAATGACATGCGGATGACGATAGTGAAATTCAGGTTATTTCAGCATGCTCATTGTAAACAAACAAAAGCAAGTTTACTAGATTCTGTGAATTCCTTTCTCCCTGCCTTTATCACTCCCGAGCAAGGCAAGAATACTTTTGTTTTCCTGGCAGTTGTTTCTTAAGAAATGTTAGGACTACACTTTGGTATCCAATTATGCATGGATACACGTATGATTCAAAAGGGAGCTAAATCTTGGAGCTTCATGGGAATGTAGGTATGAGCATCAAATAAACAGTGAAAAGTCATGCAAAAAAAGCCTTTTGTAAGCAGTTTGCACGTGCCATGTTTATTCCCATTCTTGTAAAAGAACCGATATTTCCTGAGATAATTGCCACGTCCTCCAATGGCTTTAGCTCTAAAATTAATTCTGTTCCATCCATCATCCAATGAAGGAACCAGCTTATCTCTATTTATCAGGCTGATATCAGATTACCAAGTTATAGCTACTGCAAGTATTTGTTTAGAAGCAATTCAACTCCATTTCCCTTTAGAGAACACTTGCTAAAATAAAGTGAAAAAAAAAATTAAAGCACTATGCTTCCTAACGTTTATGAATCAACATCTTAAAGGCTTCTTTCCTGCCTTTAAGACAAGTGGCTAAATTAAACAAAAGCAGCATGGCATTAGATCACAGGATCTAAATTCCTCTGGGATTCTACTTAATGCAAATTCCACTTTTAGAGTTGAAAGGAAATTAGAGAAGTTTAGTGTGGATAAAATGTTTCAATTCAGGCATTTAAAAGAAACTGGATAAAGGACTGAGCATCTGCTTCATGGAATCACGCTAGGGGATACAACATCTTGAAATGAAGCTTTGAAAAAATAAATAATAAAACAACTATTTTCCCCAAAGCTAAGCACCCAGTGTTAGTCATTTTCTGATGACTTCCATTGGTTAAGTAATTTTTCAAAAACTGTTGAAACAAAACCATTTCTTTACCATGTGGAACTTTAGCTATTGTATGGTGCCTAAATTAACAGATACTTAGCCATGTCTGAACCAGTCTTTGAAGTTCTAGTATCTTCTTTCTGGATGAAACTGACTCTGTTAGCATTCTACCCTTTTCTGTCTCACTGCTCCTTTATGGCTGACGGGATAAAGGTTGTTAGGTCACTTGGTGGTCTGAAACACCTATAGGATGCCATTTTTTCTACTAAATCTTAATCTGGATCATGTAAGGGAAAATCCATTGACGAGTGTGCTCTTTTCAATAGCTCTACCTGGTCACCTGATCCAAAGACCACTGGTAATGGAAGAATTAATGACAGGCTAGATAGCATCAGCCAGCTATTGATAGCTGCCAGTCTTTGAAGCTCCTCTCAGCTTAGATGTAAATCATACACAATGAAGGCACAGAACATTAAAGGCAGACATTCTGTAAAAACTAGTTGAGCTGATTAGTACTAAATTACTATTGTTCCATCTGCTTGGGTGGTACATTTTTTTTTTTTTTTTTACCAGTCTGACTGAAAAGCTTCATTTCACAAAGAATCCATGTTTTGTAGTCCCAGGAGATGTACTTAATGGATGTACAAAAGAAGGAGGTGGTGACAAATATGTAATCATTTTAGGAGAATTTAATGCCTCCATTAAGAAAATTAGCAACTCATGTAGAAAGACATTAGGAAAGTGTGCTTCCAATAGCGTGCAAATACATATTTTACCATCAGTGTGCTGAATGGAAAGATAGGACTGGGGTCCCCAGATTTTCATGCACATATTCAAACATATGGCTAAATAGATGAAAATTTATGTCACATTATTCTATCCGATATTAGTGCAGATGCTAAGGGAATACCCAATCATGAACTATCCAGGGGAGAGATGACCAATCAGTTTTGAGTAGCCCACACCTGCTGAAGTCATTCATTGTTAAAAATTACTGCATCTTCACCCAACACAAATAAACATTTGATTTACCTAAAACTTTGTATAATGACTCCATGTTTTCTAAGCAGTTTTTTTTTTTTTTTATCATGGTTTATCTCCCCTTATAGATTTGCTAATAAAAACAGTACCCACAGATCATAAGGACTTGGAGTCTTGGCATCTCAGCAATGATATTTCTCTGTAAATGATCCATGCACTTGGGAGAATAATCTCTCCATGTGATGTTTATCATTGTAAATGAAAATGCTAGAAATCTAGTGTTATGTATTATTTACAGATTCCATGCATGAGAGATGAATCTGTAATCAATATACTGACAAATCAGGTTGCTAGCTTGCAATTATGTTGCAGGTAACAGAAAATGTAAATTAGGCAATTTTTCTTGGAATGGTTATTAGTAAACAAGAAATTGGTCTGGTAACTTTATGTATCATACAGCTCAGGCTTAGCAATATTACGGAAGCAAACAACGCTTCCATCTCAGGAGCTCACTTGAGCCAAGGCTGGTTGCATGTACATTGACACGTCCTTAGACGTGAGCCATGACTATCTGTGCTGTCTGCATGCTCAGCCTAGAGGAACAGCCCCGATCAGCAGTATGGGTTTCTGAGCAGGGCTGAAAGAGCAATGGGACAGAAAACATAGTGGTGTCAGAGCTTGTCCTGCAACAGACACCTGCCACTTCTACTCACTGATCAAAATAGAACCCTGGCCAAGCTGATCAGGGTGAGGCAGATGTATCATGACATTAAAAAAAATTAAAAACAGTACTTCATGCAGCCAGGACAAGGTGTTCCCAGCTGAACACAAAGAGTATACAATAGAGCAAAGCCGCAAGCTTGCTTGCCACAAGGTGAGAACACACCAACCCCACCACCTCGACAACGACCGAGCGATCCTCAAATGAGCTCAGTGAGGATTAACATGGATGCTGCTGCCTTTCCTTTTTAACCAATGACAATCCTAGCCCACTCAAATGCTCATTCTCCCTAGATAAAATGTTTATGGTACACAATATCTGAATTCCCTCTGCTTCCAGAAAATACTGTGTTCAGAACCAGGAACCACTTTCTGAACCCCTCAGAGGAATCACTGATGTGCGGGCTCAGTCGCTCAGTCGTGTCTGACTCTGTGCGACCCCCATGGACTGTACCCAACCAGCCTCCTCTGTCCATGGGATTCTCCAGGCAAGAATACTGGAGTGGGTTGCTATTTCCTTCTCCAGGGGATCTTCCCGATCCAGAGACTGAACCCGCATATCTTGCATCTTCTGCATTGGCAGGCAGATTCTTTATCATCTGAGCCACCTAGGAACCCCAAGGAATCATTGGGCACAATCATGAATTCTATAAATTCTATAAATTGCTTCTTCCAGCAGTCCTTTTTGAGGTATTGTCATGTCTCTTCTGAGAAACATTTGCCCTTTCTACAAGGAGGTGCATGTGTGTGTGTGTGTGCATGTGTGTGCGTGCACACACACACGTGCGTGCACACATGCTCAGTCGTGTCCAATTCTTTGTGACCCTATCGACTGTAGGCACCAGGCTTCTCTGTCCATGGGTTTCTCCAGGCAAGAATACTGGAGTGGGTTGCTATTTCCTTCTCCAGGGGATCTTTCCGACCCAGGAATCAAGCCTGCATCTCTTGCATTTCCTGCATTGGCTGGCACGGTCTTCATCACTGAGCCACATGGGAAGCCCCACAGGGAACTAAACTCGCCTGACTTTTGGACTATGGGTATATCCCCAGTGGGTCTTTGGTCAGTGACTTCTAACACTGTGGAGGGAGAGAGCTCACTTTCAGCAATTATGCTAATGATCATACTTACGCTCATCCACTTGTAAATTACATCTCCAGTTATAGCTGCACACCAGAACAAATTCTCTTAACACTCTGTGCAATTTTGCACATCATTGTGAGTTACTAATTGAAAGCTGTTTTGAAAAGACATCTACCCAGATTAATTTTAAATCCATCTTCATGTTTATAACTACTTGTCTAAATCATTCCTTCATATTGATATTTTAAAATAAAGTCCAATTATTTGAGTGAATTTGTTCTCTCTACCTCAGTACCAAGTCACCAGGATGTTGATTCTGCCCCAACAGCAACTCTTTCTTTGAAAACATATCACTTTACAAAATGCAGAGATACACATCCAAAGAGTGTAAAATAGTCAACATGACTGAACAAGTAGAAAACCAAATCCATCCCTTCTGAGAATGATTAGAAATTGACTAAACCATACTTCCATGCTCAGATTAATTAAAAACATTAAACTCCAATAGATACTACTTTGAAGAGACACCAGTCACGTCTGACTTTTTGTGACCCCATGGACTATACAGGCTATGGAATTCTCCAGGTCAGAGTACCAGGGTGGGTGGCCTATCCCTTCTCCAGCAGACCTTCCTGACCTAGAAATCAAACCAGGGTCTCCTGCATAGGAGGCAGATTCTTTACTAGCTGAACTACCAGGGAAGTCCATCTAAAATAAAATTTAATGTGAAAACTTCAAACAAACCCAGACAACAATGTAGATACAGAAACCGTGCCATTTGTGGCAAATTAGTGGTGGACAAAAAGGGATTTAAGGAAACCAAGAAGAACAAGGTTGGTTCAAATTGACAAGGTGTCCAGTCCCTAATGAGTAATCACTCATGTACATTTCTGTAATAAGTAGGATGACAACAAAATATATCAGCCAGAATCCTGTTCTAACAACAATGATAAACTAAGGGAAACACAACTGTTCTGTGACTTTGACAAGTCTCTTCCTAGTTCCATTGGTTTTATAGACCGCAATATAAATAAATAGATGACTTAGTAAACTTAATGTAAAAACAAAAGATATGTAGAAAATTTTGCTTACTCAAACAGTGAAAAACTAAGTATTGAATCAGAGGACATAATAACAAAAAGTAAAATATTGATTATGTTCGTAATATAAAATACATTTCTCTCTGTAAAGAATACATTTGTTAAAATATTTTAAAAATGTGAAAAATATGGCTAATAAGTAACTGTTAATTTCCTACAAATACTTTTTGAATGAATAAGAAGAATCTAGTTCTCTAATTTAAAACTTTAAAGTGCAAAGTGCATGCTCAGTCGCTTCAATCATGTTCCATTCTTTGCAATCCTATGGACTGTAGCCCACCAGGCTCCTCTCTCCATGGGATTCTCCAGGCAAGAATGTTGGAGTGGATGGTCATAGCCTCCTCCAGGGGATCTCCCAGACCTGGGGACTAAACTAGCATATCCTGTGTCTCCTGTATTGAAGGTGGAGTCTTTACTGCTGAGCCACCAGCAAAGCCTCAGTAGGGTATTGCAGAACTTTAAAACCCATTTTTTTTAAGCAAACTTATGTATGTCTTCAGAAATGTCTATACTACAAGTGAAGAGTTGGACCATAAAGAAAACTGAGTGTTGAAGTTTGATGATTTTGAACTGTGGTGTTGGAGAAGGCTATTGAGAGTCCCTTGGACTGCAAGGAGATCCAACCAGTCAATACTAAAGTAAATCAGTCCTGAATATTCATTGGAAGGAATTCATTGAAGCTGAAACTCTAATACTTTGGCTACATGATGTGAAGAGACGATTCATTAGAAAAGACCCTGATGCTGGGAAAGATTGAAGGCAGGAGGAGAAAGGGATGACAGAGGATGAGATGGTTGGATGGCATCGCTGACTCAATGGACATGAGTTTGAGCAAGCTCCAGGAGACGGTGATGGACAGGGAAGCCTGGCGCGCTCGAGTCCATGGGGTCGCAGAGTCAGACACGACTGAGGGACTGAACAACCGCAACAAGAGCAAGTGAAGCAAAGGATCACACATCATACAGGCAGAATGAACAGTCCTGTGATACACACAGACCAAAAGAGAAATACAGTCTAGAAGAACAACCATCTCCCAACAACACTTTCAGAGATTATCCTTCTATGTATTCTTTTTAGCAGTTTCCAAAGACATAAAATATTATTTATTTTATATTACATAAAAAGTGTATGTTGTAATAAATGTAAATAAGACACTGTACAGAAAAGGACAGTTAAACCCAACCTGTTAACACCTGTTTGGTGTTATCAAACCGTTGATCTATAATGGAGATTCCCTATATCTTTTTCACTAAAGAAAGAAAACAAATGCTTCAAAAATTTTCTAGCCAGTTCTTCATGTCCTGCCCATGTGATATTTATAGGTTTCCTGACAGCAGCTCTTTCCTCTGCTCTGCTTTCTCTGAAATCCCACCTCTTGAATAAGAGTATGGAAACTGGCAGTGCCTCTAAGAACGCAGTGTTGAGATTTCTTAGGCTCTATTGTTTGTTTCCAATGCTGATTTTTAATTCAGGTGTTTATATTTCGCTGTCCCCATAAGACTGTGAGTTGAAAGTTGCAGTGCTGCTAGCAATAATTAGGGTTCAGGAGTACCCAGTTTGGGTTCCAACAAGTAGTAGAGGTGATAAATAGTAAATGTCTCTAATTAATATGAGCTGTTTCATGGGGTGCATTAGAAGACAAACAAGACAAAATATTATTAGAGAAGTGCCCAAAGCTAAATGCCATCAATGCAGCAAGCAATATAAATGAGAAAACTCTATTTGAGGTTTCACAAATATAGTGACTTGAATACTGAATAATAAAGATAAGAGAGCAACAGAGAGAATAAGAAGTTAGTCTGGATAAGACACCATTTTATAAAGGGTGCTGCCTATCTGTTTTACTTTTCTTTCCCCCCAAAAGAGTCGGGCAGGAATAGTTTGGTGTACGAATCTACCCATAGAATTATTTTGAAATGTGTTTCTAAAAATAACATGGGTATCATGTGAGCAGGACTGAATATACATTTTATGATCTAGCATTCTGAAGCATACTTACTAGTTTCTGATATTAAAAATTCAGGTAACATATGTACTAAGGAAGTATTTACATGTGAATCTCTAAAAATATTTCCTTCATGTTCAACCCATTTTATTGATTTTGTTCTTTCTGAGTCTTGTTCAATTTGACTTATTCCTATATTTGCAACTTATTCACATTTGGGGGTGTCACCTCACTTTTTTAAAAATTTCTAAAATAGATCCCTTCAACTACGTGTTCACTAAGTATTTAGAGTCTTGTTCAAAATTAATTTTAAATTCAGTGTCTTAAAGAATTACACTAACACTAGCACCCCCTTTTCAATCAATGTTTCCCTATTTGCATGACTAGTTATTAATTTGTGAACTGCTATTCTTTCATTTTAATTGCTTTGCAAATGAATTATATGCATTCATTGTCATATTAAAATCTGATCACTTAAATCATGCTGTCTGAGTACTCTACTCAAGCTTTTTGTCCAGGTGACATGTCTATTTATTCCTTCCTTTTCATTCATTAAATCAACAAACATTTGGAAACATCCATTTTGCACTCTGTTATCTATGAGGGATTTAAAATATAAACCAATTTACAGAAATCCATAGGAACACCATAGAACTGTAGGAAAGCCATGGAATTGTGCTAAGTCTTTTATTTTTAATTTATTGTGTGATTTTATCTCTCTTGTATGAAATGACAACCCTCTCCAGTATTCTTGCCTGGAAAATTCCATGGTCAGAGGAGCCTGGTGGACTACTATCCATGGGGTTGCAAAGAGTCAGATACAACTGAGCGATTGAACACTTCATCTCTCTTGAAACCTCCCTCCTGGAAATGTAAACCTTCATATCTGTACATTTACATTGCTGAGTTCTTTGTTAGAGAAAGAGCTTGTATTTCAAGTGACACCACATTTCAGACCACATTTCACTGACCATCAGGTCTTTTTCCCCTCAGGCACTTGATCTCCTCACAACCTTTCAGCATTTTCAGTTATCACTCTCCCAATTGACACTCTCGAACATTTGTCAACATGCTCACTTTCTTTAGGATGCCACACAGACATTCTGAAGCAAATATTCAGGCAACTCAGTTACTGTGGACTGTGGGGAAATATCATTATTGATGGCCAACAACAGGACAAGCTGGCCAGCAAATGAAAAGCCAAGTGTCAGTGCCTCTTATTCAGAAATGTGAGACTTAGACCAGGAGGTCAAATATCCGCTATAGTTTAAGCAAAGAGGTTGACAAGTGAAAACGAAACAACAGCATAAAATGTACAACTGGCCAGGTGCCCAAATCAGCATTGCGTACGTGTGAGTCTGTGTATGTGTAAAGCAGATCATTGTAGTTGTATATCTTTACAGTTACATGATATTAGCTCCTCTCATCACAGGGGATAATAGTGATATCACAAAAAAGAGTTTAAAATGTTTCTAAACCTCCAAGATGATTAAGATGGGAATTGGAACGCAGTAGCATCCTTTCCAGTGTCTCCCAGTGTCTCATATGTACTAGTAAGGGTTACAAATCGCGTACATGTTCAGGTAGAGATGTGGACGTAGAAAGCAGATCTGTGGACACAGGGTGGGGAAGGGAGGAGATAGGTGAACTGGGAGATTGGGATTGACATGTATACAGTACCATGTGTAAGGCAGAGAGCTGGAGGGAACATGCTGTCTAACCCAGGGAGCTCAGCTCAGTGCTCGACAGTGACCTAGAGGAGTGGGATGGTGGCGGGGTAGTGGGGCTTGGGGGGGTTCAAGAGGAAGAGGATATATGTATGCATTAGAGCTGATTCACTTCCCTGTGCAGGAGACACTAATACCACATTGTAAAGCAATTTTACACCAATAAAAAAAAGAAATAGCTCTGTTATTTCTCTCATATTACATATATGCATGTACTCTAGTCCATAATTACCAGCTTAATCTATGGAATCTTCACACATTTATTTTCCAAGTTTTGAGGGTGAACTTTGTACCTAATGGCATACATATACAAATAAAAAGCCTGTATAAAATTTTACAAGGACTAAATAGACAAATTACAAATTAACTAGAGTGCTAGACACAAATATTGAAACAATTTTCTTAATGAACTGCCAAATAAAGTCTTATTGAATTTGAGATGAAGTGGATAATAGAGAGAGAGATGACATACAGGTGGGTGAATGGATGGATGGATGAATGCATAGGTAGATAGATATAGAGATCATAGTTGCTTGCTTTTATAAATGCCACATTATTTTCTAGGAAAATATCATGAACGAAATATTTAAAATTGAAAAGAATATTTCTCGCGTAGTGGACTTTTTCTGCATTTTCACTACTAAAATGAAGTATTTTTATTAATCTCTAGTGATACACATTTAAGGTGACATCTATATGCTAGACTCGTCTTTCAAGCTGATTCAAACCATCTTATTAGAGTCAATATTCCATGCTTTACAGTAAGAGACAAGTCAGCTGTTTCTCATGTTTGAAACTCAAATATATTTGCATGCTGCTGCTGCTGCTGCTCCAAGTTGCTTCAGTCGTACCCGACTCTGTGCAACCCCATAGATGGCAGCCCACCAGGCTCCCCCGTCCCTGGGGTTCTCCAGGCAAGAACACCAGAGTGGGTTGCCATTTCCTCCTCCAATGCATGAAAGTGAAAAGTGAAAGTGAAGTCGCATGCTAATTAGCATAAATTTGGGTGTTCTTTGGAAAGAATGATGCTAAAGCTGAAACTCCAGTACTTTGGCCACCTCATGCAAAGAGCTGACTCATTGGAAAAGACTCTGATGCTGGGGGGGACTGGGGGCAGGAGGAGAAGAGGACAACAGAGGATGAGATGGCTGGATGGCATCACTGACTCAATGGACATGGATTTGGGTAGACTCCGGGAGTTGGTGATGGACAGGGAGGCCTGCAGTGCTGCGATTCATGGGGTCACAAAGAATCGGACATGACTGAGCGACTGAACTGAACTGAACTGAACTGAGACTTCTAGATTTTATGATAAACAAAAAATTCCCAGTACAAAAAGTGAAAAGTCAACTTAGGCTATAATAAAATGTTTGAGCCATTGAATGTCTAGTTTACCCAAATACAACACTATATAGAAGGGAAAAAAATATTAATTACCTTAATAGAACAACCAAAGTAGACTACTTGTTTGTTGTGATGAAAAGTTGCTTCTAAATTGAATTAGTTTCGAATTAACCCAATTACACATCTCTATTCAACTGTGATATTAAATTTAGGAAATTTAATGATGTGAAAATACTTTTGCAAAAACATCTTGGTGACAACAGAACATTTAAATGTTCATATTTGGAGATATTAATTACATAAATTGAATTATTTAAGGAATGTTTCTCATAAAGTATCATTTAAAAGAGAAAAACATGTAATTGCAATAATATATTATTAGTAAAGCAAAACAAATTCAGAATATCATGGCAAAAAAAGATTAAAAAGTACTTAAAATTCTTGGGCAAAATTTTACATGATCTGGAAAAGGAAGATATGCTTTTATAATGGAAATTAAATGACTTATGTTTATCAGTTTTCAATATATTCTGGAAGAAAATGAAAATTCCTTGGAACATCTTATTGAAACTCCTTTCACCCTAAATTTTAACAATAAACAAAACTTGAATTTACATAATTTATTTTTCCGAATGCCTTTTTAAATGTAGTGACGAAACACAGAAAACTGTGTCTAAAGTATCAGAGGCCTAGTTTCAAATCTATGCATGCTAAGTCACTTCAGTCGTGTCCGACTCTGTGCGACCCCATAGATGCCAGCCCACCAGGCTCATCCGTCCACAGGATTCTCCAGGCTAGAGTACTGGAGTGGGTTGCCATTTCCTTCTTCAAATCTATACTATGTGCAAAAAAAAAAAGTAAATTTAATATTAAAATGATAAAGAAAAATAAAGTTATATATCTTAAGCTATTAACCAATAGTAGTATTCTCTTGTAAAATTCTAAAAACTCTGTACATATTTTCATTTTGAATGAACTGAGTATCATGCATCTTAATAGAATGAAACTAGTAAACCAAATTATACCATCATGACATAATTTACTGTTTTGGACTCCAAATATATACATTTGTAAATGAAAATCATTTTCACTTTAATTAATCTGCTTGTTGCTAGATATAATTGAACTGAGTCTTAGCACATTCTAATAAATATTAATTTTAAAAAACTATTTTGGAATGTATTGATGAAAGTGCAGTGACCTGGAAATAATAGTTTCATTTACTATCAGTCTATCGGTTATCCACTTACTTATCCATGTAAGTAATTCTAAAATGAAATAATCAAATATGCATCAGTCTGATAGACATAAAAGGAATTTTACACAAAATTATTATTTTCCAGGTTATAAGTATCAAACTAGCTAAATACTATGCTTCTGTCATTAGAGTAAGATACCTTTATTCAAAAAAAAGTTTTCTCTCCTCATTAAAGTAGATAAACTTCTTCCTTGAAATAGTTCATTAAGTCTCTGCTATGGAAAACAAAATTTGTTAAATGATATAACCTAGCATGAGTCTGATGACAACATGATTTTAATTTATTAAGGGATTTTAGATACTTTTTGCTAAATCACACATAAATTAGCTTAAATAATCAGCTCTAGAGTAAGTCCAAACAAAACCAAAAGGATTAAGAATAAAAACTTTTGGCACTACACTTTATCAAGATCCTATGTTAAAACCACAATTTCAAAAACAGAAGGAAGTGCAGTCATTAACATAGCAAGCAGTCATTAGGCCAAAATCTTTAGATACTGTGTTACTTAGTGATTTCATATTTCTTAATCTTTCAGAACTTATCTCTCCATCTTCCATGACAGAATCACATTTTCTCATTTTAAATAAATGTTGCTTTAAAATATGCTTTAATTATTAAAATAATAGGCAGCCTTTATGATTAAAATTTTTCATCTCCAAATCATTTTAGAGAGAACTCCTTATGAGATGGTTAGAGAGCATCATACAAATTTGAGCAAATTCCAAGAGATAGTGGGAAATAGAGCAGCGTGGCGTGGTGCAGTCTACCGGGTTGTAAAGAGTTGGACACGACTTAGCAACTTAACAACAACAGCAACCTTATGGGAGTTACTGCAAAGTTTTCTAATTCCACTGTGGACAGATAATAAGTAGTTGATTGAATCCTAACTATATGCTAGTTATTAGATGTTTTGCATGTTTTATCTCATTTACCATCTGCAAAAGGCTTTTGAGACAGTTTTAATTTCCCCCCTTTTACAGGTGGGAAATCCTAGTTTCAAAGGTAATTTGGTTAAGTTCACTCAGCTACTAAATGAAGTATTACAATCCAGGTCTCTGACTCAGATAATACACTCTAAGTTTTAACCCACTTCTTTCTAAACCACTGACCCCATCAAGTCATTTTTAGATTTCGTAACCTAGGATGTTTGCCCTTAAGTCATTGAGAAACATCACTAATCAATAGTCTCACTCATTTTCAGAAGCCCCCTTTCAGGGAGTTATTTAGTGTCATCTCTGAAAAGCATGTAGCATTGATTCAATTTTCAATTTTTTGATATTGACTAGTACTCCTGCCTGGAAAATCCCATGGATGGAGGAGCCTGGTAGGCTGCAGTCCGTGGGGTCGCTAAGAGTCAGACATGACTGAGCGACTTCATTTTCACGTTTTACTTTCATGCACTGGAGAAGGAAATGATAACCCACTCCAGTGTTCTTGCCTGGAGAATCTCAGGGACGGGGGAGCCTGATGGGCTGCCGTCTATGGGGTCGCACAGAGTCGGACACAACAGAAGCAACTTAGCAGCAGCACCAACATAAAAGTAAATTTTTTATTTTATCTTTAGTTATGTTCATGTGGTATCTTCCTTCCGTCTTTCTCTCTTATTTTTTTGTTTGTTTTTGAGGAAAAAACCCATTTTTAAATATATAATATAGATCTGAGTTAAAAAAATCAAAGTAGAATCTGAACTATCTAGGAGGATATTGTTCTAAAAACTAAATGGGAAGAAACCCTCCAGAATTAGTCTTATCTCAAATTTCAACAGATTAATCTCCTATTAAGATTACAGTAAAATAAAAGTATAATATTATCTCTTTACTCCCAGGGCTCCCAAACTCTCATCACTAGTTTGAAAATTATTTATTTGAAGGTTTCTGAAATCTCCTTTAAAGAAGGAGTATTTGATATTGTTATGTTCATCTTAAAGATAGGAAGACAGTAGGGCTTTCTGTTCCTCTATATAATGAATGGGAAGCTCTGGTGGCTCAGCGGTAGAGAATCTACCTGCAATGCAGGACGTGTGGGGTCGATCACTGGGTCAGGGAGTTTGCCTAGACAGGAAATGGCAACCCACTCCAGTCTTCTTGTCTGGGGAATCCCATGGACAGAGGAGCTGTCAGGCTACTGTCTAGGGGGTCGAGTGCAAAGGGTTGGACAAGACGTAGCCACTAAACAATAACAAACCTAGTGAAAAAATATTATTATGTAATTATAGAATCATTTCTTATGTTGGCTTAATTATACCTTTTAGATTTTGATTGAAATACATGTATGAACACATGAGTGTCAACCACAAATAAAGTGTGAAAGTTATTTAAATTGTAGGTGGAGATTATTAATTTTAATTAGATCCTTACATTGTCACTCAAGTAAATAAAAGAAGTCTCCAACACGAACTCCTGCTCCAGTCTGACCACCATCTATCCATTTCCTCAAGGAGACTTTAGGGGAAAACTACCCAACAGAGTGCAGTAACCCCACAGACACATAGAGATATTACATATACACCTACAACCACATAAAAAATAATACGTTTCCTTGTCTTAAGCCATTGAATTTTAGAAAGCTTTTTTTTTAATATAATGGAGCAATAACAAACTGAAAAATACTTTAAGGAAACTATTAATCAATTGTGATATATAGAATACATTAGAAACCTTGTTATAAGACAGTTAGATAAAGAAATCTGGTATTGATGAATATTAAACCGACTTCTGTGGTGGCTCAGTGGTAAAGAATCCACCTGCCAATGCAGGAGACTCAAGAGACACGGATTTGATCCCTGGGTTGAGAAGATCCCCTAGAGAAGGAAATAGCAACCCACTCCAGTGTTCTTGCCTGGGAAACCCCACTGACAGAGGAACTTGGAGGCCTACAGTCGATGAGACCCAAAGAGTTGGACACCACTTAGTGACTAAACAATCAACCATCATAGAAAGAAGAAGCCTAATCTCTGTTGAGCATCTATCAAGAATCTGTCCCTAAAATGAGCAAAGAAATGTTCACAGTTAATCCTTTCTATGCTAGCAACCCACCAGGAGAAGAAGCAGGGCTGGAACAATAGATGTAATTAGAATATGTTGTTTATGAATAAGTTGTAATTGAAAATTATAGGACTGAAGATAATCAAGTGACAATTTTATTGTGGAGAAAAAAGGAAACATTTTAATGACTCCAAGGAATAAGTAGGTACACTGAATGGTACCTTTGATTTCTGTTCTCTGGGTTTAAGGAAATTCATGAAGGGTTGTTTTTACAATCATCACTTGCTTCTCTTTTATTGTCAGACTGCTTTTGCAAGAGTCAGTGAGAGCACCAGAGTAAATGTACTGTTATTAAAAAGCAGTTTATTTTCTATTTAAACCTATTGCATTTAAATATATTTAAATGCCCAGAACAGACTGTATTCCTGCTAATCATTAAATGCATTTATTGCTGGCTAATTACAGGAAACATTTGAGGTGACTTACAAAGCGAAACATATTTAATAAGAAGAACATTTTGAAATGAAAACTAGATCCCAAGGAAAAAACTGGAAAGCAATATAAGAAGACAGCTCCGCATGGGTGGCATCTATGCTAACATTTGATGAAAATTAAATGTGGGATACGGATTAACTGTTGGTAGATGAGTCCTCCTTCTTCACCAATTAGAAAAGCAGAATTAAAATGTAAAAACAAAACGGCTATAAGAAGGCAATGAGAGAGTCTGACACAAAGACAACAAGACTAAGGCTGAGGAGAGCGAAGACCCTTCTAGAAGAAAGCCAGCCTTCTGCCAGCAATCCTACTATGGAGCCAGGTTCTAATTTTGGGTGATTACAGAAGACATATGATCACATTTACATGCCCATGGAGGGAAACTGCTGAGGAAAAAAAATTGGAAAGTATTTTGCAGTTATTTGAGGGGCCTCACATACATAGCCAGTCTTTCCCTAAGTACATTCACTGAATGAGAGAATTCTATGGGGCTGAGACAAAACACCTAAGCTGAAAGCCCAGGGAAAGCAAAGCAGAGCCTTTTGTTAGTTTTCTGAAATAAGGATAAGATTGGTGTCTGGAAAAATGTCCCAGAACACTGACTGTGATCTTATTTCAAAATCCTTAAGGACCAGGGAGGACACAGATAAGAGCTGGCCTTTCCAGGACAGCAACAGAGCTGAGATCTAGCAAGTCCCTGATTAGATTAAGATGATCAGAAGCTACTTTATCTGCTGAGACCTGAGGACATACTTTTTTCTGCAAAGTTCCAGATAGTAAATATTTTCGGCTTAGCTTACACGCAATGTCCTCCTGTACTGACATATTGTACAATCCAGTCATCAACAGTATGTAGCTGACTAAATGTGGATGTGTTCCAATAAAACTTTATTTATAATAAGAGAAAATGAGTCAGATTTGGCCCCTTGAACTATAGTTTTCCAACCACTGGTCTGAAGGATGACAACATTACCCAAAGGCTGGACAGTTTTTATATGCAAGGTCAAGGTATGGCATTCAATCAAAAACTGCTAGTTGTACTAAGAGATATGACTGAAAACAAAGAACGAGAAAGAAAAATGAAGACTGATGGATGAGACAGAAATTAAAGCTAGCTGACTAAGGCTTGAAAATGACTATCTTTTTTTTAAAGGATGGGTGGACTAGGTATACAAAAATGTGGAACATTTCACAAATTAATCAGAATACATGAAGGGAAATATATGGAAACTCTAAAGCTGAAAAATAGAACTCCTATAATTAAGAACTGCTTTCCCAGTGGCTCAGCAGTAAAGAATCCATCTGCTACGAAGATGTAGGAGACATGGTTCCATCCCTGGGTCGGGAAGATCCCCTGGAGGAGGAAATGGCAACCCACTCCAGTATTCTTGCCTGGAGAATCCCGTGGACAGAGGAGCCTGGTGGGCTAGAGTTCATGGGGTGTCAAAGAGTCAGACACGACTGAGCGACTGAACACACACACACTCAGGCATGTGTCTAATATTTTGCTTTAATCAATTGAAACATCAAAAGAAAATTGAATATTAAACTATCCCATGACATATTTTCTTAGCTGGAAAAAAGTTTGTTATGGGGTTAGAAAATACCAAACATTCAAAATACCAAACCATTCAAAAAAACCTTTTGGAATGGTTGAATAAATACCAAAGTACTGGCAATAGCCATGGGACCATTAGGAGGCTGAAAATAACCCAAGTGTGTTTTGCTTTGATGTAAAATAACAAAAAGGAATAATGTTATCTTGTTTTGATAGCGTTACTCCCAGACTTTTGTTTTCTCTAGCAATTTCTTAGATCCAAGAGAGCCATGAACCAAGACATTTCAGTTCATGTAAAAAAAAAAAAATAGTACTGAGAAGACATGAAGAGACACAGAATAAACAGGTATCTGTTTGAATCTCCATGGACATTCGCAGCTGCAGAAGAACTGTTAGCTCCTTGTGGAGGTGTCAAGTGCCCTAAACCTCTCCAGGAGTCTGTGACTGCAGATGATTTGAAGTCAATGAAGCAGTCAGACAATTAGACCCAGTTTTCCATTTGGCTTAAATGAGTAATCATCTCATTTTCTTTATACTATTTCTTGACATCTACAACCATTTCACACCCTGCTTCCAGAAAAAAAGAAATCCTTAACCTGGAGCAATATGCTTGTGTCAATTTGGAGGTGACTTCCAGTAGTAGACATTATTATGATTTTTTTTTTACAGAAATGCAAGTGAAAAATGGTATTGTTTGTTTTTTCTAAAACTTTTTTCACCCACTGGTTCCTATCATGTGTTTATGATTTACAAATATAAATATGTATATACAGCTATGATTTATGTAAGTAATTAAAATTAGATATTTATCAAAACAAAATAACTTAGTTTTCCTTATTTAACACTGTTTGAGATCTCATGTTCTGTCTATAACCATATTATCACTTCTGGTTCTTGTAAAGTGAAATAGCTTCCTAAAACTGGGACTTCAGATGCGAATGTGTTTGGAAGAATTTGAATGCACAGCAAAGTATTAGTGCTTAAGCAAAATTGCCTACTTCTAAGACTGCTAACAATATTTTTAGTTCTAATAGTAACAGTTTACTTTCCTGCATAGTTTTCTCAGATCTTTATATTTTTAGACTCTCTGAGGTATTTGATCGATTTAAATAAACTCATCTCTGGCAGTATATGCCAAAGAATTTATTGCAAATGTGCTCAAGGACTTTACACAAAAATGTTGATAACAGTGTCATTTTTAATTGTGAGCTATTGGGAACGATATAATTATCAACAATAAGGCTTCTGTTAAAGACATCTATTTATGAATATGGAATAGATGCAGTAATTAAAAGGAAATTATAGAATATTTAGTGACATCAGGACAAGTTGGTAATTTTTTCTTTCAGAAAAATCAGGCTACATAGCTGTAAGAAACAATTTGGTCCACTTTTAAAATTAGTTTTACTTTTGTGTTTGAACACAATACACAACTGAATTAACTGTAGCAAATTGCAGTAAATGTCATTACTTTGCTGGCTGATTAAATGAGATTCTGGTTTTCCATTCATGTATTTTATTGGGTTCAATGGTGTATGCACTATGAATGTTATCAGATAAATAGAAAAAACGTTATGAAAGTAGAAAATTACATTAAGTATTAATAACTGGACTACAATTTGAGGACTGAGAATATTAGGGAAATCTTGATAAGCATAGTGTCTCATCAGAAAGGCATCTTATGAAAGAAAGCATTAAAGATGTGCCTAGTGAGAGAGAAGCAGTTGGAAGGACAATTACTGCCCTGAATACCTTAGAGAGAACAACAAAGAGGGAAGTAAGGGGATTATACACATAATGTATGATGAGCGCTATGAGCATCGCTGGGCATCTAAGACTTTACCAGAAGGGAGTACAGGGGGTGAGTTGGGTGAGTGATGGACAGGAGTAGAGGAAGGGTAAAAGGAGGGAGACATTCTTGGTCAGAATGGCACTGAGAATATTCCAGACATGGACACAAAAAAATTTCGTAGTCAGATGGGTTCTGAAAATACATAAAAATGAAGCAATCACCTCCTACAGCAAACCCTTTACAAATCATGGGTAATTATGCTGTAGAATAGAAAGAAGTTTTTGAATATGGACATACCCAAGATGGGCTTTCCCAGTGGCTCAGCAGTAAAGAATCTGTACCTGCAATTCAAGATCCTCAGGAAACACAGGTTCCATCCCTGGGTCAGAAAGATCCCCTGGAGGAGGGCATGGCAACCCACTCTAGTACTCTTGCCTGGAGAATCCTATGGACAGAGGAGCCTGGTGGGTGACAGTTCACGGGGTCACAAAGAGTTGAATACAACTGAAGTGTCTGAGCACTCATGCACACATACACAAGATATGTCCTGGGTTTTCCTTTGGGCTATTTATAGACACAATGTTATAGTGAAAGAGACGTGTGCTAAGCGTTACTCTGCAATTGCTTTAGGTGAATGAAAATACTAAAGTTAGGAAGTGATTTGCACCTGAAACAGGATCAGGTCGAAATTCAATTGCATGTTCTCTATTCACTCTCCCCCAGGCTTCCCTGGTGGCTCAGATGGTAAGGAATGTGGCTGCAGTTCAGGAGACCCGGTTTCCATCCCTGTGTCAGGAAGATCCCCTGGAGGAGAAAATGACAACTCACTCCAGTATTCTTGCTTGGAGAATTCCATGGACAGAGCAGTTTGAAGGGCTACAGTCCATGGAGTCCCAAGGAGTTGGACATGACTGGACAACTACCAGCCCTTATCAGACTGGATTTTATAATGCATTTCTTTGTTGGTTCTCTCTCCACAAAAAAAACTATGAACTTCTTAGTCATCACCCGAGTATTGTGCTCAATCACAAAGTCAGACATGATTGGGCAATTCACACGTGTGCATGCACAGACACACACACACACACACACACACAGAGTGATCAATATAAATTTTAATGAGTAAATGGATGGATGGAATATACATAAACAAAAATCCTTAAAGGACAGCATGATGGAGAACCTATTTCTGTGAGAAAAGTTTATAACTAAAATTCAATTCCATCACTTTGTGGATTTTAAAGAAAGAAGATACCCAGGAGAGAAGAAGGAAGTTCTATGATTGGTCACCAAAAAAATAGAGTAGAAAAAAAAAAGAAAAAAAAAACTATTTTCAGAAAAATTTAATCTTTCAAATTTATTTTTATTTAATTACAGTGGAAAATTAAATTACTATGTATATTGATAGGCAATAATCATGTGTTTTGAGGTAATGGATCATTTATGGCTTAATGCCTTTTAATTTGAAAATTTTACTCATCAGCCTTAAAGTCAAATAATGCCTATTACTGCCTACCTTGCCTTAAAATTAAGATTTAATAACATATGGCATATGCTCAGAACGCAGTGCAATGCTGAGTCACTCAGTCGTGTCTGATTCTTTGCGACCCCATGGACTGTAGCTCACCAGGCTCCTCTGTCCTTGGGATTTTTCAGGCAAGAATACTGGAGTGGGTTGCTGTTCCCTTCTCCAGGAGAACTTCCTGACCCAGGGATGGAACCTGTGTCTCTTGCATTAGCAGGTGGATTCAAAACCCACTGACCCATCAGGAAAGCCAGGTTTAGAATTTTCGCTACTATTTCAATGATTTTTAAATGGAGAAATTGGGTGTCACTTGCATTAATTAAATTTATGTGGTTTGTGCAAAATCTATTCATTTCACAGACCTAACACAAAATCTTGGGACTTTTAGAAACCCTGATTGGTTTGAGGATTAACAGAGATAAATAATTTTAGGAATAAAAATGTGAAATATTATGATAGACCTCATATATATGCAAAATACTTTCTCTAGAATATAAGTTAAACAATCTTTTCTACAAAATGATTTTTTCTTGGCAAACTTGTTAATTCATAAATAAACATAGCTGTGAATGGGAAAGTGTTTTAAGAACTGATTTAATGTTTTACTCTGCTTCAGTTCTATAAATTAGGTAACACACCTTCTTTCACTAAAGAGCAATGGCACCATAATATTTGGGTACTATTGATTTGCTCCAGACTGTACCTAAAGACATAATTTATTAATAAAGAAATGAGATTATATCATCAGAACCTTACAAAACAAATGAGTTCTCACTTTTAAAAAATTAATGGGAAAGTCAAAGATACATTTTCTTTAAGGATCTGCTAATAACATTTGGCACTGAAAGATATGAGACTTTCTGCTTTTGCCATATCTTCCATATAATTTTAAATATATTTATAGAACTTCCAATAATTAAATCACGTCATTTCCCTGCTTATACCTATGATGGTTCATTATTCCAAGAAAAAAAAACCCGAGACGCCTCAACAGTACACAGTCAGGGCTCTCCACAGTCTGCCGTGTTCCACTCCTCCAGGCTGCTTCTTGAAGTCCTGCCCGTTGACGCTGAATTACTGCTGGCCATGGCTAGGCTCTGAACATATGTTACTTTCACACCTCTATTTCTGCCTATGCTAGCTTGTTGCTGGAATGTAATTTAAAGACTATGTAAATAAGTTCATTTGTACCATTTTTTTTTAAGATTCCACATATAAGTGATATCAAAGAACTTATTTACAAAATAGAAATAGAGACACAGATGTAGAGAAGAAAATGATAGTTATCAAAGGAGAAGAAGGGGAAAAACGGGGAGATTGGGACTGACATATACACACTACTATATACAAAATTAATAACTGACAAGGACCTAGTGTAGCAGAGGAAATTCAATTCAGCGCTCTGTGGTGACCTAAATGGGAAAGAAATCCAAAACAGAGGGGATATATGTGTATGTATAACTGATTCAGTTTGGTGTACAGCAGAAACTAACACATTGCAAATCAACTATAACCAAGTAAAAATTAATTTAAAAAAGACTCTGTCTTAAGACTAAAAAAAAATAAAGCAGATACAATGTAAATAACATTTCTTGAAGTCCCTGCTTTTATATTATAACTAAATAGTGATCTTGTCTCTTTCATAGACTAACTATATGCTTCTCTTTTCTCAGCCCTCACAGTCATCTGTATTAATGTCTGTATACATGTGATCATATTTCCCCTTACTTACATATTTCAAATATTTCAAGATTTGGAAATGCTTTCCACATTGCAATATGGACTCAGCAACCAACTGTAAATGGATCAAATCAAACCCTGAAGATGGGAAAGATTGAAGGCAAGAGGAGAAGCGGTTGACCGAGAGGATGAGATGGTTGGACAGCACCACTGACTGAACAGACATGAGTTTGAGTAAGCTCCTGAAGTCGGTGAAGGACAGGGTATCCTGGCATGCAGTCCATGAGGTCATAAAGAGTCAGACACAACTGAGCGACTGAACCACAGCAACGAACCATGAGAGGAAGAGAACACTAAATTTCTTCAGGAGACCATAGGCCTAATTCTGGATTTTTTTAAACAAATAAGTACATTCCATCATGACTAAAGCAGCGGTGTAAGATGATACAAGTCTGAGCATGTATTCAACTTGAAATTGGTTCCATCATTTATGAGGGTATCTTACTTAATGCTGAAGTGTTAGTCGCTCAGTCTGAGTCTTTGTGACCCCATGAACTGTTTGCCAGACTCCTCTGTCCATAGGGTTCTCCAGACAAGAATACTGGAGTGGGTAGCCTTTTCTTTCCATAGGGGATCTTCCTGATAGGGATCAAACTCATGTCTCATGCACTGCACGCAGATTCTATACCATCTGAACCACCAGGAAATCACTATCTAATCTTCGGTTCAGTTCAGTTGCTCAATCGTGTCACTTTTGTGACCCCATGGACTGCAGCACGTCAGGCCTCCCTGTCAATCACCAACTCCTGGAGCTTGCTCAGACTCATGTCTGAGTCAGTGATGCCATCCAACCATCACACCCTCTGTCAGGCCCTTCTCCTCCCACCTTCTATCTTTCCCCCAGCATCAGGCTCTTTTCCGAAGAGTCAGTTTTTCACATTAAGTGGCCAAAGTATTGGAGTTTCAGCTTCAACGTCAGTACTTCCAATGAATATTCAGGACTTATTTCCCTTAGGATTGACTGGTTGGATCTCCTTGCAGTCCAAGGGACTCTCAAGATTCTTCTCCAACACCATAGTTCAGAGGCTTCAATTATTCAGTTCCCAGCTTTCTTTATCTCACACACATACATAACTATTGGAAAAAACATAACTTTGACTATACGGACCTTTATCTAATCCTGTTTATGTCTAATTTCTTGCTTGAAAAATAGGGAGAGGCCTTCCCACTTGGTGCTAGTGGTAAAGACTCCCAATGCAGGAACCTCAGGAGACTTGAGTTTGATCCCTGAGTCAGGAAGATCCCCTGGAAGAGGAGGCATGGCAACCCACTCCAGTATTCTTGCCTGGAGAATTCCATGGACAAAAGAGCCTGGTGGGCTACAGTCCATAGAGTCACAGACTCAAACATGACTGAAGAGATTTAGCATGTAGGCCCAGGAATATTTTGAGGTTAATTGTGTAGATTAACAATGAATTGACTTGCCTTCAGTACTTAGAAAATACCAGAACATGATAAATACAAAGATCAGTTCATATAATTCACTCTTACATTAAAAACGTGCTTAAATTTTTGACTCCATTCATTTTGAAAGGGGATTTTGAAATGGTTTTGAAATTTCTATTTATCACTGATATTCTAATTCAATAATGACTTGATAGCTTTCAAAATCATTAGTTTATACATGCAAAACTCCTTTTATAGATCAGAAACCATGTAATATATAAATGGGCTTCCCAGGTGACTCAGTGATAAAGAATTTGCTTGCCAAGCAGGAGGTGTGGGTTTGATCCCTGGGTTAGGGTGATCCCCTGGAAAAGGAAATGGCAACCCATTCCAGTATGATGGCCTAGGAAGTCCCACAGACAGAGGAATCTGGGGGGCTACAGTCCATGGGGTCACGAAGAGTCAGACAGTGACTTACCAACTAAACAAAAAACAGTAATGTATAGGCATATAGATGAATACTATTTAAGGCTTGCTATAGTTTTACAATTATTGCTTAAGGCTTATAATGTCTATTATCCTCTTCTTTTTGTTTTTTTATAAGAAAATTTGCAGGAAAAGTTTCTTCCATGGCTGATCTACAAAGTTGCTGCGGGATGAGATGACAACACATATGGGAACATCCTTAAAATAGAGGAAAGTGTGAAGCAAGTATGGAGTATTTTTATATCTTACATTTATAGTTTGAACATTATTTTTATCATCTTGATACTTACAAAAGTCCTAATAGGTGGCTAAATATGATTCATTCATTTATAGGTAAGGGATCTGGGGCTCAGAGTGCAAGTGGCTTGCCCCAGGTCTCCTAGCCAAGGAGCAGAATTCTGAATCAAACCCAGATTTTCTCATTGCTGGTCCACTTCTCTTTTCCCTAAACTGTTTTCAATAATTATCTTTCCTATGGGGCTGTAGAAAATAAGGCAACATAACTATAGAGTCTTCCAATGTATGAATAAATAAGCCACCACAGAAATACCAAGAAGATTTTATCAATTCAGACATCAGCAGGTAAAATATTAATAATAAGATTCTATGCAGATAAATTTACATATCCATTTTATAATGCAGAACTGCTTTCTGGAGGGGGTAGCCATCCTCTTTTCCAGGGTATCTTCCCAATCCAGGGGTTGAACCAGGGTCTCCTGTACTACAGGCAGATTATTTACTGTCTGAGCCACCAGGGAAGTCCATTTTATCATTGCGACCTAAATTTATTTTGCATGGATGCCTGCTGAGTCAACATAAGTTACAAGCCATGTGAAAAAGTCATCCCTACAATAATTTCTCTCCTCTGAGCTTTATATGTTCAGCAAACACATTACCTGTTATCATATTTGCCTAAGTAGAGGATAACAGATCTTACTGTCAAGGCTAGAATACTTCTAAAATTCAAAAAGGGCTCCACATGTAATAATTGCAAGACATAAGGTCACTCTCTGCCTAACCAACCACTCTCATTATTTTGCTTTATTTTAACCTTTGATAAAAGAGTGGGAGAATAAAATAGTAGAAAGATTGAAGAGATTACCAGAGAAAATCAAAATATTAATTTTGAATGTAGGTCTTAAACTTAAGGATGTTATTAAGGAAGCTCTGGCACATATGATTAGATAAAGGAAAAATTCTTTTAAGTGTTTATTCACTCCTGCCTGGAACATGGCATGACACATGGTAGGCACTCGGTGAATATTATTCAAATAAGCATGGTGTAGATATAATATATGCTTGATTGGCACAGGTCAAAAATATTTCCCTTTGATGTATAAAATAGCTTTTAATATAGCTTCTGCTATTGTTATTTTTCTAGAAGTATTGTCTTCTTTTCTCCAAAAAAAAAAATCTTTTAAAGATCATAGACGTTCTGTAAATTTTTAACAGTACCTGTTGTAAAAATTTGAAGACAAACAATGCTACCTGAAACAACTGAAGCCACCTATGTCATCATTATTGATTTTAATCTTAAAATATGCAAAGGACCTTGGATACTCTGTTGATTTATTGCCTGGCTTTGTTTCACTTTTAAAATTACAATTGATTTTTAGGTCTTTGATTTGTTTGGAGCCCAAGTGATAAAATGTGTTTACTGTAAAAAGTAAGAGATATACATACAAAGAAGAGAATGTTTATGAAGGTCAGTCTCTTCCAGGATAATTGCAGAATAATACTTCTGCCATTCTGAATGACATCAGGAGGATTCTAGATTGAAAATTGAGTTATTAAATATGGACAAATCATTGTTAAATTGGGTGATTCTTTTAAAACAGGAACTACAGATGTACTACAACCATTACTTATGTTTATTTATTTGGGGGAAATGCAAGAGCAGCAAGTGTCAGAATCACTCCAAGAATTTAAGACACGTTTGCCAAGTCAACATTCTTTAGGATATGCCTTCCCAGGGAGCCAGGAGAGAAGGGAGTTTTTCTTTTCTGAGACTGCTTTACCACCAAATATGGGTTAGGAATGTGAATGAAAATCAGGTTAGTGCTAGATGTAATTCCTTACATCTGACTCCTTAATTCCACTTTCAACACTCAACCTACAATCAGGAACTTTTAGAAAGTCCTGTAAAAATCATTGACTATCCCAGGTCCAGAGCTAACCCAAAAAACATAAATACGATCACAGGTCATGTCCATAGTCATTTATCAGAATTCTCTGAATTCTTGGGAGCATATTATTCAAAAGGCACAATCAAGAGGAAAATTAGTGACATAATCGGTTGCAAATTGACATATTCTCAAAAAGCATTGCCAAACCTTCTTTGCATATGAATTGTTGTAGTTCAGTCGCTCAGTTTTGTCTGACTTTTTGTGACCCCATGGACTGCAGCACGCCAAGCTCCCTTGTGCTTCACTATTTCCCTGTGTTTGCTCAAACTCATGTCCATTGAGTCAGAGATGCCATCCAACCATCTCATCCTCTGTCGTCCCCTTCTCCCCCCGCCTTCAACCTTTCCCAGCATCAGGGTCTTTTCCCCATGAGTTGGCTCTTCACATCAGGTGATCAAAGTACTGGAGCTTCAGCTTCAGCATCAGTCCTTCCAATCAATATTCAAGGTTGGTTTCCTTTAGGATTGGATGTGAATAGTTTAATGATTTATACTTTGTGCTTGCAGAGAAATGTTGAAAAAGTTAAACTGATTATAACAAGAATTATATGCATGGGGAAAATGTAAGCTGTAGCATAGAGTAATACACAAGTAATCTTGGCAGTCAATGTAATCTTGAAGTTGAGAGAGATTATTTATTCATCATGCATTCACTCCATTTGGGCACTTTTATTTACCTTAGGAGTTAAATAGGTAGAATTCATTCTCATAGACAGGAACCTCAGGCTATAGCTCCTGTGCTAGGGAGGCCCAAGGAATTCACACCATCAAAATGCACCCAGAAGAAAGCAGTGAGTCATTAAGACATCCAATTCATAGATGGTATAAAGTGGCCATACAGAACAGGTTTCACAGAAACAGGAATATGAGTTTATGATAAGTCCCATAAGCGCTTTATCACAGAACCCATTACAGGAATAAGCTAAGAAATCAATTCTATTAGTAAATCTATCCTTTGTAATATCACAGCTAATAAAATAATAAAAAATGTACCCTGCAATCCAAGGCAAATCGATTTTTTTTTAATGTTGAGTGTGTGTGTCTATATTTCTCATGTGTGTTCTTTCCAAGTGGCAGTAAAGATAATAACTTGTTTCACAAATATCTTTAGTGGAAATATGCAACATAATTTCAGCATCAAAAAATTGGCTCTTGATTACTTGAAAACTCAAACAGAAAGTGCTCTTCTGAGTATAGTTTCGTGTGCTTTTAAATTAAATTAGTTTAATGGAATTTTGAATATTTTAGAACAATAATGTTTGTACCTAGAATGTTAATATATGATACTCCATGGACTTAAAGTGTAATAAAAAGAAAAATTCAGAATCATATGTTCTCAGGAATAAAATATCCAGTAAAATTTATGAGTATTTCTAGATTCATATAAAGAGAGAGGGGAGAAACAGCATTAACTTCTGGAGCCACTTATTGTTAAATAGCAAAAAATGTAATTGACCAAAGTGTGCATGTGTGTGCACATATATACACATATAAATAATATGCCTATAGTTTTATGTTGAAAAGAAGCATTATTCTCTAACAATCGATGAAGGAGAGCACGGTCAGGTGCCCTTGAAAAACAGTTCAAGAGACTTACTTCATTTTGTCTCACTGCATTTTTTTATATAATGGTCTTTTTGTCACTTTTATTGTTTTAACATGTATGTACATATATATATCAGTTTATAACTTCTAAGTTTATATATATATATATAGGCATTCATATATTATGTAGTATATTATGTGGGGGCTTCCCTGATGACTCAGCAGGTAAAGAATCTGCTTGTGATGCAGATGTAGGAGATTCGAGTTCGATCCCTGGGTGAGGAAGATCCCCTGGAGAAGGAAATGGAAACCCACTCCAGTATTCTTGCCTGAAAAACACCATGGACAGAGAAGCCTGGAAGGTTAAAGTCCATAGCATCACAAAGAGTCAGAAACAGCTGAGCAACTAAGCATATAATATGTAAAGTGTCTACCAAAAAATATTTATAGAAGTTTTAATATGAGTTTATGGTAAATTGCATAAGCTTTTTACTTTATCCTTTGTAATAGCAGATTTAATAAAATAGCAAAACATACCACACAATCTCGGTGGAGATTTTTTAAAGTTGAATACATGTGTCTACATTTCTCATACGCACTCTTTCCAAATAGTAGTGAAGATAACGGGCTTCCCAGGTACTGCTAGTGGCAAAGAACATGCCTGCCAGTGCAGGAGACATAAGAGATGCAGGTTCAATCCCTGGGCCAGGAAGGTCACTTGAAGGAAATGGCAACCCACTCTAATATTCCTGCCTGGAAAACCCCATGGACAGAGGAGCCCGGCAGGCTGCAGTCCATGGGTTCACCAAGATTGGGACATGACTGAAGTGACTGAGCACAGTGAAGATAATAATCATTTTCAAAACCATCTTCATGGAAATATGCCACATAATGTCAACATCAAGAAATTGACTCGAGCCATTCAAATGGTCTATAATATTTTGGAGAACATCTTTTGGTTAAGTTTTAAGAAAATTATATTGGGTAAAGCGTCTGTGTACAATGTGGGAAACCTGGGCTCGATCCCTGGGTCCGGAAGATCCTCTGGAGAAGGAAATGGCAATCCACTCCAGTACTATTGCCTGGAAAATCCTATGAACAGAGGAGCTTGGTAGGCTACAGTCCATAGGGTCGCAAAGAGTTGGACACGACTGAGCGACTTAACTCACTTCACTTAAAAGTCCCCTGAGATACTTTTAAAGATTAATGATTGTCAGTTAATGTAGTATATAAAATTATTTGATCATTATAAATTTGAAGACACTATAAGGAACCTTCCAAGCCTATAATCCTATGAGAGTATCATGTTATCTCACTGGAGGCGATAGAGGAAAAAACAAAACAACTTTCATAGAAAGCATTTTGTAAAATATAGAATTCAATGCAAATCTTTGTCTCTACTCTTTCTTCCTTGCTTGTGTTATTTCTTCCTTGCTTGTAATATTTCTTCCTTATGCATTCTTTGATATAGTCATAAGGAGGACATCACTGGAAAACAAGTGACATTGGGGCAAAGAACACAGTGGTATGAGATGCCCTCCTGCTCAGTATCCAGGAGGGTAAGCAATCTGAGAATAGATTTTTTTTCTTTTTGCAATAATCAAGACTACCTTTTCATATGGGATATTTTTTGTTGTTTTTTAGTTGCTAAGTCGTGTCTGATTCTTTTGCGACCCCATGGGCTATAGCCCACCAGGCTCCTCTGTCCATGGAATTTCCCAGGCAAGAATACTGGAGTGGGTTGCCGTTTCCTGCTCCAGGGGATCTTCTAGACCGAGGTCTTGAACCTGCACCTCCTGCATTGGCAGGTAGATTCTTCACCACTGAACCACCTGGGAAGCCCATAAGCTACACCAAAGTTCTTTGCTCTTCACAGAATCCCACCAGTACTGACAGTTGCATGTTTTGTTTTATGTCAAAAAGTTGTAATTGGAATGAAGATATGTATATCCCTGGAAGATCCAGGATAATGGCTGACTTACAAGATACTTGGGCTTCCCCGTTTGCTCAGTGGTTAAGAACCCACCTGCCAATGCAGGAGACGGAAGACCCTTGAGTTCAATGCTTGGGTCGAGAAGATCTCCTGGAGAAGGAAATGGGACCCACTCCAGTATTCTTGCCTGGGAAATCCATGGACAGAGGAGCCTGGTGGCTTGCAGTCCATGGGGTCACAAAGAGCTGGACATGGCTGAGCAACCGAGCATGCACACATGCACAAAATCCTAGAGCTTCCTAAGTAATTGAATTTAACCTGAAGTGGGAGGAGGGCTTTTGAGCATTTTATTAGCTGTTAGAAACAGTGGAATGCTGATAACACCCCATTATTGTTTTGGCTTATAACAGAGCACTCAACTGTCAGTGCAGCAGGGTTCTGTGGTGTGTGAAGAACCGCAGTGCAGCCTGAACATTTGGGCACTGTGTTCCTTATCTTCTGGTGGCTGCTAATCAGGGACTCAGGAAGACCAAAGTTAGGGAAGAAGTTATTTCAAGCCCAGTGTCCTGGCGGCTCAGATGGTGAAGAATTTGCCTGAAATGCAGGAGACCAGGTTTGATCCCTGAGTCGGGAAGATCTCCCTGGAAAAGGAATGGGTATCCACTCCAGTATTCTTGCCTGGAGAATTCCATAGACAGCAGAGCCTAGTCCATGGGGTGGCAAAGAGTTAGACACGACAGCAACTAACACACATCCAAAAGCCAAAAGAGGTATAATTGCATCCTTGGACTCTTTGTATGCACAAAAATGCATTTTGTGTATGCAAAAATGTTATTAACTAAATAGAACCTTAGCTCCTAATTTGGAGCCAGAAATAAATATCATAAATATTTGTTATCACATTTGCCCTTGAGGATGTGGTATTGAGCTGGGTGCTATGTTGCTTTCAATTATTTAAACACTCCTACAACAATAGGTCTGTTATATTCAACAGTAATAAATTTGAAAATTGCTCAAAATTGAAAAGCTAAGTTTTCACTAGTTTATGTTAACACTGTCTGAATCGGTGGGGAGAGTTCTTGGGCTAGAGAAAATATAGTCATGCCAAGATATTTTAAGGGCCCTAAATTTATAAAAGATTTATCAAAATCCTTGTCAGTTGCCTCAGAAAATGGAATGATATCATTTTCTAATTCATTAATTAGGAGATGAAACTCTCCCAACCCATCCTGCAGGAAACTTAGCTGATGAAAGTCAGTTAGTTCGTATCAGTTTGTTAGAATTGCCATAGCAAGATACCAAAGACTGGGTGGCTTAAACGACAAAAATCTATTTCTTCACTGTTCTGCACAATGAAGTCCAAGACGAAATGTTGGTAGGTTTGGTTTTTTTTCTGATATCTCTCTCCTTGGTTTGCAGATAGCATCTTTCTTGCTGCAACCTCATGTGATTTTTTTCTCTGGTGGGTCACCCTGGAGTCTCCTTATGTATAATATCCTTTTCCTGTAAGAACACCAGTCAGATTGGATTAGGACCCACCTCTCATCTTCATTTTAAATTAATTTTGTTTTTAAAGGCCCTATCACCAACTATAGTCCTATTCTGAGGTAGGAAGCTCAGGGCTTTGACATATGAACTGGGTTGGGGGGGTGCACAATTCAATCCAGGACAATTTGTAGAAAAGAATCATCAAACTGGTGAAAGAAATAAGTCAGAGACTGTCAAAAGGCTTTTGGTGTGTCTCAGAATAAACCATTTCTTTTGCTTATGCCTGAATTAAATATCAGCCCATCCAAGAAATAACTCTTCTTGGAAAATGAAGTTTGGAAATTGTGAAAAACATCATCTTGTGAAAATAAAAATTGCCATGTCCTTATTGGCTCAACCACATGGAAATATCTCACAGTCTAGCATATCAAGCCTTACTTTAAATTGAAAATAAAGGCAAAACCATATTATGTATTTAAACCTTTGAAAAAAATGTCATCATCATAGTGTTCTGTCATCATATACAAATCCAATGAGAACACTCAGAACCACAGGAAGAGGGGTATATTCATTCTGTAATCTTACTTGTGAAAGGGACTCTCCAGCTTGTGAAATGTAGTCACTTTCCTTGAATCTAGCAACATTCCCGATAAATTATGCAGTTCCATATGGTCCAGAAATAGCTCTTATTACTTTTCTTATCTTTCCAAAATGAGGCTTATTTGGAAAGTGATAAATAATGGACATTATGAGCAATTTAATTTGTTCTTGTTTGTATATGCATATATATAAAGAGTTTGATTTGTTTATATATATATATATATGTTAATTTTATGTGGTTTCTTCTTTCCTAATCTTTCATCAGCCACAGTAAGTTAAAAAGGTATTCATCTACCTCTAAACACTAAATCAAAATTCTTTGTTAAAGCAAATGAACCTAATGCCTTGCCAAGAATACAAAAGTTGTAATTTGAGCACGTTAGTTTCCAGAATGGGTTTTGGATAAATAAATCATTTATTACGAATACGTACATGAATGTTAACCTCCAAATGCCAGCATGCCTTTAGATTAAGAAGGCTGTTTTCCAAAATCAAATGGAAAAGTTGGCCTGGTTAGGCTTATCCAGAAAGCTCTGATCACAGGTTGATTAAATGTATCCTTGAGAGAGCCTGTGTTTTGTTCTGAGTTGCAGCAAGCACAGCTGATCCATCCATAAGTTTGACCACAAAGATCCAGCTTCTGAGATAGGCTAGAGTCACTGAGATTCCATGGGACTGGAAACACAGTCTTTGAGAATTCTCATCACTCATTTTGTTTTAGTCTTTAATTGCCTCTATCCTAATCCTAGTCAAAGACCTCTTCATATTCCATGCAGATACTAACAGACCTCTCTGAGTTATAAATCAGATAAGCCATCTCTATGCACACTTGCAGAAGTTTCTTTTTTATCCATTTACTTATGTTAATTTGTTTATCACATTGTCTACTTTTAAAAATAGAGAACAGAAATGTGAGTTTAAGAAGAGAGTAATGGATGCAACCTGTGCCCTAGATAAAGAAAGTCAAAATGTTCCTTTCTTGCCTCCCAAAAGAGCTCTCGGTGAATTCTGAGAACACAAGTGTTACTTCACATAAGAATCCGGTTTCTCATTCAAATAGATGTCTTGAAACACACTCAACTTAGTGACAATTTGAAAACAAGGTTTTCAAAGCACAAAACTGCAAGTCAGAGAACCAACCACAAGCCAGATTTCCTCTGGAAGGTATAGTGATATCGGTCATAGAATGTTCTAAGAAAGGGGGTAGGAAAACACAGCAGTAAGAATTATTTTGAAAAATTAACTATGATGGGGCTGTAATTATTGTCTTGTACATTATCCAGAGTAATACTCTTCCTACCACACTCCATTCTTGTACTTATTTTTTATTGAATTACATACTGAAAAAAGTACGTTAGTTTTGTGCATCTTCTTGAGTGCTCACAAAGGGGCCTCTCCTGTAAAACCATGCCCAGTAAATCAAGAACAAGCATACATCCAATGCTCTCACGTTCCCCTTGTGCCCTATTCTAGTCATTACCCCTCCTCCTGACATTTACCAGCAGAGAGTAGTTTTGTTCTGTTGTTGTTCAGTCGCTAAGTTGTGGGCAACTCTGTGACCTCTTGGACTGCAGCACCCCAGGCTCCCCTGTCTTTCGGTATCTCTTGGAGTTTCCTCAAATTCACATCCATTGAATTGGTGATGCCATCTGACTACCCCATCCTCTGTTGCCCGCTTCTCCTCCTGACCTCAGTCTTTCCCAGCATCAGGGTCTTTTCCAATAAACCCACTCTTCGCATCAGGTGGCCAAAGTATTGGAGCTTCAGCTTCAGGATCAGTTCTTCCAAACAATATTCAGGGTTGATTTCCTTTAGGACTGACTGGTTTGACCTCCTTGCAGCCCAAGGGGCTCTCAAGAGTCTTCTCCAATACCACAGTTCAAAAGCATCACTTCTTGGGCACTCAGTCTTCTTTATGGTCCGACTGCCACATTCGTACATGACTACTGGAGAAACCATAGCTTTGACAATACATACGTTTGTCAGCAAAGGGATGCCTCTGCTTTTTAATGCACTAAGGATGTCAGAGTTTTCCATCCAAGGAACAAGTGTCTTCTAATTTCATGGCTCCAGTCACAGTCCGCAGTAATTTTGGAGTCCAAAAAAATAGAATCTGTCACTGCTCCCACTTTTTCCCCTTCTCTTTGCCAGGAAGTTTTGTTCTTTGTGTAAATCAAAGTGCACAGTATGTGCTCTGTGTCAGGTCATTCTCATTTGTGTGGAGAGTTGTGTATTGCGTGCTCACCTCGTCCTCTAGAATCCCACGACTTGAGTACACCATTACACTGCTAGTGGGCATATGAGTAGTTTCAGTTTGCTTCCGTCACAAATAAGATCATTGCAGACAGTCTATCTAGTGTGTGTCTGTGGTATATGTAGGCACGCATCCTTGTGGGTTTATATCTAGGAGTGAATTCCTGGAATAGAAGATATGCTTTGCAACATTACCAGAATTTTCCAAAATGGTTGAAAGCAGTCGTTACAAATTAGTATTTCTGCCAGCAGTGCCAGAAGTTTTCAGTTTTTCCAGTCTTGCTAACATTTTGTAGAATTTCTTTACTTTATAATTTTTAGCTTTGTTTACTATTGCTTTTTCTTTTAAGTCATTTGGTAGTGCATGGTATTACTGTGTTGTGACTCTAATTTACTTTTCCTGATGAATAACAATCTACTTTGGCTAATACCTCCCAGTTTCCCCCTCCTCCCAGCCTCTGACAGCCATTGATCAACTCTCTGCTCTTATGAGTTTGATTATTTTAGACTTCTCATATAAAGAGTACCAGGTAGTTTTTATCTTTCTGTATTTGACTTACTTCACTTAGTATCAGTTCAGTTCAGTTGCTCAGTTGTGTCTGACTCTTTGTAACCCCATGAATTGCAGCATGCCAGGCCTCCCTGTCCATCACCAGCTCCCAGAGTTTACCCAAAATCATGTCCACTGAGTCGGTGATGCCATCCAACCATCTCATCCTCTGCCGTCGCATTCTCCTCCTGCCTTTAATCTTTCAGGGTCTTTTCAAATGAGTCAGCTGTTCACAACAGGTGCCCAAAGTATTGGAGTTTCAGCTTCAACATCAATCCTTCCAATGAACACCCAGGACTGGTCTCCTTTAGATGGACTGGTTGGATCTCCTTGCAGGCCAAGGGACTCTCAAGAGTCTTCTCCAACACCACAGTTCAAAAGCATCAATTCTTCGGCACTCAGCTTTCTTTCTTTTTTTTTTTTTTTCTGAGGGTGTGGCTTAGAGGATAGAAGATCAACCAAGCTCAGAGGATGGAGGGTAAACCATCTCCCTTCCTCTTTATTTTTTTTTTTTTCAGATTTTATTTTATTTTTTACTTTACAATATTGTATTGGTTTTGCCATACATCAACATGAATCAGCTTTCTTTAGAGTTCAACTCTCACATCCATACATGACTACAGGAAAAACCATAACCTTGACTAGACAGACCTTTGCTGGCAAAGTAATGTCTCTGCTTTTTAATATGCTATCTAAGTTAGTCATAACTTTCCTTCCAAGGAGTAAGCGTCTTTTAATTTCATGGCTGCAATCACCATCTGCAATGTTCCAGAAACCCATCCATGTTGTTGCAAATGGCAGAATTCCCTTCTTTTTATAAAGATGAATATTATTCTATTATATATATATATATATACATAGTATGAGCTGATGAATACGTTTATAACAGTGTCTGTGCTGATAGTTTAATAGATATATACTGACCTCCAAACTTGTCAAGGCATATAATTAAGTATGTATGTACAGCTTTTTGTATGCCAGTCAAGGCTCAATAAACAGGTAGAAAAAAACAAAGATTCTGTTTTCATATAAATTGAAAATCATCCAAGATCTCACTTCACATCCCATAGCACGACTAAAATAAAAATAATGGACTATAACAAGTTTTGACTAAGATGTGGAGAAATTAGAAAACGTATAATGCTCTCAAGGACATAAAATTCTGAAACTGCTTTGGAAACTATCTACCAGCTCCTCAAAATAATAACCCAGCAGTTTCATCCCTTGGTATTTATCAGTAAGCATACATGCTCACACAAAAACTTACACAAGGATATCCGTAGAGACATTATTCAAAATAGCTTCCAAGTAGAAAGAACACACGGCTCAGTGGTAAAGAATCTGCCTGCCAATGCAGGAGACACAGGAAACACAAGTTCTATCCCTGGGTGAGGATGATCCCCTGGAGTATGAAACTGCAACACATTCCAGTATTTTTGCCTGGGAAATCCCATGGAAAATAGCAGAGAGGCATGCTACAGTCCATAGGGTCACAAAGAGTCAGACATGACTGAAGCCACTGAGCACTCACCGTGCCAATCCCTAGAGAAAAAATGACAACTTAGCAGTTATGGGGATGAGGGTGGGAAGTATGGAGTGATGGTTAATGTCTACAGGATTTCTTTTGTAGTGAGAAAAGTGTCCTAAAATTAGATTGTGATAAGAGTTGCATAGTTCGGTGAATATACTGAAAACTTTGCACTTTACATTTTATAAAAGTAAATTGTATGTTTGAACTACATCTTCAGAAAGCTGATAAAAATATATGAAGAAAAAACTGATCAAATAAATGAAGTAAGCAAATTCACAGTAATAACTATGAGTTTAATAAAACTCTGCTGTGCTGTGCTTAGTCACTTAGTCATGTTCACCTCTTTGTGACCCCATGGACTGTAGCCCACCAGGCTCCTCTGTCCATGGGGATTCTCCAGGCAAGAAGGCTGGAGTGGGTTGCCATGCTCTCCTCCAGGGGATCTTCCCAACCCAGGGATCAAACCCAGGTTTCTCGCATTGCATGAGGATTCTTTACTGTCTGAACCACCAGAGAAGCTCCAGAATATTGGAGTGGGGAGTCTATCCCTTTTCCAGGGGATTTTTCAGACCCAGGAATCAAACCTGGGTCTCCTGCATTGCAGGCGGATTCTTTACCAGCTGCTCTACCAGGGAAGCCCTATTAAACTCTAGAAAACACAACCTAACCAAGAGTGAAAAATGCAGATTAGTGCCTTGCTTGAGGATGGCCAGGTGGCAGAAGCAATTGAGGAAAGGAGAATCACAAAGAGGCCTGAGAAAGCTAGGGGGAGTGATGAATGTGCTCATGAAAAAGAAATGGATACATATATTCACAGATTTCTGTGATTTCCCATTAATGTGTATTAATATGTTCATTGTAAATTAGCAATCTTCTTTTCAGGGGGCACATACTAATTACTCCATTTTATAGCCAGGCATATGGCATGGCTAATGTTGATGCCATCATGTCAGTCTGAATTGATTATGACTTCAGTGGGAGTGTCTCTTTGGTTTCCTTCATTTGAAACAAAAAGAAAAATGAGGATTGTACGAACATCTTAGAAAATAAACATTTAAGAAATTTTTGTCTAGCGTTGCCAAGCAAATTAAGATAATTATTCTAGACTGTATTTGAAAAGGTTTAAAAATTAGTTTTACATCCCAGTCAGTTATTAAAGCCAGATCACATTTCGTTTTTGTATTTCTAAGATATCAGTGACATCCTATTTCATGTATCTAGATAATGTTGTTTGCTACTATATGATGAAGTAATAAGTTCAAATGGTCATTTCAAAGTTTTCTTATATAGCTTCAATTTTACCAACAGTTAATTGAGGTTCAGACTGATGAATCAGGTCGTCTACGTTTGTACAGCTCATAAGAAATTATTCATCAAATACATGCTAAAAATAAAATTATGTGATGATAGGTATTTAAAGCATTTTGTCTGAAAGTGTAATTTACCTTAAGAAAACACTGTGTTAGCACAGAAAACTTTGTTACTGTTGCTCCAATTAAGGAAATAATTTCTGTTTCTTTGCAAATAATAAGAGGAATAGAATTTATTACTGAAGCTGTTGTAGCATATATTTCGAAATGATAACAGAATAAAATTTATTGGAAAAATGCACTGTTTAATTTCTCAAATCATGTCAAAAAATATTATATGTTACACACCTCGGGCACTAAAAATGATATTTTCCTGACTTTAAAAGAGACAACTTATTTGCTGTATGTTTTTCCCTTCTATACCACAATGGTATATATCCCCTTTTCTATAAACTCCCTCCTACTCATGTTCCTCTGTGCGCTTATACAGCTATGAGCTCCTCTTTTCATATGCAAAGTTCACAGGAAAATAATGAGGATGCTGGGCAAGTAGTTGAGCGATTTACTTAAATATTTTAAATATTTAAAATCTTTCATCTAGCCCCTAGCCCCATAAAAAAACAAAGCAAATAAATAGATAAATACAGAAACACAAATTTTACATAATTTTAAACAGAAAAGAATAGAAAAATTGAATGTGCTACAGATTTAAATTTATAGTCTCTTTCTTAAAATAATGTGTCTAGATTATTCTTTCTTTTAGATATTTCTTCTTTTAATTTATTTATTTTAATTGGAGGATAATTACAATATTGTGGCAAGTAGGCATAGACACTTCTTCTGCTATTTACATTCACCATGGGCAGAGTTACTGGTGATTTTTACAATTTTAATTAATTTGACAAATCTGATGGGCAATGGAGAAATGAGATTTTTATTTTATTTTCATTTATCTTGATCATAAATGATGTTCAATATAGTTAAATATATTTATTGGCCATTTGTAGGTATTGTTCATTTCTTATTCATATAGCATGTTATTTTTAATATTAGTCTCTTACTAATTTGCAGTATCTTAATTATGCCTTCCTTTTTTACTTAAATACTGCTGAACTGTTAATGATAATATCATTTTACATATTTTTTTCCATATGTTTATTCAAGACTATATCTTGCCTTTCAAATTTTTATGGTATATTTTCTCTTAAGACATTTTGTTTCAGTAAGTTTGGGCCTAAGAATTTTCATTGAAAAAAACTGCATTTTTTGTAGTTCAGTTCAGTTCACTTCACTTCAGTCCCTCAGTCACGTCCAACTCTTTGCCACCCTATGAATCGCAGCACACCAGGCCTCCCCGTCCATCACCAACTCCCGGAGTTCACTCAGACTCACGTCCATCGAGTCAGTGATGCCATCCAGCCATCTCATCCTCTGTCGTCCCCTTCTGCTCCTGCCCCCAATCCCTCCCAGCATCACAGTCTTTTCCAATGAGTCAACTCTTCGCATGAGGTGGCCAAAGTACTGGAGTTTCAGCTTCAGCATCATTCCTTCCAAAGAAATCCCAGGGCTGATCTCCTTCAGAATGGACTGGTTAGATCTCCTTGCAGTCCAAGGGACTCTCAAGAGTCTTCTCCAACACCACAGTTCAACAGCATCAATTCTTTGGCACTCAGCCTTTACAGTCCAACTCTCACATCCATACATGACCATAGGAAAAGCCATAGCCTTGACTAGACAGACCTTAGTCTGCAAAGTAATGTCTCTGCTTTTGAATAAGCTATCTAGGTTGGTCATAACTTTCCTTCCAAGGAGTAAGCGTCTTTTAATTTCATGGCTGCAGTCACCATCTGCAGTGATTTTGGAGCCCAAAGAAATAAAGTCTGACACTGTTTCTACTGTTTCCCCATCTATTTCCCAAGAAATGATGGACCAGATGCCATGATCTTCGTTTTCTGAATGTTGAGCTTTAAGCCAACTTTTTCACTCTCCTCATTCACTTTCATCAAGAGGCTTTTTAGTTCCTCTTCACTTTCTGCCATAAGGGTGGTATCATCTGCATATCTGAGGTTATTGATATTTCTCTTGCAATCTTGATTCCAGCTTGTGTTTCTTCCAGTCCAGCGTTTCTCATGATGTACTCTGCATAGAAGTTAAATAAGCAGGGTGACAATATACAGCCTTAACGTACTCCTTTTCCTATTTGGAACCAGTCTGTTGTTCCATGTCCAGTTCTAACTGTTGCTTCCTGACCTGCGTACAGATTTCTCAAGAGGCAGGACAGGTGGTCTGGTATTTCCATCTCTCTCAGAATTTTCCACAGTTTATTGTGATCCACACAGTCAAAGGATTTGGCATAGTCAATAAAGCAGGAATAGATGTTTTTCTGGAACTCTCTTGCTTTTTCCATGATCCAGCGGATGTTTGCAATTTGATCTCTGGTTCCTCTGCCTTTTCTAAAACCTGCTTGAACATCAGGGAGTTCACGGTTCACGTATTGCTGAAGCCTGGCTTGGAGAATTTTGAGCTTTACTTTACTAGCATGTGAGATGAGTGCAATTGTGCGGTAGTTTGATCATTCTTTGGCATTGCCTTTCTTATGGATTGGAATGAAAACTGACCTTTTCCAGTCCTGTGGCCACTGCTGAGTTTTCCAAATAAGCTGGCATATTGAGTGCAGCACTTTCACAGCATCATCTTTCAAGATTTGAAACAGTTCAACTGAAATTCCATCACCTCCACTAGCTTTGTTCGTAGTGATGCTTTCTAAGGCCCACCTGACTTCACATTCCAGGATGTCTGGCTCTAGGTTAGTGATCACATCATCATGATTATCTTGGTTGTGAAGATTTTTTTTGTACAGTTCTTCTGTGTATTCTTGCCACTGCTTCTTAGTATTCTCTGCTTCTGTTAAGTCCAGACCATTCCTATCTTTTATCGAGTCCATCTTTGCATGAAATGTTCCCTTGGTATCTCTAATTTTCTTGAAGAGATCTCTATTCTTTCCCATCCTGTTGTTTTCCTCTATGTCTTTACATTGATCGCTGAAGAAGGCATTCTTATCTCTTCTTGCTATTCTTTGGAACTCTGCATTCAGATGCTTCTATCTTTCCTTTTCTCCTTTGCTTTTCCCCTCTCTTCTTTTCACAGCTATTTGTAAGGCCTCCCCAGACAGTCATTTTGCTTTTTTGCATTTCTTTTCCATGGGGATGGTCTTGGTCCCTGTCTCCTGTACAATGTCACTGGAGAAGGGAATGGCAAGCCACTTCAGTATTCTTGCCTTGAGAACCTCATGAACAGTAAGGAAAGGCAAAATGATAGGATACCAAAAGAGGAACTCCCCAGGTCATTAGGTGCCCAATATGCTACTGGAGATCAGTGGAGAAATAACTCCAGAAAGAATGAAGGGATGGAACCAAAGCAAAAACAATACCCAGCTATGGATGTGACTGGTGATAGAAGCAAGATCCAATGCTGTAAAGAGCAATATTGCATAGGAACCTGGAATGTCAGGTCCATGAATCAAGGCAAATTGGAAGTGGTCAAACAAGAGATGGCAAGGGTGAACGTCGACATTCTAGGAATCAGCGAACTAAAATGGACTTGAATGGGTGAATTTAATTTAGATGACCATTATATCTACTACTGCGGGCAGGAATCCCTCAGAAGAAATGGAGTAGCCATCATGGTCAACAAAAGAGTCCGAAATGCAGTACTTGGATGCAATCTCAAAAACGACAGAATGATCTCTGTTCGTCTCCAAGGCAAACCATTCAATATCACAGTTATCCAAGCCTATGCCCCAACCAGTAATGCTGAAGAAACTGAAGTTGAACTGTTTTATGAAGACCTACAAGACCTTTTAGAACTAACACCCAAAAAAGATGTCCTTTTCATTATAGGGGACTGGAATGCAAAAGTAGGAAGTCAAGAAACACCTGGAGTAACAGGCAAATTTGGCCTTGGAATGTGGAATGAAGCAGGGCAAAGACTAACAGAGTTTTGCCAAGAAAATGCACTGGTCATAGCAAACACCCTCTTCCAACAACACAAGAGAAGAGTCTACACATGGATATCACCAGATGGTCAACACCGAAATCAGATGGATTATATTCTTTGCAGCCAAAGATGGAGAAGCTCTATACAGTCAACAAAAACAAGACTGGGAGCTGACTGTGGCTCAGATCATGAACTCCTTATTGCCAAATTCAGACTTAAATTGAAGAAAGTAGGGAAAACCACTAGACCATTCAGGTATGACCTAAATCAAATCCCTTATGATTATACAGTGGAAGAGATAGATTTAAGGGCCTAGATCTGATAGATAGAGTGCACTTTTTAGATGATCTAAAATTGAAAATCTCTGAAATAGATGGGAAATAGATGGGGAAACAGTGGAAACAGTGTCAGACTTTATTTTTGGGGGCTCCAAAATCACTGCAGATGGTGATTGCAGCCATGAAATTAAAAGACGCTTAGTCCTTGGAAGAAGAGACATTACTTTGCAGACTAAGGTCTGTCTAGTCAAGGCTCTGGTTTTTAGTAGTCATGTATGGATGTGAGAGTTGGACTGTGAAGAAGGCTGAGCGCCAAAGAATTGATGCTTTTGAACTGTGGTGTTGGAGAAGACTCTTGAGAGTCCCTTGGACTATGAGGAGATCCAACCAGTCCATTCTGAAGGAGATCAGCCCTGGGATTTCTTTGGAAGGAATGATGCTAAAGCTGAAACTCCAGTACTTTGGCCACCTCATGAGAAGAGTTGACTCATTGTAAAAGACTGTGATGCTGGGATTGGGGGCAGGAGGAGAAGGGACGACAGAGGATGAGATGGCTGGATGGCATCACTGACTTGATGGACGTGAGTCTGAGTGAACTCCGGGAGTTGGTGATGGACGGGGAGGCCTGGTGTGCTGCGATTCATGGGGTCGCAAATAGTCGGACACAATTGAGCGACTGAACTGAACTGAACTGATGTATGCTTTTTATTTGGTTTACATACAAACATCTGAAATGATCTCTGTCCCCTCCTAGAGTAGAACTGAAACTCTAGTAATAACCTCTTAATTTTCAATGATAAAGAAGATATGGATACTCTTAATCAACTAAACTTTCAAAGAAAGTTGTACAGAAAATAATTCACAAGGCTTGATTCTATTAGAAAAGTTAGCCAAAGTATTCAAGAAAATGCTCTCCAGTGATTTGAAATATTAACTATAGACTTTACTTTCTTCTCAGATTTTGATAGTCTTCAAGGTGGCAGAGCACACTGGTTCTTATTTTCTCGAATAATGTAAGCATTTTTAAAGGTCATCAATGAGGGTTTGATCAATATTGCGGCTCTTAGTTGGCATTATAATGCTGGGAGGTCAACATGTTATTTGAAATTAGAAAAAAAAAATAGAGCTTTTTGTTATCTATGTGACAGATACACATGCCTTGAGCACTAACAAGGCATAGCTAATTACTGATACCATTGCTGAAAAAGGATTCTGACTGTTTTGATATACGAGCAAATTTGTCTTGCAAGTGACAAGTCAAAAAGAGGTTATTGGGCATCTTGGGCACTGCCAGCTCAGTGGGCGGGTTGCAGAAAATGTCAGCTTTGTGCGTTTTCCTTTGCTGGGAGAAATAGTCTACCATTATCTCAGATTGTTGGAACTCTCAAGTATGCTCAGGCCATTTTATTAAAAGTCTCAATACACCTTCCCCCCAATATTTCCAAAAGGATTTTAAAAATTCAACTATTAATTTTACTCCAAAGTTCCATCTTAAATTTTTTGCATCTGCAAGATTGTTTTAGTGACGTGCCCTTTGTCTAAATTACCTACATTTATATCCCCCTTTTGATGTTTAATCATGCACTTTTCTTACAGATGAAACTATGTAATTTGACATATACAGTGCATAGTCTCACAGTATTTGATCATTGCCAAGTTTCCTTATAATATCTCAAATCCAGAAAATTATAAGCCTTATGAAGCATATTGAAAATGATTTTGCTATAAGCAAATGACTATATATTATGCTTGTGTGTTCATGTTTCAATAAGAAATGATTGCCTAGAAAGGGAGGTCTATATTCAGAGGCACTCTTTTTAGATTGCTGATTCAGTGTATTCAATGCCAATAAAATAAAATAAAGTATTAGTTGTGCATCAAAAATTTTCTAAATCTCCCCACTTCTCCAGCACTAATATAATACTCACTACCATTAATCAGTTAAGAAGAAGAACTCATTGTTCTTAAAATGAATTATTATGAAAAGATAATATCTGATATAACAGGTTAATATTCCAGTGTTACTGTGAAACCAAGGCCATGCATAAATTATAACACAGAGCAGACACAGTGATAGCAAGCTGTGTACATTTTGTTCCAACCTACATCATTCTAATTGCCAAATGAGTGTTCTATCTCTTTGTGAAGGTCTGTTTTTTATAACTAGGAAGAAACTATATGGAAAACCATATTCTGCATGCCCACCATGAGTTGTGGCTTGGCTGCAATATGATACAAAATGTTCCATGTAGTGTTAAGAAATAAATACAACTACAAAAATATACTTTACGTATGGAAGAAAATTGCCCACTTTTATGACAGATTAGAAAGCACACTTTTCCAAACTTGAGGGTGGAGTGTACGGCATTGGTGGTGTTGACAAAGGTATTTTTGTGATGATGTGGGGAGTGGTATGTATGCAGGCTCAGCTGTGTCTAACTCTTTGCAACCCCATGGACTGTCGCCCACCAGGCTCCTCTGCCCATGGGACTACCCTGGCAAGAATACCGAGTGGTTTGCCATTTCCTTCTTCAGAGGATCTTCCCAGCCCAGGGATTGAACCCACATCTCTGCATTGGCAGGCAGGTTCTTTACTATCTGAGCCATCAGGGAAGGCCCTGATATACAAACACATGATTTAAAAAGCAGCATTGGAATCAAACAATAAAGCCTATGAAATCTCAACCCAGGATTCTTGGACACTCTGCCAGTTTCCACCGAGCCACTAGGGAAACCCTGGTAATACTTAAGGTGATGGAACAGTGATGGAGGTTCCTGGCAGGAAGACAATTGAGCCAAATCATGAATAAGGAGCAGGGTTAGGCTGGTTCTCCAAAGAAGACATACAGATGGCCAAAACACACATGAAATGATACCCAACATCACCAGTCATTAGAGAAATGCAAATCAGAACTACCAAGAGATAACACCTCACACTGGTCAGAATGGCCATCATCAAAACTCTTCAAACAATAAATGCTGGAGAGGGTTTGGAGAAAAAGGAACCCTCCCGCAGTGTTGGTGGGAACATAAATTGGAGCTGCCACTATGGAGAGCAATATGGAGTTTCCTTAAAAAAACTAAGAACAGAGCTACCAGATGATCCTTGCAATCTCATTCCTGGGCATATATTCAGGTAAAACCATAAGTCAAAATGATACGCATCTTAGTTTTGATTGCAGCACAATTTACAATAGCAAAAACATGGAAGCCACCTAAATGTCCATCGACAGAGGAATGGATAAAGAGGATGTGGGGCACATATACAATGGACAATTACTCATCGAAAAATAAATGAAGTAATGCCATTTACAGCAACATGGATGGGCCTAGAGATTGTCATACTGAGTGAAGTAAGTCAGACAGAGAAAGACAAATATTATATGAGATCATCTATGTATGGACTCTAAAAAATGTTACAAATAAACTTATTTACAAAATAGAAATAGAGTCGAAGATGGAGAAAACAAACTTATGGTTACCAGCAAGGAAAGCAAGGGGTCAAGGGGGAGGGGTAAATTGGGATTGACACATGAACACTACCGTATATAAAATAGATGATTAACATTGGCCACTGTATGGTACAGGAAACTTTTAGTACTTTGTAATGACCTATACAGGAAAAGAATCTTAAAATGAGTGGCTATATATGTATGTATAAATGATTCATTTTGCTGTACACCTGAAACTAACGCAACATTGAAAACCAATCATACTTCAATAAAATTTGTAAAAGAATGAACAAATGGCAGAATGTCCAGACAGAGAAATTAAATATAGCAAGTTTAGGTTCTTCTTTGAAAGAATATCATGAGAGATGGTCTCTCTCCCATCTCCAGCCATACCTCCACTTCTTATGCCTTTGATTTCAGAAGAAATCAAATGGGCTATTTCAAAAGAGCACTTTTAACCTTGTAATTTCTACACCCAGATTCAGTAGGCATTAACATACACTATTCATGTTGACTGTCTATTTCCATCTTCCTTACTCAGTAAGCTGTTTATTTATGCAGAGACATCGCTTAATAGCACATTTATCCTCAATACTTGAATATGCTGTGTTTCATAGTCATTGTTCAATAAATGTTTCTTTAAGATTCAATAAATTCTTGTCACTTTTTGTCTGAGCTCCTGTGATAATTTTATGCATCAATTGGATTAGCAAAGGGATGCCCAGATAACTGGTAAAATATTATTTCTCAGCACATTTGTTAAGGTGTTTGTGGAAGAGATGAACATTTGAATCAGTAGACTAAGTATAGATGTTCACCTCATTAGTGGCGTGGGGGATCACCCAGCCATCGAGGACCTGAATAGAATAAAATGGCAAAGGAGAAGTAAATTTGCTCTTTATGCTTGAGAGGGGACATCCATCTTCTCTTGCCTTCAGACATTGATGCTCTTGGCTCTTGAGCCTCAGAACTCAGACGGGGATCATCCATCTTCCAGTTCTCAGGTCTTCAGACCCAAAGACAACACTGGCTTTCCTGGTTCTCCAGCTTGCAGAGGGTGGAGCGTGCAATTTCTAAGCCTCCATAATTATGTGACCCAATTTCTATTATAGGAAGTGGAAGTGAAGTCGCTCAGTCGTGTCCAACTCTTTGTGACCCCATGGACACCAGGCTCCTCCGTCCATGGGATTTTCTAGCCAAGAGTACTGGAGTGGGCTGCCATTTCCTTCTCCAGGGAACTTCCCAACCCAGGGATCGAACCCAGGTCTCCCACATTGTAGACAGACGCTTTACTATCTGAGCCACCAAATCTCCTCTATATACCCTATTTGTTCTGTTTATCTGGCAAAACCCAACTAATACAACCCCTAAACAATATTTTAGGTATCTCACTTGTAAATACACAGTTCATAAACATACAATTTTTTAAATGCTGTCACAAGAAAACTGGAAATTTAAAAAGTGAAAATAAGATTATATTGAAGCAGAGTGAACAAATAGTATTTCAAGGACCATGTGCTGTGAGGTACTTAGTCACTCAGTCCAACTCTTGTAACCCCGACTGGAGCCCACCAGGCTCCTCTGTCCCTGGGGATTCTCCAGGCAAGAAAACTGGACTGGGTTGCCATACCCTCCTCCATGGGATCTTCCCAACCCAAGGATCAAACCCAGGTCTCCCACATTGCAGGTGGATTCTTTACCATCTGAGCCACCAGGGAAGCCCATGAAAACTGGAGTGGGTAGCTTATGCCTTCTCCAGCGGATCCCCCCCCCCCCAAGAATTGAATCTGGGTCTCCTGCATTGCAGGTGGAGTCTACCAGCTGAGCTACCAGGGAAGCCCTTCAAAGACCATGCATATGTGCATTTCCTTTAGGTAGACTGTGCTCTAATCTTTAGAAATGTTCATGCCCATAAAAAGTCAAGTAATTGGTGTATATTTAAAGTATGTGCATTTTATAGGTGTTATAAATATGTGCCATGACAATATTTTAGGCAGATTTTGTTTTTAGCCCAGTGAACACAAGGCAGAATTATGGAATGCCCAGTTGGAGGAGCCCAGCAACACTGCTATTTCCACTGAATCTCAGTAAGAGTAGCAGCTTGTGCTCTGACCCTATGGAAGGTGAATTAAGATGAAGGACAAAATGTGTACAGTTGGTGAGGTGCTAGTTCTTCTGGGGGAAAATATAATAGAGAAAAAAATGGAAAAAAAAGGAGAAACATGAATAAATAACAGTAAAGAAAACAGAGTAGAATAAAATATTTACATTTTTGGCTCCCTGGAATCGTTGTCTACAAATACCATCTCTGAAAAATTGTTATTTTTTGTTTGTTCAATGGCCATAGTTTCTTAGTTTCATAGAAAGTGTTGTTTCCCTTGGTGACAAACATAGTTTTTCTTTTCCCAAGTAACTCTCTTCTTTGAATATTTTCTAATTTCCTACAACAATTCTTCAGGGAGATGATGGCACTCAAGTCAAAATTTTTAAAATCTTCCTTGGAGACATATGGCAAATTTATCACAGATATTTATAATTTTCCCTCCTGAAACCAAGTTAAATTTTAAAAATAAAATAAAAATTATATAATCTCATATCAGCAAAAAAAAAAGAGCAGATTTTAGTAGAAAAGAAATTTTCAAAATTTTAGTAAGAAGAAAAGCCTCATCGATTAATGAGGCTAAGCTGATTTCCCATGTGTGTGTGTGCTAAGTCATTTCTGTCATATCCAACTCTTTGTGACCCTGTGGACTGTAGCCCATGAAGCTCCTCTGTCCATGGGATTCTCCAGGCAAGAATACTGGACTAGGTTGCCATGTCCTTCTTCAGGGAATCTTCCCAGCCCTGGAATCGAACCCACGTCTTTTCTATCTCCTATACTGGCAGGTGGATTCTTTACCACTAGCACCACCTGTGAAGCCCAAGCTAATCTTACTAAGATCCAAATCTCTCAGCAAGGTGCCGGAACCTCGGTCAGTTGTGGCTTCATATGCAAGATGCAAATGAAGGATGGTGTGAAGAACATTTAACATCTCAAACTAGACCACATTTTACTAAGCAAAAGTAATATACCTCGGTGATCATAACCTCCCGAGGAATAGAAGAAAGGTTTGCTTTCCAAAGAAATGAAAGAAAATGTCACAAGGCAATTACAGTACCTAGCTGAACACCCCACAACAAAGCTTTCCTATTCACAGGAGTGATCATTAACAGAGTGCCTAGTTCTCTTCGGTGACGGACCTTGTTCACCTTCACTGAGTTGCTGGTTACAATATTTTATGGCTGCGTTTAAAGATACTGTCCATTAAGAATGCCACCTGCCATGTCAGTAAACACAGGGTGTCTCTGCCATCAGTCACTACAGATCCCCCCGAAGGTGAGCCCTGAGGCTGTTCGGGATGGAAGCAGGATGCCAGTCATCAAGTCCTCAGTCACTACAACAGCCCCCAAGATGGTGCCCCTTTGGGACTCAGGATGAGAAAGTTCTGGATATTGGCCAGGACAGCTGAGATGCGTTTCAAAGGAATGGCATCAGTAAGCCCAGACGTTTGTAGCTTTCCCTACATAGAAAAATGCCAACTGCCTTACACTGAGATGTCTGGTTCTTAATTAACTGCAATCTTCTGATGTTCTGACTGTGGCTTGTTTTTTATTACAGAACTCCTATATATTCTGGCTCCTCCCTTACCTCTTCAGAGAGCTCCTTCAGAGCAATGTAAGCATCCTGTATCCCAGCTTTCAAGTCCTCAGAAAGTCCACCAAGTAAAACAGCACCCTCAACTTTTAGATCGTGCATTTTTTTCAGTCTACAATACCGATAGGTAAACAAAGTTAGTCATACCTTTTGAAATAGGGAAAAATCAGTCTTAGATAAACAAGAAATTCCTAGTGACTGGAAAATTCCTGTCTTTTTATAAATTCCTGATTTATAAAAAGGTACAGAAGTGAAAATAGAAGAGAAAAACAAATGGTAAATAGACCCTCCAGACAAACAAAATGTGCAAGAAATCAGATATAATCATAATATACTGTTTAGAAATGTGGTGAACATAATAACATAGAATTATATAAATACAAGTATATAGATCTATATTGATATAGTATGTATATATATATATATGTATAGTGCATGTATGTGTTTGAATTGCTTCAGTTACAAAGGAGAATAGACCCTGGACAATATAATTTTTTAAGTAGATAATTTCTCATTTGTCAAGTCAAAAGTTCATAAATTAAAATGTAGTAGTAAATCAACCATTTTATGCAGTTAAGACCAGACTAACGAAGAGGGCTTATGTGTGTGGGGTGTGGCAATGGGGCTTATGTGTGCATTTGAAAGGAGATTTCCCAAATTAATTGGAGTTACATTGACAATATTCCACTGCTTTTGACGTGCAAAAATAATAATTTCCTAACATTCAACCTTGTAATTTTTTACATGACTTGAATTAATCAGATCTAAATCCAGTCTTCTAATGATAAAGAATCATAACATTGCCTTCAATTTATATAAAATAGCTAATGGTGGGAGAATTTAAAAGATACATCTTTTAGTTCATGGTAATCTGTGGATCCGAGTTGGACTTCACTCACAGATCTTCTTTCATGGGCTATCAAAGATCTTCCTTATATAATTAATCCAGTTTGGATGTTTTGATAACTCAAGGCATTATTAATGTATCACAGTAAAGAAATTATGTTCAGATAAGAAGGAAAATGAATTCTACCTCTCCTGGGGCTGTGTGGTCCAATTTGAAATCCCAATGGGGGAGTTGGAGAATAAAGAGAAATAGAAATAAGTAAACATGAAATAGCCAAGAAAGCTTTCCCTGTTTTTGAAAACCAAGTCTCCAGCTGAAGTCCCGTATGGAACAATGTCCAACATGATGTAAATTACATAGCAAAGGGGAGACTTTGCTAGATAGGTGATGAGATCATACTGCCACTTGTTCTTGGCATTCAAGATATCAAGAAGCTATTGTGTGCCCTCTTAGGGACAGATGAGACTGATGAAAACCTCACTTAGCTGACGGAGACCTGGGGTAGGTCTGCGTGTGCTCTGCTGTCAGCAGCAGAGGTTTTCATGTCATCTCAAAAGATGAACAAATGCATTCATCTCAGCTGATGCCAGTATAGAGACCACTCAAGCCGACATCTAGTGGCAAAGACCAGCCAAAAAGACAGTACTAGGACTACCTCCGGAGAAGGCACTGGCACCCCACTCCAGTACTCTTGCCTGGAGAATCCCATGGACGGAGGAGCCTGGTAAGCTGCAGTCCATGGGGTCGCTGAGTCGGACACGACTGAAGAGACTTAGCAGCAGCAGCAGCGGGACTACCTACTCTTACCTTGTTACCAGGAAGGATGACCAGATTGTCCCTACTTCTGCTTGATTATGAGAAAATATAAGAATTTAGTTGGACTCAGAAAGAACTGGAATTTCACTGAAGGAAACTTTTGAAAGTAGATAAAATCAAGATAAAATTAAGGAATACATCTAAATTTATTCTCTATTAAGTAGGCTGAGGACTTATAAGGAAGATTAAATGACTTCTAGAAAATAAGCAAAATAAATAAATTGACTTTGTATATCAGATTTGTATGATTAAATTTTTGACCTTGGCTACATTATGATTTGTATAAGTTCAAGTTAAAGATTTTAAACAAAGGACTTTTTCTGTAAGCTTATAGTACTTAAAAGATCACAAGGATAAGAGAAAGAAAGGAAGGTCTCAATTTCTTTTTTCTCTCCCCTTTGTTATTAATCTGTAGTTTATGAGTCAAGCACATGAAATGTCTCAAGTTTAAGACATAATCATAAAAAAAGTAGAAAGTTCTTCTTTGTATGTGGTCAAAAGTTTAACGGGTCAAACCAGATGAATTGACATTTGGAACATAAACTAAATTTCGCTGTTATCCCAGGACACCACCTTGAATCTTTGAAGAGGCAGAAACTCAGTTTGCATATCAGCCCTTCTTCTTCAGCTCAGCTGCTTCAGTCGTGTCTGACTCTCTGTGACCCCATGAAAGGTGACCGATCAGGCTCCTCTGTCCATGGGATTCTCCAAGCAAGATTACTGGAGTGGGTTGCCATGCCCTTCTCCAGGGGATCATCTCGACCCAGGGATCAAACCCAGGTCTCTTACATCTCCTTCATATGGAACATATTATTATACTTGTGTTTAATCCCTGGGTTAGGAAGATCCTCTGGAAAAGGGAATGGCTACGCACTCCAGTATTTTTGCCTGGAAAATCTCATGGACAGAGGAGCCTGGAGAATTACAGTCCATGGGGTCACAAAGAGTTGGACACAAATGAGCGACTAACATAAACGATTATCACTAACCAAACTTAGAAGGATCGTCTACTCATCCCAACCTCATCTTGAATCTAATGGTTATTTCATTTTATTGTAAAAGCCTCCTACACAAAGTTTATCATTTTCCCCCAGTGATGTAAGACCCGTTTTTCTACATAAGCACAAAGGACAGCACTTACTAAAATTGTACCAGTGAATCTTAGAGTCTGCTGTGCAATGCAGGAAATAATCCTAGAAACAAAAGCTGAATTTGCATTAAAAAATGTCTACATAGTTCAAGTAAGCACAAAGATTACCTTATGTATTATAGTAACATAACCAAAATAAACTATCAGGACAAAATCATCTACTTAAATATTAGTGACCTGCCTATGAATAACAATGACTGCCCTGCACTTGTTAGGAAAAGGGTCTTGAGGAACTCAAAAGTAAGTGGAAAGGGGGTAAAAATTTAGATAAGAGCTTATCTCTGCAGCCATTTTTCCTCCTTTAGGAACACAACCACCCACCTGACACACTTATAACTCAGCTGCTAAAATACTGTGTAGTGTCATCCAGTGAGACTCTCTCCTGAGACAGTTAAGGAGCTAATCTGCCATAAAATCCATTCCTATATTTTATCATCCATTAGATGATGGAGATAGACTTTAACCTAAGATTACGGTTTGAGTTAAGGCTTGTAAAGACAGAAGGGGAGGTGCAAATGTCTCCACAAGCTATTAGAACCATATTGATATGATTATGGGATTCAAACATTGCCATAGAGGAATTCATTAGATGTTTGCTATTCCTTAACTTGTAATTACTGCAGTACAAAGTATACAATGCAAGAAATAGAGCTCAATATTATATTATCTTGGGAAAGAATTCATGAAGGGAATGCCTATACAAATGTCTCAAGTAATAATAAAAAAGAATAAACTGAAAAGAGTTGAAAGTAGTTATTTGCAAAGACACACAAAGAATAGTTCTACCATTTACTAAAAATCCAATTAGGGATCAAGAATCACTGAAACACGGAATTCCCTGGCAGTCCTGTGGTTAGGACTCAGAGCTTTCTCTGCCAGAGTCCAGGTTCAATCCCTGGCCAGTGAACTAAGCAAGGTCAAAAATAGGGGAAAAAAAATCATTCCAACATATTTTAATATTATTCACATTTTGTTGAAAACTTAGCTAATTAAAAGCTGCACATACACAAAAGCAACATAAGTTTGTACAAGCTCGTAAGAACTAGTTAAGGCCGTGTTTTCTGTTAATATCAATTATTCCTGAAGTAACAAAATACTAGCAAGCAAAAAGATAACCAATACATGCATAATTATTTTCCTATATGGATTATTTTCACTTCTGCTTTTACCATGAAATTAAAAAAAAAAAACTTCAAAATGCTCATATCTGTTTCCGTAGTCCTTCAAATGGCATTCAAAAACTGAAATAAGAAAGCCGTAGTTCTGATACTCAGTTGCATGAAAGAGTATGATAATAACAATGATCAATGTACTTCATTTATCTGGAACTGAACTTAAGGTACAAAATTTTCTTATTCTACCTTAAACCCATTATCACAAAGAATCTGTCTCTAAACCAAATTCTGATCACATAGTCAGTAGTGGCTGGAGGCCAATAATTCTTCTATAAATTAAAACTATATGAATTCTGTTTTGCTACTTATTTTCTTTACAGCTTTGAAATCTGATTTTAAAACACAGAAACAAAATATCATTCAACATGACTGACTCTAGACTCAGATCTTAACTTTTGAAGTGGATATTATTCACCCATAGACTCATAAGTCTACTTTGATGGCTTCCCAACAAGAAACTAGAAGCCCCTTTGTGGCTTAGAAAGTAAACAGTCTGCCTGCAATTCAGGAGACCTCGGTTCGATCCCTGGGTCGGGAAGATCCCCTGGAGTAGGAAATGGCAACCCACTCCGGTACTCTTGCCTGGAAAATCCCATGGATGGAGGAGCCTAGCAGGTACAGTCCATGGGGTCGCAAAGAGTTGGACATGACTGAGCGACTTCACTTTCACTTTCAGTAAGCAAATAGGAAGAACGTTCCATTTTGAGTCACTTGAAATGAAGTGTTTAATCCTCCAACTGATTAAATGGTTTTCTCTCTCAACACAAATCTCATCCCACATAGGACATTAAACATCTTTTTTTTTTTTTTCCCTGATAGAAATATCTTTCTCTTCCAGGGAATAATTTTGGTAACCTGATTTTATTCAGCCCATGTTCCTACAAGAATGGGATTATTTGAACTCGTTTTAGATATTTGCAAGATTGAATATAACCATCATAGACACAGGTATCAGATCATATCTTGCTTTTTCTCGCTGTCTGTTTTCAAGTGATCCATCATGTAAGTTACAGAATAACTTTCAATTTGTATCAGCAACAAAAGAGGTTAAATTCTGTCAGCTATATAAAATCAATGAGGTTAACTAGGTCATAAAGAAATAAAGGCTGAAGTGTGCATTTCTCCATATGCTTTACTACCAGGGACACTCTTTCTTGCTTTGCTTATTTTACTGCCATTTTTTCAGAAAATAAGTTATAAGTAATTTTGAAAGAAGAAAAAAAAAAAAAAAAAGGAAAGAAAACTTGAAGCCAAATCTGGCCTCTGTACACCAATACAGAATTAAATCTCAGAGACAGAGTTTTGAGTAAAGTAGAAAAAGAATAGTTTATTGCTTTGCCAGGCAAAGGGGTACACTGTGGGCTGATGCCCTCAATATCTTGTGCCCTGACCTGGAAGAGTTTTATAGCAATGGTTGAATGAAGGTGTGATCAGCTGGTGGACATTCTTCTGATGGGCTGGTGGAGAGTTAAGTGGGAGTTAGCTTCAACAACCTTCAGGTCCAAATGGTCTGGGGTCTAGTGCTTGTGGGCAACATGTCATTAATTTTTCCCACCTAGTGAGGGTTTCCTGTCTTCAAGAAGTTCAAAGATATTGTTATGTGTATCCCTTGAGGGGGAACAGGACCCTGGCCCAAGGCTGTACTATCTTTTCTGGACTGCTCCACAATTGTCTCTGCATCCCTTCCCTTGCCTAGTTAGCAACTGCTTGAAACTTCCCATCCTGAAGAAAATCAGTCCTGAATATTCTTTGGAAGGACTGCTGCTGAAGCTGAAACTCCAATACTTTGGCCACTTGATGCAAAGAACTGACTCATTGGAAAAGACCCTGATGCTGGGAAAGATTGAAGGCGGGAGGAGAAGGGGACAACAGAGGATGAGATGGTTGGATGGCATCACCCACTCAATAAACATGAGTTTGAGTAAGCTCCAGGAGTTGATGATGGACAGGGAAGCCTGGGTGCTGCAGTCCATGGGGGTTGGAAAGAGTCGGACATGACTGAGCGACTGAACTTAACTGAACCTGCCTATTGGAACACAGGGAAGGTCATGGAGGCTGAATGAAGCCTATTTCCTGTAATGAAGAAATGGGGAACACAGAAAGGCTTTTGTGCCCTGGAGCACCACAGGGTCCAGCTCCTTATTAAGCTCCACTGTCACCTGTAGAGTTTGCAGACATAGCAAAATGAGCTAAGTGGCAATACAATTGTATGTAAGGCAATGGAAATGCCTTTACTGGCATTCCTACACATTTAGTTAAAAAAAAAAAAAAAAAAGTCTGACAGTATCCGTACATTTTTCCATAATTAATTTTGTACTCCAATTTCTATTCTCTGCAGAGCTCAAATAGTTCCAAATTAAGTGTAGAGGTAAACAGTTCTTTGAATACTAAATGGTTATTAAGGACATTACAGTATTTGATCTCACTCTCATGCCATAAATGACTTGGAATTATAGAATTTTACAGTTGAATGTTACAGAAGAGTCATCTACTGTACAGAAGGAGCAAGTGACTGATCTTCGAGGCCAGCAAGAGCTTGACATTTAAATAATCCGTAACTTTGAGCAAGAATTTTCTGTAAAACATTGATTTTTCAATCAAATAGCACTTATATCATATTGCATTTTTTCTCATGTCTAGTGCTTCTCTCTCCTTCGATTATGTTTTTCTCTCAAATGCTAACGTGGCCACTGCTGCCCATGGAATAGGCTCACGGCCTTTCTTTTTCCCAGCTGCTTGTATAGTCAGCTGTGTTGATGTGCAGTTCTATGTTGTAATTCTAGCCAATGGGTGAGAAACGGGTTGAGGGGGGAGGATGGAGGGAAGGGATAGTTAGAGAGTTTGAGATGGACATGTATACCATGTATTTAAAGTGGATAACCCACCAGGATCGACTGTAGAGCGCAGGAAACACGCTCAGTGTCCTGGCAGCCTGGATGAGAGAGGAGTTTGGGGGAGAATGGATACCTGTACGTGTACGGCTGAGTCCCTTCACTGTTCATCGGAAACTATCACAACAATTTTAATCGGCTATCTAGCTCATTTGGTGAAGAATCTGCCTGCAATGCAGGAGACATGGGTTTGATCCCTGAGTCAGGAAGATCTCCTGGAGAAGGAAATGGCAACCCACTCCAGTATTCTTGCCTGTAAAATCCCATGGACAGAGGAGCGTGGCAGGCTACAGTCCATCAGGTCACAGGAATCGGACATGACTTAGCAACTAAACCATCATACTGCAATACACAATAAAAAGTTTAGAAGAGAGCTGCCCTAGGGAGGCACACCCAACTTCCTCCAGAGTTAGCATGAACCAGGAATAATTATGTTATACTTCTGTGGCTTATTGATTAAATGAATACTGCAGCACGGCTTGGACCGTCCTGACCAGTCCATTACACAGTCTCACCTCTGCCTTTCTACCTCCTGAGGCTGGTCTTCTGCACTCTACGTCCCCTTTACCATCAAACTGTCCCCTAGTGTAGATCTCCTTACTGTTTTCAATGTGTAGGCAACATATTACATACTTTGGATATGTAATAAACATGCGAGTAAACTCAGAGAAAAACATGATATACATAACATTGTGGGCGACCCAATATCGTTCTCTCCTCCCCTTGATGGAACCCTGGTCACAATAAGCATCATCTAAGTTATGACCAACCTAAATAGCATATTCAAAAGCAGAGACATTACTTTGCTGACTAAGGTCCATCTAGTCAAGGCTACGGTTTTTCCTGTAGTCATGTATGGATGTGAGAGTTGGACTGTGAAGAAGGCTGAGTGCCAAAGAATTGATGCTTTTGAACTGTGGTGTTGGAGAAGACTCTTGAGAGTCCCTTGGACTATAAGGAGATCCAACCAGTCCATTCTGAAGGTCAACCCTGGGATTTCTTTGGAAGGAATGATGCTAATGCTGAAACTCCAGTACTTTGGCCACCTCATGAGAAGAGTTGACTCATTGGAAAACACTTTGATGCTGGGAGGGATTGGGGGCAGGAGGCAAAGGGGACGACAGAGAATGAGATGGCTGGATGGCATCACTGACTCGATGGACGTGAATCTAAGTGAACTCCAGGTGTTGGTGATGGACAGGGAGGCCTGGCGTGCTGCGATTCATGGGGTTGCAAAGAGTCGGACATGCCTGAGCGACTGAACTGAACTGAACTGAACTTTACAGACGATGTACCCCCTAAACATTATCTGATGTGTTTGTTAGTTCTGTACACTCTCTCGATGACATTCACATGCCCTGCAGACTAGAAGAGTTTCCCAGATGGTGTTAGTTGTAAAGAACACACCTGCCAATGAGGGAGAACCAGGAGACCCAGGTTCGATCTCTAGGTTGGGAAGAGACCCTAGAGGAGGGCACAGCAACTCACTCCAGTATTCTTGGCTGCTGCTGCTGCTGCTGCTGCTGCTGCTGCTAAGTCACTTCAGTCATGTCCAACTCTGTGTGATCCCATAGAGGGCAGCCCACCAGGCTCCCCCATCCCTGAGATTCTCCTGGCAAGAACACTGGAGTGGGTTGCCATTTCCTTCTCCAATGCATAAAAGTGAAAAGTGAAAGTGAAGTCGCTCAGTCGGGTCCGACTCTTAGCCTAGAGAATTCCAAAGACAGAGGAGCCTGGCGAGCTACAGTCTCAAAGAGTGTCAGGCACAACTGAAGTGACTTAGCATGCAGGCATGCAGAGTGAGAAAGAGCTTTACGATAAGATCATTGCCAGTCTAAGGTCATTTCATATCTGAGGTCATTTTGATTAAAAAAATTAACCTATCTCTGTTCATATTTGTACTGAAGAAATTTTTTTCTAATTTTCAAATCTCTACAGCCTCCCACTTTGCATTCCCACCATCATAAAGCTGCTAACACTCCTCTAATTTTGATTTGTTTAAAGGAAGAAAGGGGTGAAGAGTTCAAGCCGTCATTTTTATATGCCACAAATAAAATAACTCTGCTTCTTTTGCGGCACATGCAGTAGTACGAAAAGCCTCTCGGATTCCTGACAGAGCTGTCATTGTTTACCACGAGTACTGTCATAGCTGTGTGCCTTGTCATTCTGTACAGCGGGGCATGGGCTGGCATCCTGCCCGACGCTGATTTGCAGATGGGAAGCCTCTCGTCTCCCTTCCCAGGGTAATTCCTGGGGAAAGTGTGCTCCCTAGTGTTAGCAGAGGCTTAATGGCTGGAGGGTTCCAGCTGACCACACAGAAAGGAGGCGGGTGTCCTTTCTCAGCCCTCTCCAGGTACACTTTGTGTGGTTGTCAGGCTGTCCTTCTAACCAGTCGTGCTGCAGATGTGTCATTCCACTGCAGCAAAAGATACAAGCAGAATTTGTATATACCCGCCAGAAATCATCTGAATGCTAGACGTTCTGGTGATTTTCAAGTAGGTTGACATCTTTGTGGAAGACACTTTTGAGTTATTACATTTATGACCCCCAGATACAAATCCCAATTTCCTTTCCTCCTTCCTTACCTGCTTGAAAATTGCATCCCAGTGTGGAAGTAAGAAACAAAAAAAAATTGTCTTTTCTGTTTATAGTTTTGTATAAAATCAATGTTTCTCTTTTGTTGAATTGCAAATTTAGGTAAACAATTTATGTTACCTGAAAATGAAAGGGACAATAATTGATTCAAAGAAATGAGTCACTAAGAGGCAAAATTAAATTATCCTTCTCTCTATTTTTCTAATTAAAAGCTATTCAATTTAAAACATTTTCATCGAAAGGTGTGTTATGCTGGAAAAATTGCAGATTATAGCTCCTAGAAACAAATTTTTAATTTATTTTTCTTTAGTGAAAAAAAGTCTACCTTAAAGTTTTGAATTGTATTCAATATTATTATTAACAAAGATGCTGGAGTTATTTATTTTTCCATCCACCTGTATATATGCATTTTGCTTAGGGAGTTGTTTGATGATGTAGATCCCACTTAACAGCTCAAAATTTACTTCTAGACTTCAACCTCATGTTGTAAACAACACAAATTAGGTATTTGAGAAACATAACTTAAATTAGATTTTTAAAAAATAAACCCAAAACAAAAATAAAACTTAAAACAACCTTGATAAATAGGCTAAAGATTTTTTTTTTAAGTTATAGACACTAGATTATAATGTATTTTAATGATTTGATAGTCATCTTTTTAAAAGTTGGGGTAATAAGTGTCACTATTCTTCAAGGTTCTTCAGCAAATATGTTTCTCCCAGGACATGCATTATAACTTCATTTTGGATTCATAAAAGAAGTTGTGATGACAAAAACTGATATATGAAAGTTAGAAACATTTTCACTGTTATAAGATGAAGACAAAGATAGTCTGTGCCAGGTTATGTAAATGTTTCCTAGGCATCTGATATAACAATTCCTACTAACCTCCCCCAAAACTCTAAATATTAAATATCAAGAATATTCTAATATTTTATAGAATCGTGTGCTAAAAATTATAGAAATAGGGAAAACATTTAAACAATAAATTCCACTGGCTCCCTATAACTAATACTATTTTATTCAAGGACCCTGGAAAAAAGACACGGTCAAATAAATATATATGGAATTTCCTACATTTAAGACTGCAAAAATTACTATTATTTACTTGTTAAGTATTAGAAAGAGCTATGACAGGAATGCATACAATTTCTATCTTTAGCTTTAGAGTGATTTATGTCTTTATTTATATAGGTTCTCTGGTCTTCAGAGTTTGCAATACCCTCTCCACACATGTTAAACAACCTGTACATGATATTGTGTTATACAACCTGTACACAAAACTGTGTTTATCATAATACAACAGTGTGAACATGTATTAGATAAAATAATCTAATATTAAGATCAATAAAATTACCATGATGCTTTAGAATCTATCAAAATGAAGCAATTTTTGCATGTAGAACTTTGTTAGATGTTAATCTGTGTACAAGTTACTGATTTAAGCTTACTTTCAGCTATAGTTCTCAGTTCTAGGGATCTTTGTGAGTTGAAACTTAAAATAAGAGAAACATAAAAAATACTTAAGTGAATACAATGTCCGACCATTAAAAATAAAGCCAAATATACCATTTTCATCCAATGTCTGGCCTATGCCTCTCCCCATCCTCCACAAAGTTGCATTAGTGAGTTCACAATGGATGGTGAGAATACTTAAAATTCATACTTAATAAAATTAATCCTTTTTTCCTAAATGTGTACTTCTTTTATAATCATATATACCTACCTTGAGTTTTTGTTATCTTTTTCAGGGAGAGGGAAGATGGAGGAGCTAGATGGGGCTAGAGGACAAAGAGGTGTAAACTATTATGTATAAAGTAATCTATGAGGATATATCATGTAACATGAGGGAGATAGTCAGTATTTTACAATAACTATAAATAGAGTACATAACCTTTAAATACTGTGAATCATTATATTGAACACCTGTAACATAAAATACTGTGCATCAACTGTACTTCAATAAATATGGACATAGATAAAAAATTAATAAAACCAAAAAAGAAAAAAAAGTCAGTAAAATTTGGTAGGTTGAGGGGCTTGAGGGGATAAATACAGGACAACATTGTTTCTCAATTAGAGATAATACCAGGAGTTAGACGGATGGAGATTAAACATTCCCCTTGTTACCTGAAAACATCTGTACTGGAGAAGGTAAATTTTCTAATACTCACTCAAACACTGGGTCCTCTCCTGCGATCTGACATGGTAGAAAAGCAGCGAATGAGTGCCCTCTGAATGAATGACCATACCAAAGCAATGAAGAGAGGAGCCGCTCAACCAGGCAGGCAGGCCTTGCCTCTAACTCATCAATGAGATATTTATGTCACGTCTCTCCCAAGATGAGAAGCAAAATGAGGAGCAGCAGAAGGAAGCCAGAGATGCTATTGCTATTATAAAATCTCCCTCCTCGGTACAGGAAAGAAGCCTGGCTTCTCTCCATCCTGAAAAACAAGAACTAACATTCCCAAGCTGAAATCTGAAATAACTTGGATTTCTTGAACCCCCTGAGTCTTTTAAAGCTGGCCACAAACTTTTTTCCTTGTAAAACAATTCCATAAATATTCTTGGAAATTATTTTAAATCCATAACAAACAAATCCAGAGATAACTTCTACTTGCCAAACACACTGTTCTGAGGCAAATTAATCACTTGAATATCAGAGTTTTTTGGATCGATGTGTGTTAGCCATGCAGTTGTATCCAACTCTTTGGGACCCCATGGACTGTAGCCTGCCAGGCTCTTCTGTCAATGGAAATCTCTAGGCAGGAATACTGGAGTGGGTTGCCATTTCCTCCTCCAGGGGATCTTCCCGACCCAGAGACGGAACTCAGTTCTCCTATATTGCAGGCAGATTCTTAACTGTCTGAGCCGCCAGGGAAGCCCCATTGGATCTGATAATTTCACTCAATCCCATAAAAATTCAAATGACATATTGTGAGAGGCAAACAATTTTTTTTTCTTTCTTTCTTTTTTTTTTGCTTTTCAACTCTATTTTTAAAAATATGCAGTATTTGATATTTAGGTTAATATTTTCCCAAGAAATGTAATGAAACTATTATTTTCATTTACATAAAGTATCTAGAATCCCATATGAAAACATTGTATGATTTCCTTTTTTTCAATCTAATATTTCAAATGCATTACAATTTAGCTGTAGATATTAAATAACATTAAAATCTGCATAGTAACATAAAAATTCTGTCTGCATTTTCATTTTACATTTACGTGATACCATAGAAGACTTTTGTCAAGAGAGAGGTTGAAACTGTTTAAATATTTCCTGTTTGGGAATGAGCGCTCTTGAAATTAGACAATAGTCTATGCTTACTGACATGGATCAATTAGCTGCAGCTATAAGGAAAAGACAGGGCGTGGATCATGAGCAAGGCTAAATGTGTCACTTTCCAAATTTAAAATGATGCAAAACCAGGAGGAAGAAGCAATATAACAGTTGATGACAAGATTGAGATTCAGGTTGTCTTGAAAGACTGGAATGCTGGATGAACACCAAGAATATGAAATCTGATCAGATGAATCTCAAGCCATGCCTTGGGTTTAAAATAAGAGAAAAATAAATGCAAAGTAGTGGAGAGTACAGACAGTAGTGCATGGTTATCAGATCTGACTTGGCCACGACTCAATAATCACCAGCAGAGCCAAGAGGCCAGCGCAAACAAAAGCATATGCTGCGTTAGAAGAAGCTGAGCACACAGAACTGTGGGCAGCACTGACTTCACTTTGGAATGCTCCGTATACGTATCTGAAACACTAGGCTTCATATGTGAAAAGGAAATTGATGAGTTAAAATAAAATTTTTATGGTAAAACAACTGAAAGCATTAGATTGTTAACATGGAAAATAGATTAATTTTGAAGACAAAAAGCATGATGACTGATTTGAAGTAGTTAATGGTGTCTCTGCAGAAGCATAAAGAGCTACCTTTGTTCTAATACTTCACAGAACGGGACTAAAAATTAATAACCAAGATAGAGAATACATTTCAGTACTTTGTTGTTGTGGCTGTTTAGTCACTGAGTCGTGTCGGACTCTTCTGCAACCCAATGGAATGACAGTGGCCCACCAGGCTCCTCTGTCTGTGGGATTTCCCAGGCAAGAATACTTACTGGAGGGGGTTGCCATTTCCTTCTCCAGGAGATCTTCCTGACCTAGGGATCCAATCTGTGTCTCCTACATTGGCAGGTGGATTCCTTACCACTGAGCCACCAGGGAAGCCCCATTTCAGTACTTATTACATACTAAATGCACAATTGAAATGTTGAATGAGTTAATGACCAAAGAATTTTATCATACTTTTGTCTATGAAACAATGAAACAGGCTACCTAATAAAATAGTTCAAAGAGGGCCCTCAAATATAAGATAATTAATGTTTCAAATTTTGTCAGTTTGGTCAATGAGTTATTGCCATGCCTTTCCATACTTCCTCTAATTCTATGCATTTCTATAATCATTTCATTTTTCATGATAAAATAATTCTATATAAATCCATGTTGCTTTCCATTTCTTGAAGAATCTTAGGAGGCATGCTTAAAATGGGGGAAATAAGTAATTCTCCAATAAAAGTTTCTTAGTGACAATTTTACAATAGCCATGAATGACTAATTGGAAATCTAGTCATCTTTATCATAAATATTCACAGGCAAGAGAACAAGATGTGCCCGATACATTTATGCCTCTGCAATGGGAGAATATATTTCATGTGGAAGGTTTCTGGTTTTGTGTCTATGACTGTCTGTAAGGGGGACATCATTAAAATGTCTGACCAGTGTTACTCTCAGCTCATCAGTACAGTTCACCAAAGTCTCACTGGTTGTGTATCTCAAAAATTTGACTTCTCTTTTCCTGGTCTAATGTTCTTAGACTTGCCTAGTAGCTCAAATGATTAAGAATCCACCTGCAGTTCAGGAGACCCAGGTTCCATCCTTGGGTCAGGAAGATCCCCTAGAGAAAGGAATGGTAATGCACTTCAGTGTTCTTGCCTTGAGAATCCTATGGACAGAGGAGCCTGATGGGCTGCAGTCTATGGGGTCACAAAGGGTCGGACATGACTGAAGCGACTGAGTATGCAGTGTTCTTGTAGTACAGAAGTTATGAGACCAAATATCCACTTCTCTCTTCATGGAGGGATTAATTCTCTCCACTTTTGCTTAAAAATACACATAGATATCAGCAAGTGAACAAGAGGTTAAAGTTAGAAAGACAAAGAATATGTGTATAAATCTGGGGTAAAATTCTTTACATTTTTTTCACTAACAGTCAACTATGCATAATGGATTAGACTATCTCTGCCATGGTCCTAATTGGCTGTTAAAATGGCTTAGACCATTGATTTCAGTTTGTGCTAAGTTTGATTTTTTTTTTTTTTTTGGACTTCTTGAAATTGCCCAAGGTGAAAAGGGCTCAGGTATACATAATTTATGAATTGATTATCATATTATCCAGATAAACGTATCTGGCCTCCAGGCTATTTGGGTGTTACCATATAAAGTGCACCTCATTTAAATTCATCAACTTTCTCTCTCTAGGTGCATGGTTTGCCATCCTGCATGAAATACTTTAAAGTAAATAAAAATCATAAAATAAAGGAAGTAAAGTGAAAAAATCAGAATATGCTAAATTTCATGTTGAAATAATTTTGCTTCACTTTTTGTATTATAAAAACAAACATTCTTGATAAGTGATTAAAATATATTGATGCCCTCTCTAAAATAAACTAATTATAAGTGTAATGATTACTTTAATCTGATCAGTGTTTTCCTATGTTAAAATAAGAAATAACACAAAAGAGACAACATATTTATAGTGAGAAATAGATATAAAATTAACACTAAAATTTTTTGCTTTGGAGAAAATTCAGTATGAAATGAAATCTAATCCCAATTGGGGGACAGAGAAGAATCACTTTTATTCTCTTCCCAACTTTTTCCTGAGACAGTGCTTATGCAAATATTTTGTTGGACTCTCCTGATTGTCAAAAGAAAACTCTTGGAAATAGGAAGTCGTTATATTGTTATATGCTCCAGTAGGCTGACATCAGCAGGTGCTTTTTAAAGTACAGAAAAGCAGCATTCATCATTGCTACAATGAATGACTGATAAAAGAATTTTGATTTACTAAAGATTTCATGTTCCCCTCATTTTTAATCATTTTTGGTAGATCTCATCATTCTATTCATGAAATTAACATCTAAAGTCTACATAATGCAAAGTCCATTAATATCAGGAAAGGAAAATTATGGCTATGAGGTCTAGGTGGAGGATTTTTTAGAAGGAGAGAAGCATATATTTACACGAGGATTTCATAAAAAAAATGTGATCACCTGTGCTGTTCTTTGTATTAAAGTGGTCTCTTTGTGGCTGTCATCTATAGGTAGTAATTACCTACCTTTCTCCTTTCTAAATGAACCCTATTTTTGTTCTAAATGACAGTGTGTCTGGTCAACACGACACATCTCCTCCCAGACTTGCTTAAGGCTAAGGCTAATTACGTGACCCAGTTTGGGCCAGAGGGATGTAAGTGCAACTTAAACAAAGTGGGGTTACTGTAACATAATGTTTGTTGAGTAAAACTAATTCAGTGGATATATGCCTTTAGTTTTTGTCTTTTACCTTTTTTTTTCCCCCTACCTGTAATGCCAACAGAAAACTGGAGATGGGGTGGGCACGTGGCAAAGATGAAGACAAAATAGCCGTAAATATCTATAGAGGAGATGCCAGAGGTGGAAATGAGAAGACCCCTTAGGCCCCCAGTTACCACCATGTGAATGTTCCTTGTATGTCTTTGTACCCAGTGAGGTAGCAAAAACCACTGTCTCATTAAGCCATCCTCCCTGAAGATTTTAGATTTTATGAACAACAATAATTAGGCTATTTTAATAATTTTTCTTTCAATATAAATACAGTTCTTAGATAAGTTGAGCCTTGGGAAGAATAATGTGTTTCAGGTGGTGAGAATTCTCAGCAAAGAATTGAGAAGTGCTGTAAAATAATACTATTGCTTTGGAAATAATAAAATTTGACTTGGAGATGTATATTAAATATGGAGAAATTTACAGTTGCTGCCTAGAAGTGTTCAAAGTGTGAAGATTATTGGAGAACATACTAAATATCATGACGAACCCAAGGGAAGAAAAAAAGTTAAGACAAGAAAAAGGAAGTGAAAAGCTATTAGGAAAAAAAAAAAAAACATGAACTTATACAAGAAAGTTTTGTTGTATTTTTTCAGTTTTACCAATAAATTCCAAGTCATATAGTACAAGGGCCATGTGTGTATTAATAGCAAGCATAGGGTAAGCTATATTTAAAGCTTATTTATTTGTGAATGAATTTATTCACTTCATCAAATTTCCATTCACAAATACTGAACATTTATTAACTGTCATGGACTGTTGTAGGCCCTACAGATATGAAAGGAAACCATATAAGCAATATTCATGTCCCCATTGAACATTATTACAACAAAAATAAATGAAAATAAAAGTTATGGTGACTGGGATAGGCTCACCTTAGATAGATCAATCAGGAAATCTTTCTCTAAGGAGGTAACTTTTTAAAGCAGATATTGGTTGGCCAAAAAGGTCATTTGAGTTTCTATGCAAGATGTGATGGAAAACCCAAATGGACTTATTGACCAACTAAATATATTAGAATAGGTTTATCTAAATTAGATGGCATATTTTATAGATACAGAAAACATATAATTTTGTATATACACCATTTCCATTGTGTGTGTTTCTCTGTGTCTGTCATATAGATATATATATATATATATACATAAATTTATGAATAAGTGTCATCAGAAACATGTGAAAAACAACAAATTCCTGTTTCAGACCCTTATCCTTGGATAATTAATTGGCCATCTCAACCACAAATGTTGCCTACAGGCTCAGGCAGGAGGTGGATAGCCCGCTCACTCCCCCAGGGTAAAGGAACTAGAGATTCATTCTCTATTGACCAAAATTCCAAGAAAAGAAAATCAGGGCAATTAAGAGAGGAGGTTGGGCCCTGCTCAGACCACATATTTCTCATTCTCGAAGTCAGGGGGCCTCCCTGACCACACATGCCCAGGAAAGGCTCTTCAGAGGCCAAAGGGGGAGCAATGTCAAGGGATACTCTACCCAGAAGACTTTCTGGTAAAATCCATCTTGGCCAACAAATGCAAGCGCACACATGAGAGGATCCTGAGATATATCAGACATGGGTTGTGAGCCAGGCAAATCAAAATGACTCGCCAAATGAAAACCAGAAGAAACGCCCCATGTATGTGATTTAAACCGCCATGCAGGCAGGCGCGACTCAGAGACTCTCCCTCTGAGTCTGTCCAGGTGTCTCTCCACATGTATTATACTCTTTTTCCTCAATAAATACTTGTTTCACTACTTTCTGTCTTTGTAGAAATTCTTTCCTGAAAAGCCAAAGGCCAGAGCCCTTGCCACTGACCACTGGACTAGTTCCTAGGATCTGGTGTTTTCACTGCAGTGACCCAGCCCGATCTCTGGTTGGGAACCCAAGCCTGACTCCAAGTCATTGCAGGCTGAGGCCGCTTGAAATCAACTCTATGACAAGCACCGTGAGATATCAATATTTTTTAAAAATGGAAAAAAGCAGCTTCTACCCTCGAGTATCTCACAACCCAGAGGGGGAGAAAGGCAAGTAACAACGGTAAAAATGCATATATTTAAATGTCAGTCGCTCAGTCATGTCCAACTCTTTTCCACCCCATGGACTGTAGCCCACGAGGGTCTTCCATCCATGGGAATTCCCACGCAAGAACACTGGAATGGTTTGCCATTTCCTTCTCCAAGGGAACTTTCTGACATAGGGATCAAACCCAGGTCTCCTGAATTTCAGGCAAATTCTTTACCATTTGAGCCACAAAAACCACATACAAATTTTCTTAGTAAGAAGACTGTCTTTTATTAAGCTAAATATCTGATCAGTCATTTTGCTTGGCTTTAATTGAAGGGCTATGTGACAGACTTCATTTGTCATGAGGAATAAAATAAAAATAAATCTGGAGTTTCACTGGGAATCCAGAGGCATGGGATGAAGTAAGTGATACTGACAGAAGAGAAGAACAGGACAGAGGAACGTGATGTGGTCCCCAACTTTGGAAATGGACGAGTCTTTCTGGACAAAGACAGTGATGGTACACCCTTCAGCTTGAAGGTTTAACAGACATATATTCAGTTCATGCCATTCTACATTCTATTACACAGGTGCTTAACACATTTCATTGGAATTGCCCTTTAGCCAATTTCATCTATATTTATACAGATATAGATATGGATCTTTTTCAATGCATATTCATTTTCTCTCTAGCACAGTGGTCATCTAATTTAAATGGCTAACAGAGAATGAATATATATCATAGGTATATGGAAAAAGAACACTTCCATTACTCTTTGGTTTTTCCTATTGTATTCATACTTAATTTACAATAAAAGGGCATTACATTATTAGTTTAAAAAATTGCTAAGCCCATAAACAAAGTAAACAGAAGATGAAATACATCATTGAAATTAAGTGCTCTGAGTGGAGGAAACTTTTCTAAACCATAGTACACTTTACCTACCTTTATGTAAAACCATTTGCCTTGAAATTCTTCCTTAGTTTCATTATCCCCATTTTCGTGTCATTATTAATCCTATAATGAACATGGATGTGTTGTTTGCTCAGTCGTGTCTGACTCTCTATGACCCCATGGACTGTAGCCCACCAGACTTCTCTGTCCATGGAAATCTCCAGGCAAGAATACTGCAGTGGGTTGTCATGCCTTCTCAGGGGATCTTCCTGACCTAAGGATTGAACCAGGGTCTCCCACATTGCAGGCAAATTCTTCACCATCTGAGCCATCGGCAGTAGTATTAATCCTCTTTAGAGCCTCTTTTATTCTTACTTTGTTTTATTTTCTAAACAAAATAAATGCTAAACAGTGATGAGGTCCTTTCTAAGCACCAGAATTTTCTGAGAGCTGAGGGAATGCATTTCCTTTGTCCTTCTTGCCTCTGCAGCATCACGTGACAACAACCTTCCTTGGAAAAATTTTCCTTTGTTCTTCTTGTTGCTAAGCCCTATCAACTAGTTAGCAGCAATAATGATTGTGGTAAATACTATTTAGAGAATGCTTGCTATTACACTGTCTAAATGAATTTGAACCACAAAAGATGTAAGAAACATCTTTACTTAGCAGATGAGGAAACTGTCAGAAAAAATCACACTCAAGTGTATACAGCTCTTGCAAATACCATATAATTAGTATTGTGATTTCTGCATAAGTGGCAGCTAAAAACATTTGCTGAAATGAAAAGAAATAATTATATGAATGCACATAATTATGACTTCAGTGCAAAACCTACTGGAGAAGTGGCTTGTAAAACCAACAAAACTATTTCCAATAACTAAAGGTGATCTAGATGCTTGCTACAAGCTGTAGTATGACCAGGAGACTTCACCATATGGAAACATTTATTGAAAAAGACCCTAAGAAAACTAGGCATTTCCATTGACAGGAGAGAGAGGGAAAGCTACCCTCAGTTCCACTGTCTTTTCAATGTGGTAGAACTTTCCCTTTTCAAAGGATTGCCTCATCAATGTAAACTTTAAAATATTTAATATTACTATTACATATCTTTTTGTGCAATTTATTTCAGAGATAATTATTCTCAAAATGCTAATCTTGGCAAATTGCTGATCCGGTTGGTTGCTCCAGTATTTTAAGTGTTTAGAATTCTTTGTAGGTGTGTATACATTTTGAATTTTGCATAAACCCATCAATAGAAGCCTGAAGGTTGATATCTACATGTTAACTGCAATGAAAAGGTTTAATTTTGAGATTATAAAGATAATACTGCTATATCATTTTCATACTATATAGACAATATTGTAAAAACAAGAGGAAGCTGAATACTCTAGTGTAATGTTCAGCAGTAACATTGTGTGATTTTTAAGTGACTAAAAGTCAGAGGGTTCATTTTTATACTTCCTCTCTCTCATGTTTAAACATATTTTGTTAGGCAGGATCTCCCAAATAACTTTCCCTTTTATTTCACTTGTTTCATCTGCATTCTTAAGAAACAATAGATAAATAAAAGAAAGAAACCAAAGATACCCCAAAGTGAAACTCTGGCAGTAAAAGCAAGATCTCAAAAGTATTCAATTTGTGAAACTTTACAATTAAAAAAAAGTGATAATAATTATTGCACACTTTACAGCATCTTAGGATTGGGGGATAGTCCAAAGACCCTTTTATAATTTCTAATTCTTCAGTTTAAATCTTCTCAAAGCTATTCTTGAACAATTCCAGATTTGAGGATCCATCATCCATGTTTTTAGAAAGTTAATTATCATTACCTCTGAAATGAATGGCAAAGTGAGATGTGTGCGTGAGTAAAACGAATGCCATTTCCTCTTTTTGTGCAATAGCAGGCATTGGTTTGGGGGACCCTACATCCATTCCTCCCTTTGGTCACCAAAGATTTCCTGATTTCAAAATATCTACCCTTCTGGTACATATAGCACTTTTAAAATTGAATGATTCAAGTCATATCTCCTAATTCAGACCAATGAGAGTAAGCAGAAATCTTCTGTGGACTTCTGGAAAAGTTAGAGCTTGCTTTTCCATCAACATTTCCATAAGCAGCCCTGCCTCACTCCTACTAAATGGTACCTTTTATAGATATGTGATCTGATAGTACTTTTGACATCAGGCTACTGGTTGGAAAGATCAGGCTTCAGAAAGGAAGTTTAGCCTGGAAAACCAGGCCAATTCCTGCTAGTTTCTGCAGTAGTAAACAGCAGGTCATAGAAATATAAATTCCATTTTCTTCAATCCAGTTTCATTCGGGAGAAGCAAATAGAATCTAATATGTTGCTGAAAAAAAATTTAAGCATGCAAAATAATAAATATATGTCATACTATACAGCTCATTCTAGTTACATAAAGTCAAAGACAAATTCCCAATGACACATGAAAGAACACAATTCTGACACTTTTTCATGTTCTCAAAACATGCTCCTTTTGTTTACAATTAAGCACAAGATTTATTGGTTTAGTTCATTGAACATTCAATTGAGTTTAAAAATCCCTGGCATTAGTCTGCCTAATAATTTTCAACTCTGACTCATTCATATTATCTGTCTGAGACTCCCAACAGAATCAGTATTCCAGTCTTCTTTCTTTGTTGAGGAAAAAGTAAATACATTGGAAGTATTTTGAAAATGAGCAAACACATTAAACGGGGCTTTCCAGGTAGTTCAGTCATTTAGAATCCACCTGCCAGTGCAGGAGACTGTGGGTTCAATTCCTGGGTCAGGATGATCCTCGGAGAAGGAAATGGCAACCCATTCCAGTATTCTTGCCTGAGAAATCCCATGGACAGAGGAACCTGCAGGGCTATAGTTCACGGGTTCACAAAGAGTTGAACAGTACTGAGCAATCATGCAAACACTTTAAATAGATAAAAAAGGAGTACTGTGAAAATTGGACTTTGGGCTTTTTCATTCAGCAGGTGTCCAGAATTAAAAGAGCATGCGGACATCAGCAGGTAAATTTATAAAACTCACTATAAACTCACTGAGGGCAAAGGGGGCTATATTTGTTTACATCTCAGTATTTTGTAAATGTCTCTGATTTTCCCTAAAATTTAAAAGGCACTTAAGACGCATTTGTGTAATGAATACATGATTTTCCAAAACCCCAATTAAAAAATTTAATATGCCTCATCAATACTAAGATAGCTTTCATTTTAATAGAGAGCAAGTGAAAACTGTGAAAGCTCAGTAGGGTTGTTCCACTTGGGTTTTTACGATTCTGCAATGACAATATCAGAGATGTTTCTAGAATAAAAGTGCCCTCAGTTCTGTTCAGTACCCAACTATTTAGTTAAGCCTTTCGATTATTTGGACTAAAACCATTTTATTAAATAAGTTGGACTCCTCATACCCTAACACCTCATTCAGGGCACGCTTCTTTATACTTCACTCATCCAGCTCTCTGATAGGGTGGGTAAGTCTTACAGTCACTCTGAAAAAGCTGAAACTGCTCGCCTTCCTCTCAAACATGAAAGCATCCTCATCTCATACTTTCCTCTTGACTTGGTGGGAAGTTATTTATTCTTGAAGCTTATGGCTCTTAATCTGCACAGGCTGCTTGAGACAGCAGCTCCCGCTGGAAAAGCAGCACGTGAGTGGTTTTTTCCTTATTTGTCTCCTCCTCAGCCCATGGCTCCTGTTCCTGACCCCTTCCTGTGAGAGACCAGAGCAGAGATGAGAAGCCGAGGAGAACCTGATCAGGACCGCACAGCAGTGCTTCTGCACCGGCCTCCTGGGAGCGGTGGCGGTGTGAGGCTGACTCCTAGTTTCAGAGGGAGTTTGGGCGTTTTACTTGGTCGTCTCCCCCTGGAAATGTTGAAGTTGGCACCAGTATGTTGGCTTGGGCTACGTGACTCTTTAGATACCCCACTACAAGGAAAAAACACCCCAAATCTAAATAACAGCCCTTATAATCAATTGATCCTCAAATTCCTCCTTTTATCTCATTGCATATCTAATTGGTCACAAAGTCCTGCGATCTCTAAGTCTTATGACCTGTAATATCCCAACTCTTCACTGGCTTACTTATTCCTAAAGTATACTTTTGCTAATATTAATATTGTGGAGCCAGATTTATTTCAATCTCCTAGAGTAATATTTTTATCCTTATTATCTGAACCTTTTCATATCTTTATATGTATCTGAGTCCCTAGTAAGCTGTCTAGATTTTATGCTGATTCAATATGGCTATTTAGGTCTTGGAAAGTAGTTTTCTTCTAATATGATGATGGGAGTATTAGAATTTTGAAAAAATTATATTATTTTGCATTTTCTGCTTCCCATCCTTTACTTGACTATTTTTGGGTTTGTCTACTTTCTATTGAATTGACCCATTTTTAGACAATTATTTTCTTTTGTTGCCACCACTATGTGAAAATTTTACATTCTATCATTTTAAAACTATGTGCATTTTGATTTGGTAAAACCTTTATTCTAGTAACATTTGTATCTAAAGAAGCAGTCCAAATTCCAGTCCCTCTCTAGCCTTTTAATATATGTAATTTCCCTTCACAATGCCATTTGACACTGCATTAAATATTTTTGTTCATCATTTATTTCAGCCTATTACAGTGTAAGTTCCAGAATTCTTGTTTGACATCATCACTGCATATTCCCTCTGCCTAAGCATTGCTTGGCATATCCTAGACATCAAATAGGTAAATTCTTAATGAATACTTAGGAAATATTACTTGGTTTCATTAAAGTAGCATGATCAAATGGATTGAACAATACCAACAAACACGATTTCTAGGTAAACAAAGTTGAACTTTTAACTTGGTGACAGTGTAGACATTGATGAGAAATCAAGAGGAGAAAGAAACTGTATAATTATAATTTAACTGTTTTTCCTTTTTTTAAGAGTGGGCAGATATTCTGTATGTAACAATCAGCTGAAATAGAAACCCTATCATACCTTAGAAAAAGTTAATCTCAAAAATTTTTAAATATTCTATTTAATAAATACTGCATGTATGGTAGTCTCTAGGTCTATCCATGTAGCTGCAAATGGCACTAAGGAACACAAAATTTCTAACATTTTTTAAAATAATAACAACGGTTTTATGGTATGTACATAAACTGGATGCTTTGGGAAGCTGTTAGAAAAAATAAGCTCACCAAAGCAAATATTTACTCTTCCTTGCATTTTATTAAACACTCTGGAGTTAAGAAAAGTAGAACATGGAAATGGTGCTGTAGGCCAAGGCTCGTGATATATTTGGCCTGAGGGATCACGGCCAGAGTGTGCTCTTGTCTGTTCATTTCAAGACACTCTCCCCAGACTTGGTTCTCTACTCTCGGGACCCTTTAAAAGTTCAGAAATGTTTTAAAGTTTCAGTATGTTTTGAAGGTGGTTTTGAGGTTTCCTTTTTCCTTATATTCCACACACTTTTATATTCAATCTGGAGCCGTAACTTCCATTATTTGAATACCACCAGTGTATTGAATAGAAAGAAGTTTGGCTAATTTTGACAGATTGCCATTAAATTGTGCAGACATAAGGAAAATTAGGCACACACTTCTCATCCCCATATCTGCTGGCTCATTAAAGCCTTTCCTCAATATGTCTTGTAGTCCTGCCAAACATAAATTAGTGCATTTTATAATAGTGAAAATTCCCCAGAAGTTCTAAGTCTAATATTTATTTTAAATATAAATTCAAATGTTTGATTCCATTTACACTTCCAAAAGGTTGCAAAAATAAAACAAATCAATAAGAAAAAGTATTGACAATACCAGTGTACTCAAGCATGAACATTTAATCCGCAATAGAAGAAATTCAATAATAACAAGCACAATGTTTAATCTTGGTGGCTAAAGTCATGCAGATTATATTAATAGCTAATATTTATTGAGGGGCTTCCCTGGTGGCTCAGATGGTAACTGCCTGAAATACAAGAGAACCAGTTTTGATCCCTGGGTGTGGAAGATCCCCTAGAGAAGAAAATGGTGAACCACTGCAGTATTCTCACCTGGGAATCCCATGGACAGAGGAATCTGGTGGGCTACAGTCTATGAGGTCCAAAAGAGTTAGATATGATTCAGCAACTAAACAATAACAACCTTGTATGTCAGACATGAGTCTAAGAACTTGGCCTGAATTAGCTAATTCAGTCATCACAATGATCCTATTAGGATAGCACCATTATAATTAAAATTTCCATTTGATTAATAAGGATTTCACGTGTAGTAAGTGGTGAAGCCTGAATATAAAACCAAGCTATGCCAAACTCAGAGAGCACATACTTAGCCAAAACACAATTCTGCCCATTCAGCCCTATCTACTAATAACAGTTTGCATAAATGCCCATATAAAACTGCTTGTTTTCCACAGAACTGAGCAAATGAACTTTTTGCATTTAGCTCAGAGACATGCAAACAAATGTTCATCCAAAATTGCCTGCTTGTCAGCTTTGTTTATAATAGTCAAAAACTGAGAACAACCAAGATTTCTCTAAATAGGTGAATGTCTATAAGTAAACTGTGTCACATACATACCAGTAGACAGCAATACAGAAATGAACTAGGGACTTCGCTGGTGGGCCAGTGATTAAGAGTCCACCAGTGCAATACAGGGGACGCAGGTTTGATCCCTGGTGGGGGAACTAAGATCCCACATGCTGTGAGGCAACTGAACCCGTGTGCTATAATGAAGGTTCCCATCCCACACGACAACAAAAATCATGCATGCCACAGCTAAGACCAAACACAGCAAATAAACAAATACATAAATTATTTAAAAGGAATGAATTACTGATACACAGCTTGGATGGCTCTTTTACGGTAACTCTGTTGAGTGTGAAAAGCTAATCTCAAAGGCATATTTGAATTATCCTGTAGCACTGATGTATATAATATTCTCAAGCTGACAAAATTATACTCATGGAAAATAGACTAGAGGTTACCTGAAGGTTGGTGATGGTGGTAGAGGGGTAGCGTGAGGGAATCTTATGGGGGGGGGGGTGGCGGCAACAGTTTCATATCATGATTGGGGTGGTGTTACAGGAGTCTACACAAGTGATGGATTGCACAGAGCCACACACACACACACCGTCAGCAGCTTATCAGCTTCTCCTCCACTATTTCTTGGGATTTGCTCAAACTCATGTCCATTGAGTTGGTGATGCCATCCAACCATCTCATCCTCTGTCACCCCCATCGCCTCCTGCCCACATACAAAGTACAAATGAAACTGGTAAAATCCAAATAAGCTCTGCATAGGGCTACAATCATAGGGCTGCAAAGAGCTGGACATGACTGAAGTGAATTAGCACACACACACACAGACATGGCACCAAAGCCAGTGTGTTGGTGTTGAGATTGTAGGATAGTGATGCAGGATGTTATTATATTGGAGGCAGTTGTGGAGAGGGTATAAGGGGCCACCATCTGCATAGTTTTGTAAATTCCTGTGAATCTATATGTTGTTGTTCAGTCAGTCACTATGTCATGTCCGACTCTCTGCAAGCCCACGGACTGTAGTACACCAGACCTCCCTGTCCTTCGCTATCTCCTAGAGTTTGCTCAAACTCATATCCATTGAGTTTGTGATGCCATCCAACCATCTCATCCACTGTCATCCCCTTCTCCTCCCACCTTCAATCTTTCCCAGCATCAGGGTCTTTTCCAATGAGTCAATTCATCACATCAGGTGGCCAAAATATTAGAGCTTCAGCTTCAGAATCAGTCCTTCCAATGAATATTCAGGGTTGATTTCCTTTAGAATTGACTGGTTTTATCTCCTCACTGTCCAAGGGACTCTCAAGAGTCTTATCCAACACCACAATAGAAAAGCATCAATTCTTCAGCACTCAGCTTTCTTAATGGTCCAACTCTCACATCTTTATAAAAGTAAAAAGGTAGGGGGAAAAATCCTTTATCTGCTTGACTTTGCCCTCAAATTCTAACTAGTATTTAGTCACTTGATCTCTTTAGGCTTTTCTATCAATAAACTGTGGGAAATAACATTATTGTTCAAAGGAATATTGCTAACTTGCTAAATTATATGACATAATATACATGAAAGCACTTTATTTCTTTGAAGATAGAGGAGCTATTTATGACAAAATTCACTGGCCTCATCATTACCGTAGCCATTTTTCTGCTACACAGAGACAAGTGATATTCTTATGGAAACTGTAATTCAATATAGTTTACAAGGCTGTGAGCTGAATGAATTTATATAAATCCATATAATAAACTCCATGAGCAGAAATGATCTAAAATCTTCTGTATTCTGTCCCTAACAATGATTTCCTTTGTAACTCTGGGACCTTTAATTATCGGCACTCAAGTAGTGTTTTCATGAGCAAATAGTATACAATATTTTAAGTCAAATGCATTCACACTCTTTTAAAAATTCCCAGTTAATTGAATTTGCTTCTCACAATCATACAGGAGTAGTACTTTGTATACTGAAATCACTACTATATTTGATATATTGGTCATGACAACATATTTGCCACAAACAAGAAAGAGACTTTTAGATGACAGTTTTCATGCAGGAGGTTTTCAAAGGGAGCTTTCTGAATAATGTGCTTAAGGCGATGGCACCCCACTCCAGTACTCTTGCCTGGAAAATCCCATGGATGGAGGAGCCTGGTGGGCTGCAGTCCATGGGGTCGCGAAGAGTCGGATACGACTGAGCGACTTCACTTTCACTTTTCACTTTCATGCACTGGAGAAGGAAATAGCAACCCACTCCAGTGTTCTTGCCTGGAGAATCCCAGGGTCAGGGGAGCCTGGTGGACTGCCATCTATGGGATCACACAGAGTCGGACACGACTGAAGTGACTTAGCAGTAGCCGCTTCCTGGAATAAATATTTGTGGCATTCTAGTGGTTTCCAAAGGAAAAATACAAAAATTTTAATTATAAGCTTAGGATTTTTCTTCTTAAGGGGATTTACCAAGAGGCAAGACAGTAGTCAAAACTTACATTTTCAACAAAAAGTTTGCTACTATAATATGAATTAAAGCTTGTATGATACAAAATATATATCTGAGTATTCAAACATAACATTTAACCAGATATTAAGTGTACCAAGTCATGCCCACCATGATTTTCTTAACTGCAAACCATGAAATGGTCTGAGAAATATTAGAATTAGACACAAAAAGATTTTTCTTCTTACATTTTTGTGGGAATGAGCTAATTCTATTTATTCTGACTTCAAAGTAAATATTGTTAAAAATATAAATGAGGTGAAATTTGCATTGATGCTAAAATAAAGCAAGTTTCAGAAAGCTCACAACAAACAAGGTAATGTTTCAATGGAAAATATTACTATGGTATATGATAAAGCTTTCTTTTTCTCCTGTCATTATTTTCCATGCCCCTTAATTTTATGGAAGCACATCCACTTATTAAACCAAAAACTAATCTGAAAACATTCCTGTCAGATGATTTACTTGTGAATAAAATTGTCAGCCTAGTTAATGATTAAGATAGGAAAAAGTCTTAAGAGCTCTTAAGGAAAACTGTTTTTTAACCTTTGACAGTTGAGATAACTGTTCCTGTAAGTAATTAAGAGGAGAAAAGACCTGTGTGTCTCAGAGTCAGTTGACATATACACAGTGATGCTGCACATGGGTGACAGGCACAAACCTTGCTAATTTAGGCGGCACTCAGAGGAAACCCTTTTTAGAAAAATACAATGGCCTATCTCTACTTCACAACTTCCTTTTCTAGTATATGCTTCCCCACATATTTGACATCCTATTTACCTTGGAAAACATTACGAGGTACAAATGCCCTGACCCCTTCCACAGAGATACGGTTGTTGTTGACTGAAATTCAAGTCTAGATGAAAGAATTAATTCAACAGACAAACAGCAACTATAGAACATCCCAGGTGATTTGAAAGCATTCCTCTGTAGTTTATCCTCATTTAGCTGCAAATATGAGTATTTCCATTGAGCAGGTGTGCTTGGCTTTTCACCTTGTGCATGATGGGCTCTGAAGTCTGAAAACATGAGGAAATTGGCAAGGGAAAAATGCTGGTCTGTCCTCACATTGATCAGTCCAGTCTATGAATGGAGAGGTGCAGGAGCTAGAAGAGCTAACACCATTTAGAAAGAGAAGAAGGGAGGTAAAGAAATTATGCTAGACAATTTTAAAACTTGTTAAAAAGCTATAGCAATCAAGACAGTGTGCTATGGGAAAGAAGCCAGACAAATATATCAAAGGAATAGATTAAAGAGTCTGGATATTCACACAAAACTAGCAAATTGATTTTTTATGTAGATTCAAAAGTCATTCTGTGGAGAAAGAATAGCCCTTTCAACAGATGGTGCTGGAACAATTGGATAGCCACACATTAAAAAAAATTTTTTTTGAATCTCTATTTGAATCTCGCATCATATACAAAATTAACTTTTAATGGATTATAACTCTACATGTAAAATATAAATATATAAAACATAGAACAAGACATAGAAGAAATTATGTGTCAACTGCAGTTAGGAGACAGTTCTTGGATATGACACAATAAGCATAATGCATAAAGGAGAAAATAAGAAATTTGACGGAATTAAAAAGTGTTTTGTAGTGAGAAAAAATTATGTTATGCTGTGACAAACAGTATGGTATGTTGTGAGAAAACTTACATGCACAGTACATCATACGAAATTCTGGGCTGGATGAAGCACAAGCTGGAATCAAGATTGCCAGGAGAAATATCAATAATCTCAGATATGCAGATGACACCACCCTTGTGACAAAAAGTGAAGAACTAAAGACCCTCAATGAAAGTGAAAGAGGAGAGTAAAAAAGTTAGCTTAAAACTCAACGTTCAGAAAACTAAGATCATGGCATCCGGTCCCATCACTTCATGGCAAATAGATGGGGAAACAATGGAAACAGTGACAGACTTTATTTTTCTGGGCTCTGAAATCACTGCAGATGGTGACTGCAGCCATTAAATTAAAAGACACTTCCTCCTTGGAAGAAAAGCTATGACTAACGTAGACAGCATATTCAAAAGCAGAGACATTACTTTGCCAACAAAGGTCTGTCTAGTCAAAGCTATGGTTTTTCCAATAGTCATGTATGGATGTGAAATTTGGCCCATAAAGAAAGCTGAGTGCCAAAGAATTTATGCTTTTGAACTGTGGTGTTGAAGAAGACTCTTGAGAGTCACTTGGTCTGCAAGGAGATCAAACTAGTCCATCCTGAAGGAAATCAGTCCTGAATATTCATTTGAAGGACCAATGCTGAAGCTGAAACACCAATACTTTGGCTACCTGATGTGAAGAGCTGACTCATTGGAAAAGACCCTGATGCTGGGAAAGATTGAGGGCAGGAGGAGAAGGGGAGGACAAAGGATGAGATGGTTGGATGGCATCATCAACTAGATGGACATGAGTTTGAGCAAACTCCAGGAGTTGGTGATGGACAGGAAAGCCTGGCGTGCTGCAGTCCATGGGGTTGCAAAGACTCAGACACAACTGAGTGGCTGAACTGAACTGGAAAAAGTGTTTTGTTGTGAGAAAAGCACCATTGAGAGAATGAAGAGGTTAGATGTGGACAGAGAGAGAATATGTGCAAATGGCCTTTCATAGTGATAAAAGTGTCAATCCGGAAAACATTCTAAACATTTATGCTTCAAAATGCTTGAATACAGTTCAAAAATGCATGAAGTGAAATGGCAAGAAGAAAAGGGATGAATCCACAATTACAGGTGAATATTTCAATATCCATTTAAAATATTTCATAGGATAACTAAAAAATATAAGGATATAAATGATTTGAATGAAATGGTCAATCAGTTTTACCAAAGTGTTATTTTAATTTATCAAGAAGCAGTAGAACATATGCATATTTTTATTGCCCATGAGACATTTACCAAGACAGACCAAACATTAAAATAATACAGGTGATACAACACATGGGTTCTAACCACAGTGGAATTAAATTATATGTCAATCAGCAAAAGGTTTCTATAAAAGTCTCAAAATGTTGGTGAGTAAATAAGATACTTCTAAATAGCTCATGAGACAATAAAGAGAAGACAAAGGAGAAATTAAAAAGGATTTGAAACTGAATGAAAATGATAAAACCACATGAGAAATTAGTTGGAAGTCACTGTGGAAAGCTACAAATCTCACCTGATAAATGACTCATATGCCCAAGATTACATAAATGATTTTCAAAACTCAATTACATTTAACAAAACATGGGAAAAAAAAGTTTGAGTAGGCATTTCATGAAAAACACAAAGATGGCAAATAAGCACAAGAAGAGATGCTTAACATCTTAGTCAGTCAGTCAGTCAGTTCAGTTCTGTCACTCAGTCGTGTCCGACTCTCTGCGACCCCATGAATCGCAGCACGCCAGGCCTCCCTGTCCATCACCAACTCCTGGAGTTCACTCAGACTCACGTCCATTGAGTCAGTGATGCCATCCAGCCATCTCATCCTCGGTCATCCCCTTCTCCTCCTGCCCCCAACACCCACCCCCAGCATCAGAGTCTTTTCCAATGAGTCAACTCTTCACATGAGGTGGCCAAAGTACTGGAGTTTCAGCTTCAGCATCATTCCCTCCAAAGAACACCCAGGGCTGATCTCCTTCAGAATGGACTGGTTGGATCTCCTTGCAGTCCAAGGGACTCTCAAGAGTCTTCTCCAACGCAAATTACAACCACAACAAGATACAAGTAGATGTCTGCTACAATGACTACAATTTAAAAAGTGACCATCCTTTTTAGTGATATTTGGGGGGACCAGAAACACTTATCTATAGCTGATTTACAGGTTGTTGTTGTTTAGATGCTAAGTTGTGTCTGATTTTTTGTGATCCTGTGGATTGGAGCACCCCAGGTTTCCCTTTCCTTCACTATCTCCCAGAATTTGCTCACATTCATGTCCATTGAGTCAGTGATGCTATCTAACCATCCTCTGCTGCCACCCTTCTCCTTTTGCCTTCAATCACTTTGCAGTGCAGTTTAGCAGTTTAGTAAAAAGTAACACATACACTTACCATTACATCACTTCACTCCTATATATTTCTGGGAGAGAAAATAAGCATGTGTCCTTACAAAGTTGTAAACTTGAATTTCCAAAAGAATTTGTTTGTAATACCCCAAAACTCTATATCACTCAAAAATCGATCAGTAGGATGAATAAAAAAATTGCTATTGATCTATATAATATATTGTTAACTAGAAAATTAAAAAAAAAACTAATTGACTATTGATGCATGCTACAACATGGGTGACTCTCAAAATAATTATTCCAGTGAAAGATGTCGAACAAGAGTCACTGATGTTTACCTTGGGAAGAAGGGCTGGTATACCCAAAATTTTTATTATACTGATGCTTCTACAAATGATTATGCTAAAACTCAAATTTTATACTTTCAATATTTTCAATTTCCTATCAATTATGCCTGAATAAAGCTGTCTGAAAGAGAAAAAAAGTTTAAATTTATGCTGAAAATCAGTGTTCTAATTGAGAGTCTATGGCTTCCTTGATAAAATTGTGACTCTAGTCAAGTGACTTACTATTCATGTATTTCAGTTTTCTCATCCATAGAATAAGCCAAACAATAGTTATCCTGCATTTGGATATTATATAAGGAAAACATTTAATTCAGGGTGTTAAGTTTCAAGGTGTACCAGGTTTCACCATCCTAGATGTTTCAAATCCATATCCTCTCCATCTCAAACTTCTGGCTAGAAGAAGTGCATCACTTAATTAAGTATGAGACATTTCTAGAGTTGTTTCTATTTTAATGATACCTTCAAATATAATACACATGGCTTTTTTTTCAAAATGGATCTGGGATTACAATTGTAATTTGTTAAAATCCTTATATCCAGTGGGAAAAAAAGAAATTTTACACAAAAATCTTCATCAAGTCTAAGAGCCAACAGTAGTCATATGTATGCTGATTTTCTATCAATATTTATAAATGTGGCATGTATTTTACAGATTAAAAACTCACTAATATATATCTGTTTTCATGCATGAGTGACTGACAGCATCACTTTTTGTGCTTTTTATCATGATTTGATCACTAGAAATCAAAACATCCCTAGTAAACAGGGTTCGGCAGAATGTGGCTAATCTAAACATCTTTGAAACCTTTAGTGAGCGTGCATGTCGTGAATGTGAAATTTCTGGAAACTGAATCTCTAGCCTGCTGGAGCAATGGCGGGACAGATGGCCAGTGGTTACATAAGGCAATAGTTGAAGAATTTGCCTCTCAGCAACCATCTTCAAGCTAAGAGTAAGCATCTGGTGGGTATGCACGAGGTATTAAGTGGACCACAGATCTGGGAGGAGAGCCACTTGGCTGCTCTGAGTTATGCAGGCTTTCTTAAAGACAGCACCATATGGATCTATATTGGGAGAAGGGTAGCTCAAATGGAAACTGAAGAGAGAAACAAGCTAAAGTAAATGAGAAACAGAAGTTTAGTAGATTTGTGAAGAGCTAAAATCAGAGGGCTAAACTTGAGTTCATAGTTTTTTTTCCATTTATTACACAACTTACTTCATGACATTTCTCTGCCAAGGCAGTGCCATTTAAGGACTGGCATAGTGTGATTCATATATTCCTACACGCGGAGCTATTTTCTGATCATGTTGTATATCAGGGTCCATTTGTACTCTTAGTTCTCTACATACGTGAGTCACTCCAAGATCAATCCTGTTGTTAACAGTCTTTCCTTGACAGAAGACGAGGTCCCATTTTTGTTAAGAACAAAGCTTGGCAATCAAAATAACATGCTTCAGATGGGCAAGTCGTCAAGAAACACGTGTAACGCTTGGCCTGATTCAAATGCCTGTTTGGAGTTTACTGGAGAGAGCGTTTCCACATTCTTTTAATCTCTTCTCAGTAAAGTTTTACTGAGCACTTACTATATTTGGGCGAGGAGATGAAAACGCGAAACTGAACAAGAAGGTTTTAACCCTAGGAGGCACTTAAGACAGAGAAACATCTAAAGACACTTATCTGACATGGTGGTGAATTCAATAATGATGGTATGTATATAATACTGGAGAAGCAGATTGAGGCCAGTCTTCCTGTTGTAAACCTCTTTCCTTAAGAGATAAACTTCTAAATCTCCTTCTCAAAAGATGTAAGACATTTTTCCTTGTTCTGACTGCCTAGCCCGCTAAAGGCTAGTTTTCTTTATAAACCCTTCTTGAGGAAGAAGTACCATAAAGATGGAGAGGGCCATTGAGAGGAAAAGATTGACTCCTGTTCCCCTCAATGCACTTGCATCATCCCTGCCCACCCCCAGAGCCCACTTCATAGCACCGCTACACAACGGAAATACAACTCAGCCACACAGGGAACTTTAAATTGTCTAGAAGCCACATTCAGCAAGGGAAAAGAAATGAGAAAAATTAATTCTAATAATAAGTTCCATTTAACCTAATATATCTAAAATGGGGCTTGCCTGGTGGCTCAGTGGTAAAGAATCTGCCTGCCAAGGCAGGAGACACAGGTTTGATCCCTGGGTTAGGAAGATCCCCTGGAATAGGGGTACCCACTCCAGTATTCTTGCCTGGGAAATCCCATGGAGAGAGTAGCCTGGTGGGCTACAGTCCATGAAAGTGAAACTGTAAGTCTCTCATTCATGTCCAATTCTTTGTGACCCCATGGGCTCTAAACTGAGAGTATTCTGAGTATTCACTGGGCAGGGTTGCCATTCCCTTCTCTAAGAGATCTTCCTGACCCAGGGAACAAACTTGTGTCTCCTGCATTGCAGGCAGATTCTTTACTATCTGAGCCATCAGGCATCCCATGGACAGAGGAGCCTGGTGGGCTACAGTCAATTGGGGGTCACAAAAGAGTCACATACAACTTAAGAGATTAAAACGACAACAATATCTGATGGTCTCATTTCAATACATCCTAAATACAAAATTATCAGGGAGATATTTTGCCTTCGATTTTTTTATGCTGTGTTTAAAATATGGTGTGGATCTCAAAACTGCAGCCCTTCTCAATTTGGAATCACATCCAAGTGTCCGATATCCACGCTCTCACAGTAAAGAATCTGCCTGCAATGCAGGAGAAGCAGGAGGCACGAGTTCGATCCCTGGGTCTGGAAGCTCCCCTGCAGGAAGGCATGGCAACCCGCTATAGCATTCTTGCCAGGAAAATCCCATGGACCGGGGAGCCTGGGGTTAAGGTCCATGTACTCAAAGAGTTGGGCACAACTGAAGCAGCTGAGCACGTACACATGCACAGAGGAAAAAAGCAGGAAGGACATTTTTGAGGCTCACCCGGCTTTACCTCCCACGCTCTTTGTCCTCTCCCAGTGCTCCCTCCAAGCCTCTTTGAGCCTCTGCCTGCAAGTGACATGGGGACATTGTACATCTATACAGAGATACACATGCCAACAAATGCCTACGGCTCCCCGTGCTCTGGTTGTTTGCACTTTCAGGGCTTGTAAAGTTCTTAGAAATTGCATTGACTATGTGTCAGTGAGTCATTCATTTTGAAAATTTTCTGAAATCATACCATCTTTTAACATATTTAGTCTAAGTTCAGGTGGGTCTCGTTTTGAGAGGGACAGAAGTGGGGGATCTGAACAAACAGAAGGCTCTCTTCGAGTTTGCAGAGTGATCACAAGCTCACCATGGGAAAATGCCACGCTGAAGATATTGGAGCATCTGCAGTGTCCATATTTTCTGGACTCGCCTTTCATCTCGGAGATGAGCTGTGCTTTCTGTTCTTTGATGCCTGTTATTGGTATTCAGCACAGGGCTGCCACGTGGGACTTGCCAATGAGAAGTAAACTTGAAGATCCACTAGCTACCTGCTCCCTTGGGGCATTCTGAAATTTTCTCTCAGCACAACAGGGCACAAAGAGGGTGGCATTGTCAGCTGAGAATTTATTAACCAAAATTCAAAGCCCCAGTAAACAGTGCCCAGCAGCCCCCCTCAGTCAGGACATCCAGTGGGGGAGTTCTGGACAAACGCACGTGGGCTTCTGCAGGGAAATGGAAGCTTGAGATCTTACTTCCCACAGTTTGCCCTGCATCTGTTTACGTGCTGTTCTCAGAGATGTTTCAGACTAGAAGGAACCCTGAAGGCTCAGCATGTGAGCCTTTTTAGATGGGAGAAACATGTCTGACTCTTTGAGACCCCATGGACTGTAGCACACCAGGCTTCCCTGTCCTTCACTATCTCCTGGAGTTTGCTCAAACTCATGCCCATTAAGGTGGTGACACCATCCAATCATCTCCTCTGCCACCCCCTTCTCCTCCTGCCCTCAATCTTTTCTAGCATCAAGGTCTTCTCCAATGAGTCAGCTCTTTGCATCAGGTGACCAAAGTACTGGAGCTTCAGCTTCAGCATCAGTCCTTCCAATGAATATTCAGGGTTGATTTTTTTTTTTAGGATGGGCTGGTTTGATCTCCTTGCAGTCCAAGGGACTCTCAAGAGTCTTCTCCAGTGCCACAGTTTGAAAGCATCAATTCTTTGGAGCTCAGCTTTCTTTATAGTCCAACTCTCACAACCATACACGACTACCGAAAAAACCATAGTTTTGAATACATGGACATTATAATTTCCATTCAATATTCAAAGGACCTAGGCAGCCCCACGTGTCATTTTGATTTTAGGTACTTAAAGATTTTGTTTTCATTTTTTATTTTATATTGGAAGATAGTTGATGTTTTATTGGAGTATAATTACTTCACACTGTTGTGTTGGTTTCTGCTGGGAAGCATGAATGAGCTCTGTGTACACATATATCCCTTCCCTCTTGTACCTCCATTCCACTCACCCTTATCCCACTCTTCTGGGTCATCACAGAGGGTGGAGCTGAGCAACCTGTGCTGTACAGAAGCTTTACATCTCTGTCTGTTTTACACACAGTACTGCAGGTGTGTGAGTCCTGCTCTCCAATGTGTCTCGCCCTCCTCTTTCTCCCACTTCCACTGTGGCCACGTGTCCATTCTCATCTGCATCTGCATCTGCATTCCTGCCTAACAAATAGGTTCCTCCGTAGGTACTTAAGGTGCTTCTGAAGTGATTCAGAGGTAAAGAATCCGTCTGCCAATGCAGGAGACCAGGGAGATGCTGTTTCAATCCCCGGGCCACTTCAGTATTGGAATTGGCAACCCACTCCAGTATTCTTGCCTGGAAAATGCCAAGGACAGAGGAGCCTGGTGGGCTGCAGTCCATGGGGTCACAGAAAGTCCGATAAGACCGGGCAACTGAGCATGCACGCATGTAGGTACTTGAAGGTTAATTTTCAAGGAGCATAGCATCCAAGAAGGAAAGAACATACTGTCTACGGAATAAGAGCCTTCTAGAATATTCATATTTGTTTTAGAGAGATGTGGTTTAATTATACTATATAGAACAATTGAGGCCAACACCATCTAGAAAGAGACATCAGGCAAAGAGCTCTGGTACTGGTAACAGGCTATATTCCAAATAAGACACGCATGGCTACTAACACTTTACTGTTGAAAAAAAGAAATGTTATAAAGGAAAAGTAGACAAAAAAATCTAATGGTCTATAAGGATACAGAACTTCCCTCTGTTGCCCTCATACTTGTAACAAAATACGTTTTTAATTTATAATTTTAATAGGAAAGTACAAAGATATCTTTATCATTTACATACATATATACAAACATATGTTTTGATATATTTAACTGAAGGCTTGTTAGATGTGGGTTATGAATAGAATGAGTGGTTTATAAAATATCTGTTTTTCTAAACTGGAGATTAGAAGTGGATTGTCTTAAATTTGCATGAGGAGTCGTATAGGTTTACATACATTGTTCATGGTGGCAAAGGACAATATTTACTTTCTTAACTCTAAGAGAAGTGTGATTACCGTGTCTCCTTCTTAACACCAATGACCACACTTTTGTAAAGTAATTTTAGTGGAGGAGGATCCAGAAGTCTTAGATGAGAAGGAATTCAGTCCCAGGCTGCATTACCCTACCCTCCACTCTAACCAAAATTTTAATCCCTGAAACACTGAGGCATCATCACCAGAGGACTTCAAGCACCAAGGTGCAATGTGTTGCAGGAATTCAGTAAGACACAACAAAGTATGGGAATGAATGAAGTCAACATTTCAGAAATGATTTCACACAATGAGAGAATTCATCAAGTGATCTTCTTGAAAGAAGGCACATGGAGGGGCTTCCCTGGGGTCCAGCAGTTAAGACTCTGTGTTTCCATTGCAGGGGGCACAGGTTCGATCCTCGGTCAGGGAACTAAAATCCTGCATGCCACAAAGCACAGCCAAATAAATAACAGAGTTGAGAATCATCAGAGCATTTTAAATACAAATAAATAAATAAGGAGAAGGCACACAGAATCCTATCCTGACTCTTATCAGAGTATCCTGGCTTTAGCTTAACCAGCCTCTGCCTTGGGTAAGTCACTTAATGATTGAGAAATTCAGTATTTCCTCACATGTAAAGTGGTCAGAATAATAGCTTCCACATATTGAATATATTCCATGATTCTTTTCTCATGTTTGATACTTTATGTATCATATCTTTTATTCTTTCATGAACTAGTTGCAGCTGTTAACTCCACTTTATAAATCAGATTCACAGAGGTTAAATGATTGATCCAAGTCCAAAGTACTCTAAAGTGGCAGAGCCAGAATTCAAATCTATGCACTTGCAAATTTTCTATATTATATTTAGCTTATTGAATCCAAAAGAGTATCATTGCAGCATGGCATGTTAACCAAGCTTCAATTCAAGTACAGATGGCAGATTACCACAATACTGAATGTATCATTTTCTTACCATTCTCCAAAACAGATATAATCTCCATGACTTTGGTTATTCACACTCCATCTGCTTAGGCACCCAGCTTCACCAAATCCAGATTTTTATAGAATCTTACAGATTTTGAAGGACTTTGTGTTTTGTGTGTGTCTGTGTGCCTAGTTTCTCAGTTGGGTCTGACTCCTTGCGACCCTGTGGACTGTAGCCCGCCAGCCTCCTCTGTCCATGGGGATTCTCCAGGCAAGAACACTAGAGGGCTGCCACCCCCTTCTCCAGGGGATCTTGCCAACCAGAGGATCAGACCCAGGTCTCCAGCATTGCATGAGGATTCTTTACTGTCTGAACCACCAGGGAAGCTCCAGAATATTGGAGTGGGTAGTCTATCCTTCTTCCAGGGGGTTTTTTGGACCCAGGTCTCCTGCATTGAAGGCAGATTCTTTACCATCTTAGCCACCAAGGAAGCCCTTTAGCCTCAATCAAAACTCCAAAGATCACCGATAACCTCTGGTATGAATTTATGCCTTTCTACGTCATTCTCATTGAATTTTGTAGCTCTTTACCATGCATATTTAACTTAGATTTTTTGCTTGCACAGTAATTGTTTTTGCATTCATCGGGGTCATCTACTAGACTGTGAGCAATTGGCAGCCACAGAGTGGGCCCCGTTGATCTATGTTTCCTTATACAATCCCGGTATAACATCATATAGTGGGTAATCTGTTGACTGTCAAAGGAATCAAATCAAATTGCCAGATAAGGAAAAAACAGTAATGCATATTTGAAAAATGACCCAATTTTAGTGTATGTTATTTGTTTGATATTAGAATGCTTAGATTTAGATGATACTCTAAGGCTGGTATGCATGGTAATGCCAAATATTTTCTCATATATTAATATTTATTTTCTAAGACACAATGAAAAGAGGCTACAAATAAAGATATTTAAGGATTCTACTGCTAGTGTCCAAATATGCATTTGAAAATCCATTATTTATGTGCTTCATAAGTGCATGTATATTTATTTTGCTAACCTCCTCATAACTTTATCATCTGAAATGACATTTTGTGATGGCTATGTTATGCTAGGTGATAGAAATGACATCTATGGAAGGTAATTTCAAATGGATCAAGCCATCTGCACATTAAGAAATGAATACAGAGATAAGAAGCAACAAATCAGTAAATAGCTTATTCTTCCACCTCACTCAAAGGAATGTCATACTTTTTATGGCCTTTGACTATAAACATTATGAATAATCGCATACAATCCTTGTTATGGAGCCAAATAAAAAGGTAAAAAAGATTTTTCAATCAATAAGAAACAGTGAATCAAGCAAATGTAATGGCATTTTTATATCAAGTGTACCTTAAATTGTCTTTTTATTTAAAACTCACAGCACTCTTTCCTACACGCATTCATTGAAGATATACTTTTGCTTTTTCATTAAATCAAGACGGCTCTTTTATACCAGAATTTGGGCTTGTTTAGATTAAGAAAGAGAAGTATAAACTATTTTAGAGTTGACTTGTAATCGTATAATGGACATCAACACAGTGGAAAAACAGATCTAAGCACATTATAATAAAATCACTTTAATTTTCACATGGTTTTTAATACCATAGATAAAAATAAAACAGAGCTGATAAAACACAAAATATTGTTAATGGAACAAGGAGTATCTATTATCTTTCCAGTTACAGATGGCCATTGTTATAACTATGGACACATTTCCGCTTTCTTGCATTCATGTGGTTATGTATGATTTCCATGCAGCATTGAAAGAAAAGAGTCCTGTGGTAATCAGAGTACTATTTGGCATAGTACTCCAGATTTGTAAATTTTTTTCATATTTCCAAATTATGTTTACAGTATTTTTATAGTAGATTTGAGGAAGTATTTTTAATATATCCACATCTTTCTGTAACAATATTTCTAAATATCTAAACTGTTTATTTTAATTTTTGGTGTTGTTAGGATTATTTTTATCCTCATGTCCTTCCATTAGTCTTTGCTATCAGGTAAAAGAAACAATATTTTGTATATTTTTATGTACTCAATTATTTTACTAAATTTTCTTTTCATATGCTATTATCTTTCCTTATTTTTTCTTCAATTATTTGTCACCATTTGTTGTTTTAAGTAGACACACAGGCACAGAGCTTTAAAAGTCAAATCATTTCACATGATTATGGAGAACGTGTTCTCTCTTCTCTCACAGAAGTAATCTCTTTGAAGAATTTTCTCATCTGTGTCAGGCATTTAACTCCATAACTCACTATCATTTGTATACCACTCTTTGATTTTTCAGTTTTGGGCATGACCTAAGGTTTTCAAATTGTAGAAAGTGAGAATTTGGCTCCGTCCCATTTATGACACAATTAACCCACTTTTTCTTCTCCGCATCCACACCAGTTTGGCTGGACCCTATGCCATGTTTACGTAGTGACTCTCTATGCAGCATGTGAGGCAAGACAGGCGTGTTCTAAGATCACATGTCTCTTCTATCCCTTTGTTTTCCCTGTAGTTAATAATAGTATCATAATTGTATGTATTTAACTTTTCTTTGTGTTCCATTAAATTAACTCCTAGCACTCACCACCTTTGAGTAATTTCAGAAACGTGAGCATTTCCTTTCTCTTCTACATACTCTGCTGAAGGTATCTCATATCTTCCTCATCCTTTCTTTTCTCCTTCTTTTTTTCTTTGGCTGGACTCCAACTTGAGAAAACAGGTGGAAATTTGAGGAAAGTCATGTATGAAACTATTTTTTGTAGACTCATGCTTAATTGACTGCTATTGAATCAGTCTTGAGAACTCCTTTTCTTCTGTAAGACTCTTTCTTTTAAAGGCATTATTTCCTATCTGTTTAGTTTCAAATTTTGATCTTAAGACATTGATTCTTAGTTATGTTAATATTTTCTCCTGAAGCCTGTAGGCATTATCTTTGTTCCCACCGAACTGAAGTTGGGAATAATGGCCTTGTTATAGATCTATTTTCATTAATTGTCTGGGAACGAGGTGACCCTAGTTGTCAGACAATTCATGTCCTTCAATTTGGAGAAATTTCCTGGACTTATTGCTTTGATCATTTCTTCACCTCAATTTTCTCTATCCTTTTTGTGAAGCTCCAATTTGAGATTTGAGGGTCTACAGGAATGATTCTTTAAAATTTAATCATTTCTTTCTCATTTCATCTTTTTGATCTTTTTATTACACTCTCTGTATTGTTACTTCAACCTTAACTTCCAGTCATTTTCCTTTAAAAAAAAATGGACTATAGTTATTTTGCAATGGTCATTCTTTATTTTCAAAATGTTGGTTTTTATCCTATTTAAAAACACTGATGACTAACTTATCTAAGAACATTTTCCATTTTCATCTTACTGTTCCCTCTTAGTTATGTGAATGAGTGTCTGTTTGTGTGTCTGTGTGTGTGTGTGTGTGTCTATGTATTTAGGAAGCTGTGAGGTTGCTTTTTGACATTGCACTTGCTAAACAACAGCCACAGTAAAAGAACGGCAATGTTTTTGCATTCATTTTACTTTGCTAAGCAGAAAACTGAGGATAGGCAAAAATGAACCGTCTCCTTACCTTGTTTGTATGTAAAATAAAATATTTCTATGTAAAAACTAAAATACATGAGTAGGTTCATTATTTTCAATTGAGCTTTATAAGCATTGAAATTAGCAGAAATTAATCTAGAAATCAGAAAGTGATTTTTCAAAATCTAGCATTTGAGGAGCGCCAGTGGAACTAAAAAGCCTCTTGATGAAAGTGAAAGTGGAGAGTGAAAAAGTTGGCCTAAAGCTCAACATTCAGAAAACAAAGATCATGGCATCCGGTCCCATCACTTCATGGGAAATAGATGGGGAAACAGTGGAAACAGTGTCAGACTTTATTTTTGGGGGCTCCAAAATCACTGCAGATGGTGACTGCAGCCATGAAATTAAAAGACGCTTACTCCTTGGAAGAAAAGTTATGCCCAACCTAGATAGCATATTCAAAAGCAGAGACATTACTTTGCCGACTAAGGTCTGTCTAGTCAAGGCTATGGTTTTTCCTGTGGCCATGTATGGATGTGAGAGTTGGACTGTGAAGAAAGCTGAGCGCCAAAGAATTGATGCTTTTGAACTGTGGTGTTGGAGAAGACTCTTGAGAGTTCCTTGGACTGCAAGGAGATCCAACCAGTCCATTCTGAAGGAGATCAGTCCTGGAATTTCTTGGGAAGGAGTGATGCTAAAGCTGAAGCTCCAATACTTTGGCCACCTCATACAAAGAGTTGACTCATTGGAAAAGACTCTGATGCTGGGAGGGGTTGGGGGCAGGGGGAGAAGGGGACGACAGAGGATGAGATGGCTGGATGGCATCACTGACTCGATGGACATGAGTCTGAGTGAACTCTGGGAGTTGGTGATGGACGACAGGGAGGCCTGGCGTGCTGCGATTCATGGGGTTGCAAATAGTTGGACACGACTGAGTGACTGAACTGAACTGAGTGATTAACATTGCAATTTTCAAGCCCATATAGATTTATTTTATTATTTTATTTCATTTCATTTTATTTCCTGGGGAGGGAAAGTTGAAATGTGTCATGCACTATATTGGCTCACACGATCCCTACTCTGAAAATGTTTGCTGATGATTTGAACATAGCTATTTCTTTGAATGTTTCAACCATATTGTCAGAATAGCATTTAATCTTTAGCTTACATTTACTTGTTCTTAACATAGACTGTATTGGTAGCTTCCATTTTATGCGTATATATGATTAATTATATGTATTTTCCCATGATTTTGAAAAAAAAAATTTCCACGTCTATAATAGTGGAAAGATAAAAACCTCTTGTAAGGAAACAACGAGATAGAAAAGGCATTTAATTACAGGCTAACATTGCTGCTTTAAAGCATGTGAAGCTTGCTTCAAGTGAAGATGTTTTTATTTTGAGAGATTTTTCTATGTGTATTTATAGACTTTAATGAAACTATTTTAATATTTCTCATTTAATAATGATTAATGTTTGCTAACAGATATTCTGCTTTAAACAGAAAAAGATCAAAGGGCTTAACTGGGTGGCACTAGTAGTAAATAACCCACCTGCCAGTGCAGAAGACATAGAGACACAAGTGTGATTTCCTGAAGAAGGAAATGGCAACCCACTCCAGTATTCTTGCTTGGAACATTCCATGGACAGAGGAATCTAGCAGGCTACAGTCCATGGAGTTGTGAAGGGTGAGACATAACTGAAGTGACTGAGAATGCAAAGCATTAAAATTTCTCGTAAGAGAACAACCATTGCAAAAATGTTTTTAAAGATGTCTTACCCACATTTCGGGAAACAGAAAGACATTACAATACTATCCATGCTTAGAAATGACCAGAGAAGGGAGTCCCAACCTCTTCTCATTATCCTTTAGCATAAAATTTTCTTGATGGCTCAGCATATAATCAGTTTTATCAAATGACCCACGTAATCTTGAAAACTGCACATCTCTGATTGGGACTAAATAATCTATTCATTCAGAAAACTAAGATCATGCCATCTGGTCCCATCACTTCATGGGAAATAGATGGGGAAACAGTGGAAACAGTGTCAGACTTCATTTTTTGGGGCTCCAAAATCACTGCAGATGGTGATTGCAGCCATGAAGTTAAAAGACACTTACTCCTTGGAAGGAAAACTATGACCAACCTAGATAGCATATTCAAAAGCAGAGACATTACTTTGCCAACAAATGTCTGTCTAGTCAAGGCTATGGTTTTTCCTGTGGTCATGTATGGATGTGAGAGTTGGACTGTGAAGAAAGCTGAGTGCTGAAGAATTGATGCTTTTGAACTGTGGTGTTGGAGAAGACTCTCAAGAGTCCCTTGGACTGCAAGGAGATCCAGCCAGTCTATCCTAATTGAGACCAGTCCTGGGTGTTCATTGGAAGGCCTGATGCTGAAGCTGAAACTCCAATACTTTGGCCACCTCATGCGAAGAGTTGACTCATTGGAAAAGACTCTGATGCTGGGAGGGATTAGGGGCAGGAGGAGAAGGGGACGACAGAGGATGAGATGGCTGGATGGCATCAGTGACTCAATGGACGCGAGTCTGAGTGAACTCCAGGAGTTGGTGATGAACAGGGAGGCCTGGCGTGCTGTGATTCATGGGGTCGCAAAGAGTCAGACACGACTGAGCGACTGAACTGAACTGAATTGAATCTATTCATGCTCAGCATGTTATTAATGTCATTTCATGGTCTCACAATCTTACCAATCTAATTAGTTTCTGAAGTAGGTGTGATTAAAAACCCCTCACTCCCATATACATTTGCCTAATTCTCTGTGTAGTTATTCTATTTTGTGCTTCATCTATCTTGGGGCTGTATTATTATGTACATACAAATTATCCATGTTGAATTGCCCCTTCAGCTTCATGACATTTCCCCTTTATCTCTAATAATATTTTTGCCTTAAACCACAGTTTTTCTAATTTTCCTAGAAAAATGCTGCTTTATTTTTGTGTTTGTATGCTGCATTTTTTTGTCTTTATGATTCCAAAAGTTCCACATTCTAATGCTGAATATCTGTCTTTTGTAAGCAAAATAGTTGTTTTTGTTTTTGTCCTGTTTTACCTTGTTTTCCCCTAACCTGACAATGTTTGCCATTCATTGCAATATTTGGCCCTTTTACATATAAACTAAATAGTAACATATTTGGGGTTCCATCTACCATCTAATTATTTGCTGTCATCTTATTATTTTACTGGAATTGCCTGTTCTGTGTCTTTCCTCTTTTGCCTTTTCAGTTTGAGTAAGCACATAATATTGTACCACAACTTATATGTACATTTAATATCTTCTTGATCTTAATTCTCCCTCTATCCACTACTGAAGCAACAACTCAGCTTCATGCATGTATGACTTGATAGAACCTTGATTCAAAGATCTGCTTCATTCTTCTTCCTGCCTGGAGACTCAGATATCCTGCAAAAACAACCTGGAAACAGGGATTACTTAAACCCCACAGGGCTGTTTGGCCACTGACATAAAATGTTTCCCCAAATGTTCTCTCATGGATGCCTATCTTGGTTGTTATACCAAGAAGACAACACAGACTAGTCAGTTTTGGATGTGGGTGAAAAAAAAAAAAAAAACTACACTGAATGGTGGAAGGTGACCATAGATTGATATAAATTCTTCTAAATTTGTAGTAACCAAGACATGGAAACAAGCCAAATGTTCAATGACAGATGAATGGATGAATGTCCATGGTACATATGGACAACGGAATACTACTCGGCCAGAAAAAGAATGAAATAACACTGTTTGCAGCAGAATGAATGGATCCAGAGATTATCATACTAAGAGAAGTAAGCAAGACAGGCAAAGACAAATACGTAATAACACTTGTATGTGGAATCTAAAATAAAAGATACAAACAAACTTATTTACATAACAAATATGGCCTCACAGACATAGAGAACAAACTTATGGTTGCCAAAGCAGAAAGGAGAGGAATAAACCAGGAGTTTGGGATGAGCAAATACACATAGTTCATTTCAGTTCAGTCGCTCAGTCGTGTCCGACTCTTTACGACCCCATGAATTGCAGCACGCCAGGCCTCCCTGTCCATCACCAACTCCTGGAGTTCACCCAAACTCTTGTCCATCGAGTTGGTGATGCCATCCAGCCATCTCACCCTCTGTCGTCCCCTTCGCCTCCTGCCCCTAATCCCTCCCAGCATCAGAGTCTTTTCCAATGAGTCAACTCTTCTCATGAGGTGGCCGAAGTACCGGAGCTTCAGCTTTAGCATCAGGCCTTCCAAAGAACACCCAGGACTGATCTCCTTTAGAATGGACTGGTTGGATCTCCTTGCAGTCCAAGTGACTCTTGAGAGTCTTCTTCAACACCACAGTTCAAAAGCATCAATTCTTTGACACTCAGCTCTCTTCACAGTCCAACTTTCACATCCATACATGACCACAGGAAAAACCATAGCCTTGGCTAGATGGACCTTTGTTGGCAAAGTAATGTCTCTGCTTTTGAATATGCTATCTAGGTTGGTCATAACTTTCCTTCAAAGGAGTAAGTGTCTTTTAACTTCATGGCTGAGGTCACCATCTGCAGTGATTTTGGAGCCCCCCAAAATAAAGTCTGACACTGTTTCCACTGTTTCCCCATCTATTTCCCATGAAGTGATGGGACCAGATGCCATGATCTTAGTTTTCTGAATGTTGAGCTTTAAGCCAACTTTTTCACTCTCCTCTTTCACTTTCATCAATAGGCTTTTTAGCTCCTCTTCACTTTCTGCCATAAGGGTGGTGTCATCTCCATATCTGAGGTTATTGATATTTCTCCCAGCAATCTTGATTCCATCTTGTGCTCCTTCCAGCCCAGCGTTTCTCATGATGTACTCTGCATATAAGTTAAATAAGCAGGGTGACAATATACAGCCTTGACATACTCCATTTCCTATTTGGAACCAGTCTGTTGTTCCACGTCCAGTTCTAACTGTTGTTTCCTGACCTGCATATATGTTTCTCAAGAGGCAGGTCAGGTGGTCTGGTATTCCCATCTCTTTCAGAATTTTCCACAGTTTATTGTGATCCACACAGTCAAAGGCTTTGTCATAGTCAATAAAGCAGAAATAGATGTTTTTCTGGAACTCTCTTGCTTTTTCCATGATCCAGCGGATGTTGGCAATTTGATCTCTGGTTCCTCTACCTTTTCTAAAACCAGCTTGAACATCTGGAATTTCACAGTTCACATATTGCTGAAGCCTGGCTTGGAGAATTTTGAGCATTACTTTACTAGTGTGTGAGATGAGTGCAATTGTGCGGTAGTTTGAACATTCTTTGGCAAATACACATATAATTAGATATAAAATACATAAACAAGAATCTATCTATAGCACAAGGAACTATACTCAATATTTCATAGTAACCTACAAAAGAAAAAAATTCTGAAAAAGAATATGTGTGTATGTGTATATACTATAATTTAATAAAATATTCTTCTGAAAGAAGCTAGTAAATTATAGGTAGTATTGGTAGCAGTCTTACATCCAAAACAGAGAAGAAAAGATTTTTACTATGTTTTCAACTAGTCAGCAAACCTCTTGACTTTTTCTCTGTAACTTCTGCCTCACATTTTCGAAATTTGAATGAGTATCGGCATGTCTTGGCACCTAATATTACATAACTGTAATCTTATCATTGGGAAACCAATTGAGGAAAGACAGGGCATCTAACTGAACAAAACAAGACCACAACAAAGACTTAGTTAAAGCCAGAACTTCAAATGTCTTATTAATTTCTTAAACAAAGTATATAAAGTGAAAGTAAATGAGTTCGTGTTACATTGACAAGCCATGTCCAACTCTTTGTAACCGCAGGAACTGGAGCTACTCTATTCATAGAATTTCCCAGAGAAGAACACTGGAGTGAGTTGCCATTTCCTTCTCTAGGGGATCTTCCAGACCCAAGGACTGAACCTTTCTCTTGCATTGGCAAGAAGATTGTTTGCTGCTGAGTTATTCAAATGTCTTATTAATTTCTTAAACAAAGCATATAAAGTAAAAGAGAATGAGTTATTATATCATAAAAAGTGAAGTCTTTGAAAGGAGGCAGTACTAATGAATTCTTCCTGTATAATTCAGTCAAAGAGAATTTGCTCTGACCACTATTTTATATTTACTCTATTATTGCATTTGAAAAGAGATATTAATATTGTTCAGATATTTAATTCTTTAATTAGATGTTGAAATTATCATGGATAGTTCTGTTCCCCATTGTTACTTCTATTCCCAGATTCTAGTGTTATACTTGGAGTTTAGCGCAAATTAAATGAATGCTGATTGAGGGAACAAATGAATTGATATTCTTAATCAATCAAATATTTTACATCAGACTGATTTTGCACTAAATCTCAAAATTTAACGTTACCTATTACTGAGAAGATAAGGCTGTATAATACTATGGCTATTATGCATTGAATAAAATAGAAAGCAAAACAAATCTTAAAATGGTAAAGCAAGTAAAATTGAGGAAAATGTAAATGGGTCCTAGGAGAATAGCAGGGAAAGAAGAAATACTTGGAGGAAAAAAAAAATAACATTATTTTGAGGGCTTCCTTGATGGCTCAGTGATAAAGAATCCACCTGCCAATGCAGGAGACACAGGTTTGATCCCTAGTCCAGGAAGATCCCACATACCATGGAGCAACTAAGCTCCATGCCACAACTACTAAGTATGTGCCACAACCACTGAGCCTGTGCTCTAGAGCCAAGGAGCTGCAGTCACGGAAGCCTGCATGCCTAGAGCCCCTATTCTGCAATGAGAGAAGCCACCACAGTGAGAAACCCTTGCACCGCAACGGCAGAGATGCAACCGCTCACCTCAGCTAGACAAAAGCCCATGCAGCACTGAAGAACCCAGGCAGCCACAAATAAACAGATAAAGGAAATGTTCTAAAAGTTACTTGGATAACTTTTCCCCCATATTAGTCATTTTGTGAGTCAGACAAATAAATATTGATAATTAAAAGAGCAAAATGTGTTCTTAAAAGGACTAAATGTTCACGTGCATCTAATTGACAAGTTTCTCACACATAATTAATTCATCAAACCTCTACTTAGATGTCAAAATTAATCAATTACTAATGGTAGCAATAAATCGTTAAGTGACATTGATTGCATGAGACTAAAGTAAAAAAGCAAAAAAACAATAAAGGGACATAGAAGCATGTTTTAAAAAAGCATGAAATAGCCAAGAAATATTGCAAAAATAACACAGAGATTGTCGAAGATAAAACACATCTTTACAAGTACTCTGTGTAATCTTTCTTTATCATCAAGTCTTTTTCTCACTAAAGGCTGGCATCTCAAGCTGTCTTGATAAAACCTAACTAAATCAAAACTCCATGTGGAAAAGCTTCTGGCATCTTTCTTTGAGCATTGAGAACTTCTCCTGTGCACAGCATCTGTTTCTGCCATTTTCGGAGGAAACAATATGATAAGAAATAGCACAATATTCTCCAAGATGATATTGTAGAGACACTAAACTCTCAAAGGAACTTTAAAAAATTTAATAAAGAATGACTAAGAAATGAAAGTGTTTGATATTTACATTTATTATCCTCACTTAAAAAGTATTCACGTTCAGCACCTGAAAATGATAAAAGTGTTGTTTCTCCTTAGCTAGGAAAAACTAACATATTTTAAGTAAGACTTTTAAAATTAGAATAAAAAGATGACTCTTTAAATCTCAGAATGAGTGGAATCTGCAGTCCCCAGTTCTACACTGTTTCCAGACTCAAAGAAACATCTGTGATTATTTTTGAACTACAAGGAAAGTCATCATGAAGAGAAAATAGTGTCAGCAAAGCCCTGTCCATCAAAAAAGAATAGTCTTCCTTTACAGACCATATTTAATTTTGATTGGAGAAAAATTAGTATTATCATTAACTGCTTTTATGTTAGTCATTTCCCTGTCTTGTCCATCAAACCAAGAAAAATTCCCATGTCTACCTCTGAAACTCACAAATAGGTAAGGCTTCTGACCTTGCCAAGCTCCGACATCATTGTCTCCCATTTGTCATTTGATCTGAGGTTGTCAGCAAACAGATGTCTCCTTTAGCCTAAGGCATCCTCAGAGTTGCTGGGGCAGCTGTTGCTATGACATTTGATGAAGGTATGGAAACTGAGGATAATGTGATTTGTAGGCCCATCCACAGTAAGTGCTTCAGTGTATAAGACGAGAGTGATGTGTTTCTTGCTAATTTGTTAATGCTTATTTTAAAAATTGTTTTTAGTTAAATGCAATTTCCTGTGCCAAACATGTTTTTTCCTTTAAAGTGCCTCCTGAGATAATTTACAAGGAGGTGACCTGTGCCTGGGAAATGCTTCTATTTAATGTCTGAACTCGAAATATAATTTGCATGAGAGACCATCCAATAGTCTTGTGAATTTAAAGGCAAATGTGTGCTAATTATCACTGTGTCCTCTCATGATGAATGTATATGTAAACAGGGGATAGTTTGTTGTACTAATATGAGCAAAGGGATTCTAAGATGCTTTAGTGAACTTTGAAGTGTCAATAGAAATTTGGGGGTTGGGGGGAACACCTTTACTTAATGTTGAATTTCCATTTGACATGTATAGCACCACATATACTTAACAAGCATTCCCAATGTGTATTCAATTGTGCTTCAAGAAAAGTGGTAAGTGTCCTGTTCCTTCCTTAAAAATCTTGCTTTTGCTTTGGGGGAAAGATTGAAAGCTAAAGGAGAAGAGGGCAGCAAAAGATGAGATGGTTAGATAGCATCACTAACTCAATGGAAAAAATTTGAGCAAACTGAGAGATGGTGAAGCACAGGGGAGCCTGACTTGCTGCAGTCATAAGGTCTCAAAGAGTCAGACAATACTCAATGACTGACAACAACAGCAGGTTGGGAAATGCAGATTAATTATGAATATAAAGCAGTATTTCAGGGTAATTTTATTTTTTGCTTCTATTAACAATAATTTATTATTTAGTATATTCACATGAGTAATTGAAATGGATGCTAGTTCAGCTCAGAAAGCATGACCATGATACTAGTTAAAAACTGTAGTCTTATGATTGAATTTAGCATAGTTATTAGAGATCTATGGAAATGGGGGAAATGTGGAATTTGAAAGGAAGACAGCATGAACTCAAGTACTTTGATAAAGGCAAGTCCCTTGACCTCTTTGTCTCAGTTCCTCTACAAATAAAGATTAATGAAAACTATCTTGAAAGATTATCATCACTGAAATTCACATTCATGAATCATCCAATGCCATGCCTCCTCTATAGGATATGCAGCAGTGTTACGTATATAATACATGATCACTGCTCTGCTGCTGCTGCTGCTATGTCACTTCAGTCTTGTCCGACTCTGTGCAACCCCAGAGACGGCAGCCCATCAGGCTCCCCCGTCCCTGGGATTCTCCAGGCAAGAACACTGGAGTGGGTTGCCATTTCCTTCTCCAGTGCATGAAAGTGAAAAGTGAAAGTGAAGTCGCTCAGTCGTGCCCGACTCTTAGTGACCCATGGACTGCAGCCCACCAGGCTCCTTCGTCCATGGGATTTTCCAGGCAAGAGTACTGGAGTGGGTTGCCATTGTTTTCATACTTAAGTATGAAAATTCTTAAGTGGCAACCCACTCCAGTACTCTTGACTGGAGAATTCCATGGACAGAGGAGCAGGACAGGCTGCATTCCATGAATTCACAAAGAGTTGGACACGACTGTGCAACTTTCAACTTCCCTATGATTATTTTCACACTAAGGCTACATAATCCCAAGAAGAAAAGTGTGTGTTTATGCACATGTGTGCATTTTTGTGCATGTAATGAATAAGTAGAAACCCTTATTGTGTTTAATAAACTTACTTAAGTTCTCATGCAAAAATTTAATAGATAAAATTAATTTTATTTAACAAAATTAATAAAATTAATTATATTTAATAAATACAATTTTTAATTAAAAATAAAATTTTAGCACTCCTAGGTTAAAATAGGCAAGCTTCTGGCTCTCTCCTTATAGTAAATTACTGACACATCTTATATCTATTGCAAATATTCTTCTCTTAATTCTACATGGGTCAAAGTAATGGAAAGATTATTCTTAAGTCTTTGTAATAGACAGATAAGAGAATCACTGAAATATTGCCCTTCTGTGTAGCAGGTCTCATGATGGTTTACAAATATAGTCACAAAAATGTCATTTCATTTAATAGCAAATAGTTGCTGTTTAGTCACCAAGTCATGTCTGACTCTTGCAACCCCATGGACTGTAGCCTGCCATGATCCTCTGTCCATGGGATTTTTTTTTAAACTTTTTTTAAAAGGGCTAATTGAATGACCATTTGAGAACCACTGGCATACTCAGACAGTACTCTTCCTTAAATGAATAAAGTTTGTTTTACCGCAATCTTTTTTTAATTTCCATCATGTGATCATCAAAAACCTGTATTATTCTTTTCTGTAAACTAATTTCCTCCAAATATCTGTTTAAACAGCTCCATATAAGTACTATGGGTTTCAAATAATCTATTATTTTAAATAATTAAATTAAACACATGCATTAAATAATTTATTTAAATATCCAGTTGCACACGACCCTTCTGACTGGTAATTTTGTTAAAGTTCAATCCAATGTGGGCAAAACAGTCACAAATTATCTAAACTGATCTAGTGAGGATAAAAACATGAATACTTTATAGGTATCAATGACAATTTTGTCAGTGGGGATAGGATGAGTAACCATGTAAACTGTTGTTTGACACCAAAAACTAGTAAGGAAAATCACTTTCAATTAAAAACCCTTGTGAGCAAAAACAAAATCAGAAGGCACATTTTTAAATGGAAGCATTGGGCACTCTTTAAAAATGTATTCATTCAAATTCATTAGAACGTGTTCACATTTCAGCAGAAATAAAGGGGAAATGTTATAGACTTGGAATAAATAAATAAATAAATTTTAGCAATTAAAAATTATAATAAAATTTTCCATACAATTGGTGTGAACGAATTTTTTAAAGTTTTAATTAGACTTTATAGTGAGTGCATAAATGCTCAATTATATCCACAGATTCGATCGAATCTCTAGCCAAGAACGTTAAGAATGCAATCTCATAAAGTTGAATACGCATTGCATTAGTAATGTTTTTAGAACCTTACAAAGCAGTAATGAAGGAGCGGAAAGAAGAACGTTAATTCAGAACAAATTTGGCTGTAACAGTATTGTTATCTTGGAGGTAAGACTGCTTGAAAAATTGTGTTAATTTCTACTGAGAACAACAACCCAGGGACCGCATGCTTGGCATAGATTTCATGTCTGTTATGATAGTACACATCTGATTCACAACAACATTGGTAGCATTTAGTAATGTGGGCATTACATGACCCTTGATGTAATGAGGATAGAGAAAATGATGATGAACAATGTGTTGAGAAGTTTAATGGATAAACATCAGGAAAATGATTATAGCATCAATGAAAAAAATGCTTTAGATAATCTCTTATTGTTGATAAGTTATATAAAACTCACCAAAAATGGCACAACAGAAATCTTAACAGATGGTAAGTCATCTTAATCAAGCAAATTAAGGGATCATACATTTAAAAAATAAAATAGTAGGTTATCTGACATGCACTGTAATTACATTGTATATATTGCTTTCAATAAACGTTAAAGGACAAATTAGCATTAGTTGCGCCAACTGCATTTCCAAATCTGCTTTTCAAGCTTATAATTAAAATCCTAAAGTATTACTGCCACAAATTAACAGTTTTAATGTAATGCAGACATTGTAATCATCAGTGCTTCCTTGTTTTTTAAATGGGTTGCCTCATGCAAATTTAGCCCATATTCACCTCGGTAAACAGTAAATACTAATAGCCTTTTCTGACTGACATCTCTGCTGTAGACCATTCTCAACCAAGAAGAAAAGACTGACTCACAAGAGGAATGATGCAGTCCTTAATAGAATAACCATGTCTGCCTCACCCCAAGTGTGACAGGCTTGGAATACAGTTGTTGAGAATCTTCTGCCTTACAAAAAGCGAAGGAGACAGCGCTATCTCATCTGGATCGTGCGTGCTATGATGTCACTTCATGGGAGTCCTTTAAGTCAGAACATGAACCTAGAGGCTGCCAACTCCGAATTCCAACAAGATTCTGATATTCTCATTGAACACATGGACTCTGTTAATTCTCGCCTCTTTCCAAGTGCTTTCTCTATTGTAGCAGCTGATGAGCAAATATACTTTAAGACCTTTATTATACATTTGGAGTCTTGTCAAATTCCACTTGAAAGCTATCGGTGTTTAACTGTACTGATGCAAAGTGCTGTTTGGTCCTGTCTGTCCTTACTTGTCTGTGTCACGTTGTAGGTATCGCCCTAACTCAGTGGTTTGGTATTGAACAATTAAGGAAATACTGTAGTTAAAAAGTGTTATCACAATGAAGTTTCATTCAGTCAGGCTGGCTGTATGAAGTTTGGGGTCATAAAATTTCCTCTTTAATTATATATCAATAACGACTGTGAATAGGCAAATGAAAAATTATGTGTAAAGGCATGGTTTTTTCTTTAGTAGAAACAGCTAAGAAATCTTTGTAAATTTTGGATTTATTTTAGCATTTGATAATAATCTAAGGAGTCAGTGCTATGAAGGAACTACCACACACACACAGAATTATCCATATCATTATCAATAGTTCTTTGCATAGATTATTTTGCACAGAGGCAACTACAACTACAATGTATTTTTAATATCTGATACAGTTTTAGTTAAAATAATCTCAGTATGGGACACCCCTGTTGGTCTGGTTTTAAGACTCCTTAATCATGGTCTAGAGGAAACAGGTTCAATTCCTGGTCAGGGAACTAAGATCCCACATGGTGTCTGGCATGGCCAAAAAAAAAAAAAGAGGAAAGCAAAAATAATAATCTCAGTATAAATCAGCAGTAGCTTGTTTCCAGGATTTTTTGTTTTTCCATTTTATGATTGAAACCACAGGGAAAAAAAAATTATGAGCTTAATGAGACACTTAGAATCCTGAAGACAAAAATTGCAATTCTATTGTCAGCTGTATTTACCACTTTAGATATATTAATAATATAATGGTGTATAAAAAATAAACTCATCAGGCTCATGCTAAGCCTTCTTATTTATGTACTCTCTTCATTGGTAGTACCACTATTCTTATTCAACTCAGAGACATCTTTAATTTGTTAGTAATTACCCTATCCTTTAACACTGGGCTGGAAGAAGCACAAGCTGGAATCAAGATTGCCAGGAGAAATATTAATAACCTCAGATAAGCAGACAACACCACCCTTATGGCAGAAAGTGAAGAGAAACTAAAGAGCCTCTTGATGAAAGTGAAAGAGGAGAGTGAAAAAATTGGCTTAAAGCTCAACATTCAGAAAACGAAGATCATGGCATCTGTTCTCATCACTTGATGGGAAATAGTTGGGGAAACAGTGGAAACAGTGTCAGACTTTATTTTGGGGGACTCCAAAATCACTGCAGATGGTGATTACAGCCATGAAATTAAAAGACACTTACCCCTTGGAAGAAAAGTTATGTCCAACCTAGATAGCATATTGAAAAACAGAGACATTACTTTGCCAACAAATGTCTGTCTAGTATGGTTTTTCCAGTGGTCATGTATGGATGTGAGAGTTGGACTGTGAAGAAAGCTGAGTGCCCACGTATTGATGCTTTTGAACTGTGATGTTGGAGAATACTCTTGAGAGTCCCTTGGACTGCAAGGAGATCCAACCAGTCCATTCTAAAGATCAACCCTGGGATTTCTTTGGAAGGAATGATGCTAAAGCTGAAACTCCAGCACTTTGGCCACCTCACACAAAGAGTTGACTCATTGGAAAAGACTCTGATGCTGGGAGGGATTGGGGGCAGGAGGAGAAGGAGAAGACCGAGGATGAGATGGCTGGATTGCATCACGGACTCCATGGACATGAGTCTGAGTGAACTCCGGGAGTTGGTCATGGACAGGGAGGCCTGGCGTGCTGCGATTCATGGGGTCGCAAAGACTCGGACACCACTGAGTGACTGAGCGGAACTGACTGACTGACCCTATCCTTTTGAAAATGAAGGGGGGGATGATGGTGAAGATGATGATGATAAAGATGCTTGTCTCATTTATTGTGAAGGATTTTGGTGAGCATAAAGTGAGAAAAATGAAAGTGTCTTTTAATCTATAGAATGCATAGCACATCTAATATATTAACTATTAGAAGCTGACATTCTTCTCTTAATATAGTCTTATTTGAGGGTCACCAGATGAACTTAACTCCTATCTCAGCTGTAGCATGTACCCATGTCTTTGTTAAAAATATTTCATAAATTTGAAACCCCCCACCAACAGTTGGACACAGCGGAGCTACTAATATTTTCACTTCTGTCCCAATACAAAAGGCTGCTGATCAACTTTTTCTTGGAAATAAACTCATGAAGTTGGAAAAATAACTGAGTGTAGACACTTTTCTACAATTGCTTAAATTCTTATCACAGAAAACATTTCATTCAAATAGCTATGCAGCAAACTTGAACGCCAGAGGGAAATATTGCCCTTGTTTTTATCCTCCCATGGCTTGAGACTCCCAAGGCTACGTAGACCACATTCTAGAACTGTATGTTAGTCATTCCACATCCATGCAAGTTGACATAGAGGATGCCATTTTTTTTAGGCCACTCCTTAATATACCACCTTTCATCTAGTGGGTCAGTCCTCTGAAGTGAACTTTCCCTGCTAAGGGGCATTACTTTTCATGGATTCTATACATAGTGCATTGAGCTTCTAGCACAATTCCTAGAGCTTTGAAATTTTCTGATTTATCCCTATTTCCATATTTTGGAGGCCTCTCTAATTTACTCTGAATCACACATGGAAGGAAATATTGACTCACCCACTATACAACCTTCAGGAAAATTCTATGCTCCAGGCCCTCACATACTCACACAATCACTCATTGCTTTTTTTTTAAATTTCATTTCATTATTTTAATGAACACTTTAATAATTATTTAACAACTTTAGATATACTTAGTGAATGTGTGAAAGTTGCTGTCATGTCCGACTCTTTGCAACCACATGGACTATGCAGTCCGTAGAATTCTCCAGGCCAGAATACTGGAGTGGATAGCCTTTCTGTTCTCCAAGGGATCTTCCCAACACAGGGATTGAACCCAGGTCTCTCACATTGCAGGCAGATTCTTTACCAGCTGAGCCACAAGGGAAGGCCATACTTAGTGAACATTAAGTAATAATGATTATTAATGGCTATTGCCAACCAAGATAAGGTCTACTATGCCCATGTTCTGAGTCACTGAGTCTCACATAGTATGTTCTGTGTTTTTTTTTTTTTTTTGGCTCGCATTTTTGCTCAGTTTAGTTTAATTTGCTTCTTGCCACTTCATCCCACCTCCTTGATCCCAACATATAGAAGGAATATTCATTCTTCTTCCCTACAGCAGCTCTATTCTTACTTCCACCAGTTGGCCAACAATGTAATTCAATTCAGAATGTATATATGTAAACACCGCTCCCCTGGGCTTACATTCATTCAGAGAAGTCATAGTTCGGTCACATGCCTCAGTAGGCATCCTAGAGGCTCAGGCAGGGTTGGATGGATCAGCATGGCTATTCCTCACTCCCATCCATGAAGAATACATATACATACATGATCGCTAGCATATACAAATTACACAAAATACTATGAAATATAGATTCAATGTGCGAACTCATTTACAGTTACAGGAATTAAGAGCACGTATTCTACAGTTAGCAGCTGTGTGTTCAGATTCTGAGTCTGTCTTTGATGGTATGACAGTGTCTTTCACCTCTTAATTCTTTGCACTATCTGTGCTTCTAACAGTTGTCTACCATTGGGATCCTCACGTGACACCCTCCACCTCACAACCCTTAACATAGTATCGTGGACTTAGCAAAGGACTTGTCAGTCTTCTCCTGAGAGATTTAGAATGACTTCCCAGTGGCTTTTGTTTCCAGACCAGATCCCTCCAGATAAGTCAGAAGTTTTTTTTTTTTTTTTTTTTTTAACCATTTTTTTTTTTTAAAGCCTTAAGTAACTGTCACAAGTGTCAGTCAGGAAGGTGCGAGCTGAAAGGAAGCCAGGCACAGTGCTGACGTAGCTGACAATTTGTTGGAAGTGGCAACAGCAATGAACCAAGGATGACAGAAGGATAACAATCAAATTTTACTGACTAATAGAGTTTAATGGCCAAGAAAAATTAGCATAGAGACTAAGATGAAAACAAGAAACTCCATCCAAATATATTATTATTTATAAGGGTTGGTTATAATATTTTAAATATTTACTCACAGCATAAAAGACCTGCCTCACAATACCATTATAAATAGAATGTACTTTTTAAGAGTGGCTTTTTATAATGAACTCTAGCCCTGTGAGCACTTAGTTATGGAGAGTTATCTAAGAATGAATGAGCATAAAAGATTATCAGTAAACACTGATAATCATATCTCAAATAAACAATCAAACAAAAGCAAATTAAGCGAGCAAGCAACTTTTAAAATATGTTTAAATATCTTATTTACATAAAGAGTTATGTATATATATGTATCCTCTGTTGGTTTTGTTTCTGAGGAAAACATTGGCTAAGATGCAAGAATTTCCTGGTAATAAATAAAAGTTCTGTAACTTGCTTCCCAGGTGGCTCAGAGGTTAAAGCGTCTGCCTACAATGCAGGAGACCCGGGTTCGATCCCTGGGTCGGGAAGATACCCTGGAGAAGGAAATGGCAACCCACTCCTGTATTCTTGCCTGGAGAATCCCATGGATGGAGGAGCCTGGTGGGCTACAGTCCAGGGGGTCGCAAAGAGTCAGACATGACTGCGTGACTTCTCTTAAGAATACAGATGTTAGGAGGATCCCTTGGACTGCAAGGAGATCCAACCAGTCTACTCTAAAGGAAATCAGTCCTGAATATTCATTGGAAGGACTGATGCTGAAGCTGAAACTCCAATACTTTGACCACCTGATGCAAAGAACTGACTCATTTGAAAAGATCCTGATGCTGGGAAAGACTGAAGGCAGGATGAGAAGGGGATGACAGAGGATGAGATATTTGGATGACATTACTGGCTCAGTAGACATGAGTTTGAGTAAACTCCAGGAGTTGTGATAGACAGGGAGGCCTGGCATGCTGCAGTTCATGTGGTAGCAAAGAGTCAGACATGACTGAGCAACTGAACTGACCAAATGAACTGAACTGAACTGAAGAAACAATAGGAGTACAGGATGCACAGAGCTCAAAAATAAGCTCTATATTCTAAATGTATATGCTTCATTGTTTTGGTCATTAGAAATCTTCATGTAAATCTTTAACTGGGACTACAATTCCATGTCTCCTTTAAATCATATATTCATTTTTCACTAACAGAAGTCATATTTTATTTGACACGTATGCTGGACTTCAAAGAGATTATTTCCTTACACCATGAAGTGATGAACATAAAATCTACTATTATGTTTCCTAAATGCACAGAGTAACATTATTAATATTTTCCTAAGTTCAGCCTTGATTCTGATACTATATTTTCTTCACCAAATGTGAATAGCAGTTTTAGAAATTTGATATATCCAAAGGAGACTTGAACTCTTCCGTGCTTCGATTGTCGTAAAGTCATTGCAATTATTTCTATCATGAACATCTAAGTGAAACATCACACCCTCTTTTCCTCTGAAGAAATGTCATTGTTTCTGTTTATAATATAAGGTGCATGAGTTCTTAACTTGAGATCCTACCACACAAAATTTTAGAATCTGCTTTATCAACTTTTGTTCTATATCTGTGTAATACAATGTAAGAGAAAGCCAACATATTTCTGTTGGGTGGAGGTAACCACAAAACCAACCAGCATGCTATGAAAACTTTGATAATTTTATCTTTAGGTCAAATTCCTTATCTTTTTAAAGAAGCATTCATTATCTCAAAACTTTTATTTTGATATCATATTATCCAAGATTTAATTTACTGTTCCAGTTTGTCTTGTGACAAAAGTATACAACAAAAATAGCAAAGTAGACAGAAAGCAAATGTCCTCAAGAATAAAATGATACATAGACAATGGTGATACAATTACAATTTATGTCTGCATGTGACAGTAGCAACTGAAACTAGAGTTCTGTGATATTTTATGACACTGACAGTATTAATTTTTCCTAAATACTGTTCCCTGAAAATAAATCACTTTATAATATTATATTTGTAATTGGTGGTTTGAATAGTTTTAAAATAATAAAATAATTTTTTAATTTTTCACCAAAATATAAATAAAACAAAAATATGTAGTCAAAATACTTAATTTTTCTCCCCCTTTTAAACCAAGCATTCAGCTAACAGTTTTACAAGGTTCTGTATCTATTATATTTGAAGGACACAATATATCACAATATGCAAACAATTTCTATATTAAACTGTGTAATTTCAGATGAGGAAAATGGGAATATTAGAAATTAATGTTTTAAGTAAAAAAATAAAAAGGAGTTTGTTATCTCACATAATGTGCAGTTATCAACTTATTGGCTCTCATCTCCAAATTCACCCTTTCAGAACTGATTAAAACTAACACGTGGATTTATTCCAAGGGCACAAGGATGATTTGACATTTGCAAATCAATAGTGTGATACACCATGTTAACAAGAGTAAGGATAAAAATCACATGATCATCTCAATAAACACAGAAAAAGCATTCAACAGAATTCAACATCCATTCATGATAAAAATCCTCTTCAAGGTGGATGTAGAGAGAACTTATCTCAACATAATAAAGGTCACTTACTATAAACTCACAACTAACTTCATACTCAGTGGTAAAAAGCTAAAAGCCTTCCTCAAAATTCAGGAACAAGACAAAGATACACTCTCTTGCCAGTTCTATTGAACATAGTGTTGGAAGTCTTGGACACAAAAATCAGACAAGAGGAAGACATAAACATCAAAACAACATCCAAATTGGAAGGGAAGAATTTATACTGTCATGGTTTTCAGACAACATAGTACTTTATACAGAAAACACTAAGGTCTCTACCCCCAAAAACTCTTAGAACTAATAAGTGAATTCAGAAAAGTTGCAGGATGGATACAAGGTTAACATACAAAAATCTGTAGCTTTATTATACACTTATAAAGAACAATCAGAGAGAGAAAGAGAAAAAAAAAATCTCAGTTAAAATCACATCAAAAAGAATAAAATACCTTGGAATAAACTTAACCAAGGCAGTTATAGACCTTTATTCTGTTCTATAAAATATTGATGGAAGAAGCTGAAAATGATCTCATGGTCTTGGAAGAGGATCTTGGAAGATCTTGGAAGGTCTTGGAAGAATTAATATTATTTAAATGGACAAAATAATCAAAGAAATCTACAGATTTAATGCAATTCCTATAAAAATACTCAGGACAATCTTCACAAAACTAGAACAAACAATCCTAAAATTCACATTGAACCACAAAAGAACCAGAATTGCCAAAGTAATGATGAGACAAAAGGACAAAGCTGGAGGAATCATCTGCCACAATTATCAAAACAGCATGGTACGTGCACAAAAATAGAGCACCCAGAAATGAACTCACCCACCTATGATCAATTAATCTATAACAAAGTAGGCAAGAATATTCAGTGGAGAAAAGGCATGCATGTGTGCTAAGCCACTTCAGTAATGTCTGACTCTCTATAACCCCATGGAATGTAGCCCACCAGGCTCCTCTGTCCATGGGACTCTCCAGCCAAGAATACTGGAGTGGGTTGCCATGCTCTCTTCCAGGGAATTTTCCCAACCCAGGGATTGAACCCAGGCAGTTCCATTCCTGAGTATACATCTGGAAAAAAAAAATGGACACAGTAATTCAGAATTGTACATATACCCCAATGCTCATGGTAACATTATTTGCATTTAGGACAGGGAGGCCTGGCGTGGTGTGATTCATGGGGTCGCAAAGAGTCGGACACGACTGAGCAACTGAACTGAACTGAACTGAAGCTATGAAAGCAACCCAAGTGCCCATCAACAGATGAATGGATATAGAAGACACAACACTACTCACCCTTAAAAAAGAATGAAATTCTGCCATTTGCAACAATGCGGATGAATCTACAGTATATTACACCTATGAAATGTCAGAGAGAGACACTTACATGTGGAATCTAAAACATAAAACAAACACAAGTGCATAGTAAAACATAAACAGACTCACAAATGTAGGAAACAAAACTAGTAGTTACCAGTAGGGAGAGGGATGGGGAGAGAAGCAGGTTAGGGTTATGGGATTAAGAGATAAAAACTATGACACATGAAATCAATAAACAACAAGACTGCACTCTGTAGCACAGGGGATTTTAGGAGAGAGAAATAGATACATATATGGAGGGAAATAGAGAAATGAATGCGACAGATGTAATGTGTGTATATACAGACATATGTTTTTATTCTGGAGAGATGCTTAGAAGTTGGATTACTGACTCAAACCTGTGTGCAGTTAAAACATGAATAGATGCTATCAATTTATCCTGCAAAAATTTAGCAGTACATATTTTCACGGATATTATGAGAGTTTCTTATTGTCCATAATTATACAGGAATTCTGCTTGTCAACTCTTTCTCTAGAAGAGAAACTGTCTTCTTCTTTTAATTTGGATTATCCCGATTAGCCATGAAAAGGAGTATATTTTCACAAGTTTATTGACAATCTATGTTTTTTTCTTCTATGGTTTGCTTATTTACATCTTCTGTCAAAATATGTTTCTTTTTATTTGCTTCTTTTAGGAGCTCTTTGCAAATAATGACTATTGATTGTTTTAAGTGCTAAAACTAATTTATCTCAAGCTGTTTTGACATTTTTTAAAAAGCCATTGAAAGATACTGCTATTTTCAGTTGATTGTTTATCACTAGATCTCTCCCAACACTCCAGCAGGTGTTTCCACTACCTCTGTGGGTCTTCTCAACCACTCACCTTATCAAAATGATTACCTTACTTCAAGTTTCGAATAAAATTCTGTCATCTCTCTGCCATCTTATTTGTAGCTGTCCTTGATTTTCCATTTCTCTGAATAACTCATTTGGTAGTTAAACGTTTTTAGCATTTACTTTGTAGTGGTTATGTTTCATTTGGACATCTGACACATGAAATGTATTTTCAACTTTATTAAGACATTTAACTTATTAGGCATCATTTGATTGCTAAGAAAAGAGGAAAATTCAACCTTCCTAGTGTAAAATCAGAACCCATTATATTAAACAATGAATACGCACAGGTTCCCAATACAGTGAAATGAACCAGCCTTCTATCCCTTGCCCCAACAGGAGAGCACATCTTACTACAGAGCTCCCCGTGGGATCAGGTTGACTCCAGACTGCATGAGAGACCACGACTTGCTTGGATTCGTTCAATGTGCCGTTCTCCCCTCTTAGACTTTCTGTCACACACATGAGTTTCTGTCTTAGGCTCTTGTGGTATGGAACAAACCCTGAGAGAGAAGGCAGTAAGAATGAAAACTAGGAAGAGGCGTTGTTTTTTATCACAAGAAAAAGTGTTTACCACGGGTTCAATCCCTGGGTTAAGAAAATCCCCTAGAGTTGGAAATGGCAACTCATTCTAGTGTTCTTGTCTGGGAAATCCCATGGACAGAGCAACCTGGTGAGCTACAGTCCATGGCATCGTAAAGAGTAAGACACGACTGAGCGACTACACAGCAATGACATTACAATTTTACTTGGCGAAAAAAGGAAAACAAGTTCCCCCGTCTGTGTTTTTAAACTTGAAGTCAAGACTTTATTTTGAGTTAACTGGATAATTCTCTGATGACACACAGGTAAACATAGCTTGTAAAATTGATATTATCTCAGAATTAATCTTTTCTTTCCATCCCCAAGACAGTGCATATTAGCAAAATCTCAAACCTAAAAGGAAAGGTCATATAATATTACAAATAGATAGATAAGGTAGCAATAAAGTTCATTTAAAATGCAAGATAACACAGATGTATATATTCATATGCATGTAATGAAAAAGTTGTTTTCATGTAATGAAAAGCTTTTCTTGACACTATACTAAATATTTTACATAATATATCCATTGTGATTGCATTATTTAATCAATTTAAGTGTGTGGATTAGTTGTGCAGTCGTGTCTGACTCTATGCAACCCCATGGACTGTAGCCCACCAAGCTCCTCTCTCTGTGGAATTCTCCAAGTAAAAATACTGGAGTGGTTAGCCATTCCCTTCTCCAGGGGATCTTCCTTGCCCAGGGATCAAAAAATCTGCTGCTTTACAAGCAAATTCTTCACTGTCTGAGCCACCAGAGAATTCTCTGAATAATTTCATTCTCACATATTTCTAAATATAACATAGATCTGACTGTTTTGCTAGTAAAATAAATGAGTGTTTAAAGCTCAATTCAGAGAATTCATAGGATATTCTTATTTTCTCCTTGACTATTTTTCTCTTCAATAAACACAAGATATTTATAAAACCTTGAAAGTTTATTTGAAAGGTGATAATATGATTAAAATTAATAAAGAAAAGGCTGACTCAAATACTCATTTTTTAAAAATTTTCCATAAATGTGTTTTTTAACTGAATAGACCACACTGAGAAGCTAATTTTGGCAACAAGTAGACACAAATACTGTGTTAAATACTATACAGAATATTGCAAAGGGTTTGGAAAACCAAGAATAACCTTACTAAGGTCCATGAGGACCAAAGAGCAAGGCAATGCCTCAGTATTCATCGTAAAGTTACTTTGATACTGAATAACGTGTGTTTCTTAAAAGCCCTGCCTGGGAGAAATCTCCTGTATTATAACAGCACATGGGCTTTCTTTTTCAAACAAAATATAAGTAGGTAAAGAAAATGCAATGTGTGTTCATTAAAAGAAATACGCTGCCATATATCTGGTTGAGGCTCTCTCTATCTTTATCTGATCTAAGTGTTTTGCTAATCTATCCTTAACTACTTTCCTTAATGTGTTTTCCTCCGCATTTGTATTCAACTCCCAGAAAAGTTAATTACGTGAACCTCTTATCTGAAAAGCTCCACTCTCTGAATTAGGCCATGTTTCTCTACATGCACCATGTACATTAAGAACTTCCCCTTCTTATCTGAAACCTTCATTATCCAAATTAAGTCTCTGACCTTCTTTCCATCTTGCTAATTGAGGTTTAATGATATCAGAATTCATATTCTCTGATTTATGCGAGTAAAAGGGGGAAAAGTTTCCTGTCTAACTGGACCAAAATATAATCATTACTCATCTGTATGAAATGGTTTGTTTTGTGGTTGTGTAGCAAATTTCCAATTCAGATCTTTTAAAAAAAAAATCATAGAGAATCAAATAAAATCCTATCATCTCTTGATTTTAGGAGGTAATAGCAAGTTCCTTTTTCTTCAGTATAGTTGACTTACAGCATTTGTAAATTTCTTCTCTACAGTAAAATGATTAAGTTCTGCATATAAACAGAGCTGCTGTTGCCAAGTGGGAGGAGGGAAGGGAGGAATGGGCTGGGAGTTTGAGATTAGCAGATGCAAACTGTCGTATGCAGAATGAACAAGCAACAAGGTCCTCCTGCTGGAGGACTACAGTAGCCTGGAGAGCTATATTCAATATTCTGTGACAACTCATAATGTGTGTTAGTCACTCAGTCGTGTCCAACTCTTTGAACCCCCATGTAGCCTACCAGGCTTCTCTGTCCATGGAATTTTCCAGGCAAGAATACTGAAGTAGGGTGCCATGCCCTTTTCCAGGGCATCTTCCTGACCCAGGGATAGAACCTAGGTCTCCTTCATTCCAGGCAGATTCTTAACCGTCTGAGCCACCAATAGAAAAGAATATAAAAAATATACATATAATATATGCTCTGACTTTTTGGCCATACCTTTTTTGATGTAGTTCCATTTATCAAGTAGTTACATTTATTAATATTTCTCTTTATGTTGTCTTACATTTGTGTCATGTTTCGAAAAGACTTTCTCGCTTAAAGGCTTTTTAAATCATCCATGATCTCTTCAAGTGTCTCCCAACCTGGGGAGCTGGATGAAGACTCAGATCCTGGTAGATCTCTGTATGTGTTAGATAAATTACTAGGTGGAATATTTATCCTCTTCCTTATAGACATTTCCTTCAAATTTCAAAAAATTTAAAGGATTTTGTACATTCATCAAGCGCTTTAAATGTATTATTTGTCCAGTGACTTCTGTAGATTCGGGGTCCAAAACTATGGAGCTGCAGATCGTGGATATGAGCTAGGTTACCCTGGTGACTGTGAGACCGACAAGGAGGAAGCGGGAGTAATGAAGGCTAAAGATAAGGAAGCCTGGAGTAGAACAGAGGTGATGGGAGGCAGGGGTTGACTCTGCGTAGCTGTCCGAATCCCTCCTCTCTGATATGACCGCTGGACCAATGCCTTAGACGACAGCAGGGGTTGGATAGAGCGTGAGATGCCCACACTCCCTTGGTGCAATAATTATTGGTGGCCCCTTCCCTGGCAACCAGATCTGACTTTATGTTTATTTAAGTTCTATGAAATTCAGTTTAGCCCCCTGTCCCATTGAATCTATGGTTCTTTATAGTATACCATCATGGAAAGAACCATACTTAGCTGGTATATGGAGCTTTCTAAAATTCTAGGTTAGAGTGACATTAAGACTACTTGTGGTCATGTTTGTCCACTGCTGCGGGGGTTGATTTTGTTAATATGTTTAATTTTGTGTATAATCTCTTCTGTAGACCTAAGGTAAAACACTAGAATGGATGATGATAATTAAGCGAACTCTAAACATCATAAGGGATGGGGAAAGAGCGGCCCGAGCTATTATGCTAATTGGATTTGTTAAAACACAATGAAGTTACTGTAAATAAATGCTTGCAAATGTTCTTTTATGTAACATAACTAAGCTAACAGCCAGCGCTTTTACAGTGACTCACAAAAGCCAGAGTTAGGAAGCTACATGCATGACTGAAAATCTAATTTCTTAAATTCAAATTGCTAAAATGTATTTAGAGAATATGAAGAGAGGCTTAAGTTTATGTTATGGCTGCAAAAAAGAAATCAGGTATGGTTGCCTCAAAATCAGGATCTCAATGACGTGACATAAGATCTAGTCACTGGTAAGAAAATGCTGTGGAATATTTTAGTACCATTGTATTTCAGCATTCCTATTGCCACAACTAATTGAGTTTATGATATATAAATTCTTTAAGTTGAGCATGTGAAAGATCTTATTAGATATAAATATTTCAAATTTTAATATAAGAGAATGGCATACATATAGTTCTTGGAGATAAATCATTTGTTACTTCATAGTAAATCAAGTTATTGGGTTTTTTTGTTTGTTTGTTTGTGTTTTTGCTAAGTATATGGTTAGGTTTGTTTTTTGGGTTTTTTTTTTTTTGCGTTTATTTAAGTTATGCTTTCTCTGCTTAAGCCACTGCTAAAAATGCAAAATTGTTTTGCAACAATCCTTTGCCATCTTTCATAAGGCAAGATTTTTTCAATCCTCTTTAAAAATCAAAAACTACTCTCAGGACCAGAAGGAAGAACCAGGGTCACACACAGAAATCTGCAAGAAGACGCCAACACACTAAAATTTTAGCCTCGTGTGATCCTGGTACATTGCGGGTGTATTTTTTAACAAGTACTATGTTTCTATGACATATATTTGATGTCAACTAATGATGGTGGAAGAATATTTTAAACCTGAAAATATGAAAAACTGATTTTTTAGTATCTAAGTAAAAATCTGTATGCTTGCTCATTTTTCTTAGGATCCCAGTTCTTTCTTTCTTTTTATTTATTTTGTGACTACTCAAACCATTAGAGTACGTTAGAATTAGTACATCTTGGCATTTTCACTAATAACAATGTAAAAGAGTAATCAAGTCAATAAGATGAAAACAGATTTGAATACCTCTTAAAGTTTTCAAAAACAAAAAACTCATTCAGAAGATTAATCTCAACAGTTCCTGTTTTTTTTTTTTTGTTTATTTATTTTTAGTCATTGAGAACTTATGTCTCCTTAAAACTCAGAAAGTATTTTCTCCCTTCATTTTCTTGAAAGGCATGTCTACTTAGGTCTTAATAAATGTTAAATCAATTTATTCATGCTTTCATAAACTTTAAAGTACATAAACATCTCAAAAATACTGTAAAAGTATATATCATAACATAGTAAAAATGTATTATTATTATTACAGTTAGAACTGATATTCTCAATGACCTAAAAAAAAAACTTGGAAATATATTTGTAAACATTTACATCACCTAAACAATGAAAGGAGAAGGCAATGGCACCCCACTCCAGCACTCTTGCCTGGAAAATCCCATGGACAGAGTAGCCTGGTAGGCTGCAGTCCATGGAGTCGCTAAGAGTCGGACATGACTGAGCGACTTCATGTTCACTTTTCACTTCATGCATTAGACAAGGAAATGGCAACCCACTCCAGTGTTCTTGCCTGGAGAATCCCAGGGACGGTGGAGCCTGATGGGCTGCCGTCTATGGGGTCGCACAGAGTTGGACACAACTGAAGCGACTTAGCAGCAAACAATGAAAATAGTAGTAATTTTTCAAAACAGTTGTTCAAAGGTATTTCATTTCTTTGTTGTCTGAGTTCTTCATTAATTATTAAGCGACTTCAACATAATCTGTTTCAAACTGAAATAAAGATAATATTCTAAATAGCCTGTGTTTTGTTTTTTTTTTTCCACAAAGAACATGAACTTTTTAGACTATCTGGGTTCCAGATCCTTCTCAGTCGTTTATTATTAACTCTTTGAATTGAGAAAATTAAAATATCTTAAGCATTCATTTCCTCAGTTTAAGAATTCAGTATAGAACTATTCATGTCTCAGGGCCTTTGAATTAATGATATGAAGTAAACTGTATAAAGTATATATCATTTCTGAAAGTGCTAAATACATAAAATCTATTACAAAGTTTTTTTTAAATATGAAATGACACACATTGATGGTTCCTCAGTTTTTATTTTCACATGTGAAATAGGACATCAATATATTTCTTGGTGGATAGAAATTTAATGGTTACAAAACTTTGGATTGAAATACCAGGTGATGTGATTACTTCAGCTTAGCTGTATGTTTGATTCTCTTTCCTGCACCCAGGTTTTTTTGGGCAAAAATAATTCCATCACTGAGACTTAAGGTATAAAGCAGCTGAGAAAATGACTGAAGAGGTAGTTCTGTGTCCACATTTGATCAACACTCTAAAGTCTTACCATTAAATGTGCTGAAGTCAAGTTTTCCACTATCCCCTTATGACAAAGTGCTGAAAGGTCAGAAGCCGTAGTGGGAGAAAATGTTTTATAATCATAGCAATTAAAAACCACCACTGCTACTGCATATATATAGTGTTTTAAAATGTACCAATATCACAAGGAAGGGTTTTCTGATAATATGAAAGCTATTTGTATGCAAGCTATTTGTATTCAAGAGTGTATCTTGAAATCATTTAGAATCTGCTTGCTATCAGGTCATCTGGGTTTTGCAAATTAAAGGTATATATACTTTTGTCTCATACAAAAATGAAATATTTGTTCCCACTCTTTAAAATTATTAGAATAGTATTTTTTCCATGGTCAGGTGCCCTTTAAATATATAAGATTTTTATATCAAATAAAAAGGCAATTGCCACTTACTGAGACAGAAATGGGTTTAGATCTCAAATTTAATGAAACTTGCATGGTACTATTAGCTGTACTTTTGCGACAGACTAGCAAATATTTTAACAAGTGAGATAAAGCTCCAGCCCAAGCCTCCAACATGTTAGCAGCACCTTATGGAAATGTGGAGAAAGGGGGTTATGCAGAGTTCAAATGTGGGCCAGCCTCTTCCCCCACGAGATTAAAAGCAAAAGTAGAAGAGAAGGTCTTTCATATTTTGAAAAAATAAATAAATAAATGCAGTGCACGTGAAATAGGAACTAAAAATATTATGTGTGTAACAATTATTTGAAAGATTGAGTATAACATTTCAGGGAATATGATGGCTGCAATAAATTCAGTCAAATTGGTTCAAATATAATTATGTCAATTATACTCCACAGAAGCCTGTGCTCCAGTCCCATGGTCAGAGGCTTTATTGTTTATAATATGCCAGCCTGTGCTTTATCTGTATTACACAAATGGAAATTCTCTTCAGATTCTCATAAAGTGAATTCATGCTGAAGCTACGTTCCTTGAACTCTAACCTAACAGGCCTAAGTCACCTTAAATTTAGATTCGGTGTTATGTTTTGGATTTGCATTATATTTGAGGATCTTAGAAAATAATAACTATGATTCAGCATGATATTTTGTGTTTGTCTCATTTCCATGAGTTGAGCCACCAGGCTTAGGTACCATTAGCCTCTCAAAAGCCGGAAACTGAAGAACACGCTCACAGAAAATTAGTTGTACTGTGGAACTGTTTCCCGTAACATAATTTAATATTTTTGGTCTTAAAGCAAAGTCAGTTAATAAGTACAGCAAATGGAAAGGTTTTTTGCCACTACTAATATTTCATGCTACTGCTGTGCCCCCCCCTTTTTTTTTGAGATCTTTAAACAACTTGTTATATCAATAGCCCAGCAAAAATTGCTAGAGGAGTCAAGTGCTCAAGTTACAGAGTGAAAAGATAAAGGTATATCTTAAAATCACCAGAAGCATCATTTGCCTAACTAGCAATATTTTCCTTCTATTATTGACATCTTATATTAAGTGAATTTTATAGTGAAAGATGGAAGAATGAATGAAAGACAATTAGTCATAATACTTTTTCAGGTAGTAGATTTTAAACTTGAAACAACCAATTAGGTTAGACCGTCATTCCCACTCCAATCCCACCATAGTTGAGGTCTCAACAAATTTACTCTTCAAGTTGGCTTTTGGATTTGGAAACAAGAGAACGAAATGGTGTGTAGTTCCTTTTAAAAGCATAGACCTTAGTACCAATCTATGCTGCTTTTATACTTTTAGAAACAAACATAAGTTTGTTAGGGAAAATGGCAGTGAAGAAATTGATTTTGCCATTAGCATGCAGCCTTCTTTGCAATGGCCTGACTGCACTTCCCAGTATCAATTCTTTTTGATGCTCTCCCAAATGAGCTGCCTCTAAACATTGGGATAAAAGTAAATGTGTTTCTAGCGAAGCTTCCAAACCAGATAGGGACTGAGAGCTACACATAGACCCATAACATCCCCTCATTTGCAAGCAACAGACTTGGGGAATGGAAGGCTCAGAGCCACGGGCTGAAAGCTTGGCGCTTGGTGCACCTTGACCTCCTGAACCGAAGCTGGCGGGCAGTCAGTGGGAAGCCTTCGGTTGTGCCCCAGTCTGGGAGCTGACATGTGAGCTTGAACAGCAGTGACAGGCTGCTCTGACGTGGCTGTCATCCGGCCCATTTTCTGCACAAACCATCAACATAATTCACTCTAAAGGGCTCTCCGAGAGGACCTCATGCTTTTTCTTTCTTCCCTTGTACAGTGCAGAATTTAGGACAGCTTATTTTAATTCGATGACCTGCACCATGATCTAATAAGGGACAGCTGTGGCAGCTAAATCCCTGGGCTATTTATTGTCAATTAGAATGAATCCTAAATAAACTCCCTTCATTCTAAACTTGACCCATTCTTGAACGGTAGGCGAAAATGACACTTACAAACGGAAACGCCGGGAAACGGAAGAAAGAGCCAATGGAATGTGAAAACCGTGAGAGAGAGGAGTCCTCAAACAAAATTAGAACGACGAGTGGTGATAATGACATTTTGATGTCAAATAATTGCCGTTGAAATGTTGGTATTGGGGAGCATAACCATGGAGGGGAACACAAAGAAACAATATCAAGATGTCAAAGAAAATGTACCATGTTATTAGAGCTACACTAAAAATAAATGCATTCTAGTTGAAGAGAAATGTCTTTATTCAAATACAGGGGTTCAAATGAGCTGTCTCCAAACACTGGGATAGAAGTAAATGTGTTTCTAGCGAAGCTTCCAAACCAGATAGGGACTGAGAGCTACACAGAGACCCCTAACATCCCCTCATTTACAAGCAACAGACGTGGGGAACAGAAGCGAATTACAATATTTTTAGCAGCAGTGAATTATAATATGTTTTGTCTGGTATTCATAATAGATAAACATTTTCCAGCAAGACCTAGGACACCAGTACATAAATCCATATATATGTGTGTGTATGTGTGTGTATGTTGAAAGTCTCCTGAAATAATATTTACTTTGTCCTGTGTGACACACTCTTAGTCTGTATTCCTTTCTGTTTTTCTCACGTTCAAAGAAATGCTACTCACAATTCATCAAGTTCATTTCACCATCTCCTCAATCACCAGAACCCACTGAAAAAATTGTACTCCAGAACCAAGAAACACAATATGGCAATTTCTAAAGAAAATTGGAAGCATTTTGAAATACTGATAGTTAAAGGGAATTTATCAGCCCAACGAAGAGGCAAGTACATTGTGGGCCTATGCAAAAGTAATTTATTGGAACATTGTTTTACTGCTTTCTTGAGTGTGGAGGGCATGATAGAAAATGTTAGGAAATTAACATGGGAGCGTGTGACTGTTATCCTTAAGTGTAGCTGTCCATTAACTTCTGAGCTCTTCTCACTTAAGTTTATAATACATGAAACTGATGATTTCTTGCTGTCCCTGGCAACTCCCTTAGGAATAAATATTTGAAGTGATGATGATGTTACATAGCATCAAGATGCAAGAGAACTTCAGGTCTTGAGAAAGTCCGATGATTCTCCCTATTTGGTGGAAATAGAAAATATTTTAAAGGGACTCAGATTGATAGAAATGTATTGAGATTGCAAGACGGTTTTGAAAGTGTAAGGGCAAACTTGATGAGCAGAATCGTTTAAAGGGATCTGCTCTCCCTCCTGGAGGACCAAATCTCTAGAAGGCTTGTCAGTTTGTACCACTTGCTGTGTACATTTGTCTGTCACACAGGCAGACCTAGGAATCAGTTGAAGCTGGGCAGGCTGTTGTGAGGGGCCTTCTACCTATAAAGAACAGACTTATGGACGCGACTGCAGGGGCAGAGGGAGGAAGGAGAGGGTGGGATGATGGAGAGAGCAACATGGAAACATACATTTTCATGTATAAAATAGACAGCCAATGGGAATTTGCTCTATGACTCAGGGAACTCAACCCAGGGCTTGGTAACTTGGGAACAACCTAGAGGGGTGGGATGGGGAGGGAGGTGGGGCGGAGGTGCAAGAAGGAGGGGACATGGAGGTACCTATGGTTGATTCATGCTGATGTTTGGTAGAAACCAACATAACACTGCAAAGGAATTATCTTTCAATTGAAAATAAATAAAATTTTTTAAAAAGACATGATGGATGCTCACGCCTCTGAACTTCCTACAGGGAAACACATTCTCCCTGCTGAGACTGAGTCTCTAGAATTTCTTCATAATTTGCTCAGCCCTAAAGGTCTCCAGTGCCCTTATTAATAGGCTGGGTCTTCATCTGAAATCTCCAAATTTCTCCATAAGGGTGTAAGTTACTCTATCAATTCTTTTGGTTTCTTTCACTTTAAAAAGTTAAAACTGTCAAGAAACAAGAAAATATGTCATATAAGCAGTGAAGTCTAAGTATCATTTTTAAAAATTCTAGCTCTAATCTTACTGTACATGGAACAATGGACTGGTTCAAAATTGGGAAAGGAGTATGTCAAGGCACTGTGGGCAGTTACTGCAGTCGTGGAATTAAAAGACACTTGCTACTTGGAAAGAAAACTATGAAAAACCTAGGCAGCATATAAAAAAGCAGGGATATCACCTTGCTGACAAAGGTCCATATAGTCAAAGCTGTGGTTTTTCCAGTAGTCATGTATGGACGTGAGAGTTGGACCATAAAGAAGGCTGAGTACCAAAGAATTGCTGCTTTCTAACTATGGTGCTGGAGAAGACCTTTGAGAGTTTCTTGGACAGCAAGGAGATCAAACCAGTCGATCCTAAAGGAAATCAACCCTGAATATTCACTGGAAGGACTGATGCTAAAGCTGAAACTCCAATAGTTTGGCCATCTGATGCAAACAGCTGAATTATCAGAAAAGACCCTGATGCTGGGAAAGACTGAAGCTGGAAGAGCTGGTTGGATGGCATCACCGACTCAATGGACATGAGTGTAAGTTAACTCTGGAAGACAGTGAAAGAAGTCTGGCATGCTACAATCCATTGGGTCTCAAAGATTAGGACACTTAGTGACTGAACAACAGTAAATGAAAAACATATATAATAAATTCATATAAAGAAAAGCAGTTAAAATGAGTGGATTTGATCTTCATATCAAAGTGAATAAACTTTGAAAACAATATTGCTTGCAAAACAGGTTTCCAGAAGATATTTCTATCATGATAGCATTTATATGAAACTTTAAAAAATGGTACACATATTTTATGGATACCAGCAACCAATATGGGCAAAGATAAAATCAACTTAAGAAGGGAGGCTTTTTCTAGGAAAGGAAGGAATAGAATGGAAGAGAAAGAACCTAAGGAAAATTAACTGCATATGAAAGCTGAGATAATTACTCCACAGATTCAACCTTTAGTTTTTCTGAGCTAAAACTGTGTGGACATCTGGTATACTACCCTCTCTGCCTTTCTGTAGGTTTGCGATAGTTTGTGATACAAACACATTCATATAATAAATCTTTAAAAGTTAACAGGTTAAACTAATCCAATATTCATTTTGAAATATCAGTTTACCATTCTTTAATGTTTACAGGGATAGTTCTAGCCCTTATCTACATGAGCATTATACGGGTAGGGTCACATATGTGAAGAATCTGTTTACAGTAAGTGCAATAAAATAAGACACTGTTTCTATTCTTACTACAAATTGAACCCAAATGTTTCCTCATGTTTCCTTTTGTTTTCTGAATGCAAAACATAATTGGTGCAAGTGCACCCAGTTACAGCACTTGCAGGCCTGCCAGACTAACAGCCCACAGTACAATGTGGAGCTTACCTCTGGTGTTCTGAAACATGCCTTTTATAAAGGCCTTCCTCCACCAGGCCTCTCTCCAGCTGGCCTGTGACCTTTCAACGACTGGACTGAAGCTAACAGTGTGCTTCCCAGACAGCAAGTCGACCTTGGGTGAGGATGATGGGAGAAGAAAATCATCTGATGATGCCATAGTAGTTTCCTAAATTACTTCAGATTTTAAAACAAAATAATGCCCCAGACTGTCAGTAATTGCATTATTGTGAGTGCTGGAATCATTCAATTGCTCTTTTGACTGAAAGAATTTTATTCTAAATGCAGAGCACCTTATAAAAACTGCTCTGGACAGTGGCCTTTTCCCAAAATAGTATGTTATTAAGATCTGAGGGTAATCCTTTTCCAACTCCGATATATAATCGATTTCTCAAAGAAAATGCCCTCATTTCACTTCTTGTTACATTAATATTATCAGTATATTTGCTAATGTTTATGTTGACTGGGAATTTTGCTTGTTGCGGGCTGGCACCATCAGCAAAATTTCTTGCAAAAGAGAAAGTATTTCCTAGAAAGGAGACTTGAAACATAGGGAATACCATTTCTAGCCACCCTGTAGACAGGACTAGCCACTTAATTAAATTCTGGCCCCAAATTTTCAAATGGAAGCTTGCTGAGAGGAACATCTTTTGCAGATAGAAAGCTCAATTCAAGGATAGACTTCAGCCCTCTCATATCTACTCTTTCTGGTCCTCAGGCTGACTCATAGAAGTCTGCCAGGAAACACGAGGACTGGCACAGGAAGACAGCAACCGTCTGGCTCGGAGATGACATTCTTCATTAGCTGCAGCTCCCTTGGTCTGCCTCTTTCAGGGCTTCCAGTTAGGGGAGAGACCATTATCTCATGTATTTAGACCTCTGATGCTGGGAGGGATTGAGGGCAGGAGGAGAAGGGGACAACAGAGGATGAGATGGCTGGATGGCATCACAGACTCGATGGACATGAGTTGGAGTGAACTCCAGGAGTTGGTGATGGACAGGGAGGCCTGGCGTGCTGCGATTCGTGGGGTCGCAAAGAGTTAGACACGACTGAGCGACTGAACTGAACTGAACTTGACTGGTAGGTTCTACTCCTGGTTGCTGTTGTTTAGTTACTAAGTCATGTCCAACTCTTCTGCTATTTCATGGACTATTGCCCACCAGGCTCATCTGGCCATGGTATTTCCGCAGGCAAGAATACTGGAGAAGGTTGCCATTTTCTTCCCCAGGGGATCTTCCTGACCCAGGACTTGAACCCGTGTCTCCTGCATTGATAGGCGTATTCTTCACCACCAAGCCACCAGGGAAGCCCTACTCTTGCTGGTAGTGGAACACAACGCTAGCTGACACAGAAATAGCCCTCAGCCCATTTGTCGACTAGTTCCCTGTCGACTCCTCTGGCATTTTTCTGCACAATAGATGCGAGCTATAATCATTTAGGCTACATCTGTCCGTATATTTGCTAAGCGCACCTGAAACGTGTATTTTTTTCAGGACACAAAATGCTGGCGTGAGCAAATGAAATTCCCTGTTTCAAACAGATGGGCATGGTATGCTGGATAAAATGACCCAAGATGGTCCTTTGTGGTCTCAGACTCTCCATCTATAACGCTAGTGTAATATCATATTTATAATGGAAAGACCGATGATGCTGCTTTTTAAAATTTATTTTTAATTGGAGGATAATTGCTCTATAATATTATGTTGGTTTCTGCCGTACATCAACATGAATCAGCCGTAGGCGCATATATCCCCTCCACCTTGAACCTCCTTCCCACCTCCCAACCCACCGCACCCCTTGAGGTTATCACAGAGCACCAGCCTGAGCATCCTGGGTCCTACAGCACGCTCCCACTGGCTACCTGTTTTACATCCGGCAGTGTATGTATGTTTCAACGCTACTCTCTCAATTTGCCCCACCTTCCCCTTCGCCAGCCGTGTCCACAAGAAGGTTCTCTATGTCTGCATCTCCACTGGGGCCTTGCAAATAGGTTCATCAGCAGATGGTGCTGTTTTAAAGTGGCTTTTCAGAGGATGCCCACTCATCACTGCAGCCACACCAATCACTGATAAATTTGGTCACTTTTTTTTTTTTTTCCCCACGCAATACCTCACAGTGCCATGACTTCAATACAGGCAAGAGTTACCTGCTTTACTAAGAAAAGTGGGGTTGAAGTGGCTCCCTATCCATTTCATCCAGACGTGCCTTCTCCCTAGTTTTCTTTCTACCACTGCCTTTCCTGTACTATAGATATTTCTCTCTCCATGGAGTGAATGATCTTATGCTTTAAAAAATATATTGGTAAAGTTTCGTGTAACGATCACCTTAGCTGTGTTGAGAATGAGAAGTCTCATGCTATAAGATGATACTGAGAGTTATAATTCAAAGCCAGCGACTACCTCTGACACATATACTTCTCTTAACATGTTTTTGTTGCTTGTGGGGTCAACAGATGCCTTGGATTAAATTGTAGCCTCTGTTATAATGCTGACTCTGCTTTACGATCCCTCTGTCTCCCAGTTTCTCTTGCCAAAGGTAGGAAGGCAGCCCAGCCTCAGCAAACAGAGCATCATTTCTCATTGACTCAATAAAAAATGTTATTTGTCTTGTTTGGAGCAATATGCCAGGTGTAAGTGAAAAATAAAGTGATTACCAACTGCAGTTTAATCTTTATTTTATTTATTTATTATCAACTTTATTTTTTTGGGGGGGGGAGTGGGGGCGGGTGGAGTGAGAACCTGCAGAATAGCACCAGGAGGTAAATTAGTGAAGGCTCATGTGTCTTTTTCAGTTAGAATGTTGATATATGGCAAAACCAATACAATATTGTAAAGTAATTAGCCTCCAATTAAAATCAATAAATTTATATTTTAAAAAAAGAAATAATCAAATTGCAAGTAGAACAAATTGTATAACCAGTGACAAGGAGTTACCTAAAAACATTATTCTGGTGCAAAGTCCTGACATCTCTGTGGCTCAGAAATGTTCAGGTTGAACCATTTACGTTACAGATTCATGCTTTTGCAGACTAACGTACTCCATTTTCCTCGGTAAATACTACAAAGTTCATTCATTTTTTGAATATGTTTTTATTTCCTCTTAATGGAAATTCCCATACCTTTCTCTCAGAATTAACTCAGCTTACCTGCTATTAAATTTTGATCTGAGTTAGGTAAAATTTAAGGTGATATATTAAACACTAATCTAAAATCAATATTTTGTAGCATTTAACTTTATTACAAAAATAAGCATATATATGATAGTGAGGTGCTTCTGAAAACTGACATTAATAACATCAAGAAAAGATATTTTTACAAATATATGAAGTAATTAGTTTAATAAATAACAATTCATGAAAGTTTTAATATACAATGAATCCTAGTTATATTTTCAGAATATCATATTTATATCTTCTTGGAATCTATACTGAGTCACAGATGATGCCTGAAAGAAAATTTTTTCTTGACAGTTAATAGTTGTCATATTTTATCATAAATACAAATAAAATGTATGATATATTTTCATTGTCCCATCTCATCTTTTATGAAACTGAATTTCTTGATTTTTCCATTCTGAACTGACTCTAAATACTGAGAACTCTAATCAGCAGTCTAAACACTATTCAAAGATATGTAATCAGGAGCAAAACCATTCCATGTCAGACACCCATGGACACTTACTCTTTCCTTCAACTTTGTTCAAAATATTCAAAGTCTGAAGATTCTTTCTAGACCCTTCCTGAGCCCATAAACTAGTTTAGAATTTCATAAATTAGATTTCTACATGAAGATTATTGTTAAGTTTCCCAGGGCAGAAATGTGGACTGGATGTTATTATTTAGACTGGTGTTACTTTTTCTTATTGATTGCAACACTTCAATAAATCAAACCCCCTGAGTTTATGCTAAATGTAATCTTATCTAAATAGAAGCAAAACTCAAGCTCTAACAGCAAGAAATGGCAGAAGAAACACTCAGATGAAAAAACAGCACATCATTAAAATGACAGATATTCCACAGGTTTTCTGATGGATTGAACAACAAAAAGGAAAATAATAGGGAGATGAATATCTTCAAGAGAAAATAGGATGAGTTTGATATATCATGCTGCTCAATGCCAGATAAAATATATAGTTCTATTAATTATATTTCTCAGATTAGCAAAGATGAAAGAGAAGGATGAGCACACAGCAGGGAAACCAAGAACTGAACGCTGGTCCCCTGAACAGACTTCCAGATTTTGACATTGACACCTGCTGGGTGACATTGGGGGATCATTCAGTCTCTCCTTGTCTATTTTTACTGAAGCGCATCATTACTTTGATGAACGTGTTTCCATTTCTTACTGAGATATTGGGAATTAACTGTAATTCACAGAGAAACCACAAAATGCCTATACATTTTTCATCTATTAATACACTGGACTTACCCATAACTTTTATCCAGAACGAAAACTTAGGAGAACTGGTGCTAAGGTTTTCTGTTAATGAAAAATAATTTAAACATACTGAAGAAATAAAAACTGAACACAAAACCTGATCCTCAGGCATCCCTATGCTTATCATTGGTTGAGATTTTTCCAGCAACAGAACCAGTGCTGCCTTGGTTTGCTTTTTAGACACTAAGACGTGGAGAAGGGCTTCCCTGGTGGCTCAGCGGTAAAGAATCTGCATGTCATGCAGGAGACATGAGTTTGACCCCTGGGTTGGGGAGATCACCTGGAGAATGAAACGATAACCCACTCCAGTGTTCTTGCTGGGAAATCCCAGGGCAACGGGAGCCTGGTGCGGTACAGTCTGTCGGGTCACAAAGAAGTCAGACATGATTTAGCCACTAAGCAACAAGAAGCAGAGAGGCTTCTTTTTGTGAAGGACCAGCCATCTCCTGCATCATAGCTCCTTGCCACATGGTGTTTTCTCCTCTGCCACTTGTTGGGTGCTGAGCTGACACAGCTTCAGTAGCAATGGGCTCCGGAGCAAGAGGAAAAGGCACGCTTTCCAAGGCGTGACTTCCTTCCCTCCCCTCCTTTTACGCTCATCTTCTCCCTTCATTTCTCCTTAATCTTCTCAATCTTTTCCATTAAACCCTAAGTGGAAATTACCAAAAATGTCACTCTCGATTCTTTCCAACTTGGAAAAAGTGAAGATGACGTAAGGAGTGAGGAAATAGAGGCAGAGGAAAGGCAACCTTTTTTTTCCCTAACTCCACAACTATTAAAACATATATTCTACGACACGCTTCAACGAAGGAACAAAACTTTCAAAACATCTGCAAGATCAATGCAAAAATTATCCTTGCTTTTAAATCTGTTCATGTTTAACTAAAAATGAATTCACTTTCACTTTTTAATTGGAATTTTTTTTTTAATTCTGCAAAAAATATTGGGCACCTAAAAATCTCAAAGTTTATACAGAAATAGTGGTGCTATGCTTTTATTTAACCATTTTCCCTTTATATTTCTTTCCATTTTTTAATCAATCAAAAGTGCTAAATAGATGGATGGACTGAGATGTACACCCACACACGGCACTGGAGAGACCCTGTGAATTAGATATCCTCTCTCTTTTCAAAGTCTTTGACTACCTTCCTATCTCTCAGAGTAAAATCTACAGATCTACAAAGCCCATCGTTTTCTCTAACCACACCCTCCACCTTTTCCCTCTTCTTAACTCAGTGATTTCATCTGTCCAACAGCATCCTCACTGCTCCAGGTCAGGACATTGATCAAGACCTTTTACTTAAGACTTCCCTTGTGGCTCAGACAGTAAAAAGCATCTTCCTACAATGAGGGAGACCCAGGTTCAGTCCCTGGGTTGGGAAGATCTCCTGGAGAAGGAAATGGGAACCCACTCCAGTATTCTTGCCTGGAAAATCGCATGGATGGAGGCGCCTAGTAGGCTACAGTCCATAGGATCGCAGAGTCGGACACAACTGAATGACTTCACTTTCACTTTTTACTTAGCACATCCGGGTCAGTCCCCTCGATGCTCTGGTCCTGAGCTGTACTCTTCCTGTCACCCTTCATCCACACTTCCTCATTTCCTTCAAGTCCTGCCTCAAGTGCTCCATGATTGAATGAAGCCCTGCCAACCATCCTACTCTAAGTTTGAATATCCTTCCACACTCTTTAGGATGTCTAACCTCTTAGGGGCTTTGAGTGTTTCCCTATAGGACTCCCATGCCTTTGTGGGTCAGCCCCACTGTTTTCCACTGAAACAAGATGACTCAGATTCAAAAACATCTCCTCTGGAGGAAAAAAAACATATGGTCATCCTCCTTATAATCAATACAACAATTGACATGGTTGAAATATAAAGTGCTTTCTTTTGACTAAGGTCACAAATGACCACTCCTAAATGATATGAGTATTAAATGAGACTCATGTGTTCATATTAATAGATTTACATTGAATAAAATTACCCTAAAATGTGGAATCCTAAGCAACATGTCTTTCTTTGTCATTTAGCCTTTTGCCTACAGTGCATTTAAGGATAATTACAGTACAATTATTCACCTGCATCAAATTTGGGGCTCCCACCTAATGTTTAAGAAAAGACTTTACAAAGGATATTCAAGTCATGATTGATGGCAAAGTAATTATCAAAATCTTCAATCTTGTTCAAAATAAATAAGTGCCCAAATAAACAAACATCAAAAATAGATCCAGTGCCTTCTAACTTTGGGCAAATGGAAAAGTCTTGGAACAAACAATGCACTTCAATTAACAAAAGATAATTTTAAAAGGGGGCTTCAAATATCCTTGAAACCAATCATAATTCCTATTTTATTCTGTGATTCCAATATCCATGAAATTATTCAACTGGAAAAAAATCAACCAATTATTTAGCTAACAAAATGTTATACTACTCTGTGTGTGTCTGTGTGTGTGTGTGTGTGTGTGTGTGTATGCACGCACATGCTTGCTTACTCATGTCCAACTCTTTGCAACCCCGTGGACTGTATCCCTCCAGGCTCCTCTGTGTATGAAATTTTCCAGGCAAGAATATTGGAGAGGGCTGTCATTTCCTACTCCAGGGAATCTTCCAAACCTGGGAACAAATCTTCATCTCTTGCATCTCCTGCATTGCAGGCAGATTCTTTACCACTAGCACCACCTGGAAGGCCCCAGGTGTAATAGTATTCTCTGTGTAGTACTATATATAAAACTTTCCTAAAATACAAATTTAACATATCTCTAATAACCCAAAAATGTAATTTCTCACAAACCAAAGTTGGACTATCATGGAAAAGTTTTAACTACACTTGTTTAATTATCTGCTTTCATCAATTATTTTCTGCATTTTTCTCTAATAGGGTAATTTCATATATTTGCATGGTCTCCCCAGTCATTCTTACATATATTCATATCTTGTGCCTATAAAATTAACATTGACTTACATTTTAACTTGAAAGATAGAATCTATGCTGCCTGTATAATTACTGAATTTTAACTTTATATAGAGGTGTAGTGTTTATAATAGAATATTATACTATTTAGCTTGGTGCATGTGTCTGAATTTTTAACAGAGAAATCACATACCAAGGATGCTGTTTCGAAAACTCAAGTGACGATTTCATATTCTTGGTTACTGCTGAGCCAACTTCTTTTATCACAGTCTCATAAATCTCACTGAAGAAAATTTAGTTACATCAATATATTGTTGATTTTTATATGGCCTTTTGGGCTTAGGATAAAGAGTAACAAAATGATATTGATTTCATTCAAGCTAGGTAAATCTTCTATGACCTTGTTGCTCAACCAAGTGTAATGTACATGACTTTTAGATTAATCAGTTGCAGAACAAATCCACATTTGTCCTTAAAATTTGAAGTACAAATAGATAATAAGATGAACTTTATATTCTGAAGGATTCGTTTATATATCCCACTTTATCTCCTATTTATGAACTCCCGTTTATTCATATGCATTACTACCCCTCTATACAAATTTATGCATCATATGTGTTAAGTAATTTCAAGTTTTTCAAGAAATATGTTGATACCGACTTATAACAAGCCATCAGTAGTGGATCCAGAACAGAACTGGATCAGTAAATAGCAAATGCAGGGATACAGACGCAAATGTAAAATATATTGAAGAACCGACTTGGTAAAACATGGTGCCCAGTCTTTGAAGGCATAAAAAATTCGGGCAGGAAGTAAGTGAGGATAACAGAGACATATTTTTGAGTGTATTGGTGATGATTAGATTAAGTGAGCTAGAGAACACAGGCAGCAGGACAGATTTGAAAAAAAAAATTGGTGTTAGGTTGAAAGTAAGGTGTATGGCTTGGAGTAGAACTGTGCACATTTGAAACTGCAGTATGGCTGGTGACTTCAGTTTTTTGTGTGCCAAATCCTTAGTTCAGTCCCTATATTTATGATAATTTTCTGTCAACATGGAATATTCGATTGTTCATATCAAAGAGCAAGGGTAACAGAAGCACACGTGTGTATAAAAGGGAAAATCATTCGATAAGACAATATTACTATCTATTCAATGAATGTTTGGCATCTATACCATCTCAGTAAAAGTTGAATGATTTATACAAAATAATTATAATGCATCCAGGGCTTCCCAGGTGGAGCTAGCAATAAACGGCCTGCCTGCTAATGCTGGAAATGTGAGACACATTCTCGATCCCTGTGTGGGGAAGATCCCCTGAAGAAGGTAATAGCAACCCACTCCAGTATTCTTGCCTGGAAAATCCCAGGGACAGAGGACCCTGGTGGGCTGCACTCCACAGGGCCACAAAAAGTTGGACTGGACTTGGCCTGCACATAATACATCCAAATACTTTTAGAGCTAAAATTAAGGTTTTTGGTGTTTTTTTTGGTGTTTTATTTAACATTGGTCAAATATAGCCTAATGAATATATTACATAAATACTTATAGTGTTATTGAAGAGAACCTCGTATAAGAATAACAACTTGGAAATATGTACCACTTCAGGTTACACTATATGAGTAAGAAAACATGTCTTTCAGTAACTGCCCATCACCTGAAGCCACTGCTTTTATTTCTAAATAGATCGCTCCTCCTTCCAAAGCACAAATCACTGCTACACTTGGACTTGAGCTTCTGATCCCTCACTGAGATAGCAATCTTGTCCACTTTCTATTCACCAAAGGGGCCACACTCTGAACGACTGACAAGGCTTAACTTGTCCACTACAATTCTGAACTGGATTCCTCTGGCCCCTTCTCTATCCAACGCCTCAAGGAAAGATACTTAGTGCTTCCTATAGCCCATGCAGTTTGTACTTTCTACTATTCTTCAATTTTTGGCTTATTTTTAAGAGTCTGTCATTAACCAGAAGTACTAATAAATAGAATAATGGTCTTCCCAGGTAGAGCAGTGGTAAAGAATCCACTTGCCAGATGCAAAGAGATGCGGATTTGATCCCTGGTTTGGGAAGATCCCCTGAAGAAGGAAATGGCAACTCACTCCAGTATTCTTGCCTGAGAAATCCCATAGACAGAGAAGCCTGATGGGCTACAGTCCATAGGGTTGCAAAGAGTCGGACACAGTGAGTGAGTGAGGATGCATGCAAATAGAGGAATATTTTATTTTTCTCCTGAGTTACATATTTAAGTTCAGCTATAAATTCAAACAAACAAAAACAAAAAGTAATGCTTCCAAACACAACACTACTATTTGTAGCTGGTTAATAAGGAAATTTTTTGTAAGTTACTTGAATAACTTTACTAGCATTGGTTCAATAATTATTTCATATTGTACTCCTGGTCTCAGCATACTAAAAATGTGCATTAAAGTGTTTGAAATCCACAGACGGGGGATGCCTGGCATCTTTCACCTGCATTCCTTCCTTCCAGTTAGGTCTTAATTGTCCCCAACTAGGGGCTCAGGTCTACCCAAGTGCTGACCTTGGTCTGGTTCACAAATCAAAGTCATTCCAGAGATTGACTCCAGGATCTGCTTGAATTCTTTCAATCTGTCATTTAGACATTCTCTAAGAATCCATTAGATGCTTTCTTTCTTTTTTTTTTTTTTTTAACTCAGTGACTTAAGACAATGATGAACAAGGCATGGCCAATGTTCTCAAAGATTCATGGTTTGATGGAGTGAAAGATAAGTAAAATAACCCTGACAAAATGAAATATCTTTTGAAATAGCTGAGGGAGAAGAGAAAACAGATTACCCAGTCATTGGTGTGGTAGATGGTAAATGCATAGTTAAGGAGAAGGTCACAGAGGAATCACATCATGAAATGATCCTCAGAGATGTTATGGGTGGCAGGAACAGTGTGTCAGACAGTAATGCACCTTACTTACTCAGACCTCTAGGAGGTCCCTCTCCTTTCACTTGGCACTGATCTTTTGAACTCTCTACATGGACATCTGTTCTTAATATAGACTCCTGAATCTTCACTGGCTTCCTGTTGGGGACTTTACACCTAAGTAGACTGTCAGGATCTATCAGCCCCAGGCAGCCCAGCAAGATCCAGGTGAGACTTCCCTCAGCTTCTGGTTCTGTAGGAAAACGGGGATTCTCATAGGAAACAGAGTCATTTCATCCCTTTGAAAGCGCAAAGTTGCCTTATTCAACACTTGAGGCTTCCTTTCTTACTATAAGCTCCCTATCTTTATGGGGCCACCCAGGTGGCGCTAGTGATTAAGAATCTGTCTACCAATGCAAGAGACAGACATAAGAGACATAGTTTCGATCCCTGGGTGGGGAAGATCCCCTGGATGAAGGCATGACAACCCACTCCAGTGTTCTTGCCTGGAGAATCCCATGGACAGAGGAGCCTGGCAGGCTACAGTCCTCAGGGTTGCAAAGAGTTCGAAACTTCTGAGCACCATAACTTTACTGAACAAATAGGCAAGTCCTACTGTAAGACAAGGTTTCCATGTCCTCAACAGCAATGCTCCAAAGCTAAGTTTTTGACTCTTCGTTTGTTTTGTAGTCTTCGTTTAGCAATGTTTTCTACCCCTTTCTCTCTTTTCAGAAACTATTTGTCATCAAAACTGAAAACAAATGTTATCCCCTCTATGAGGCATCAATCAAGTGTGCTCACCCTGCTTAGGACCCTTATAGCAAGGATATTTGAATATGGTTTTGTCATCATCCAATTGTTCCATAAGTATTTCCCCTTCCTACATAAGGCAGGAGAAGTATGAAACAGCCGTTATTCTCTAATCTTGTGTGCACCCTCATACCTATAATTGTTCCCTAAATCTATTCATTCTTTTGTTCATTGAACAAATATGAATCCACATACATATGAATTCATATATATATATTAAAGCATATACATATATGCTTTCCAGGTGGTGCTAGTTGTAAAGAACACGCCTGCCAATGCAAGAGATATAAGAGACATGGGTTCAATCCCTGGATAGGAAAGATCCCCTAGAGGAGGGCACGGCAACCCACTCCAGTATTCTTGCCTGAAGAATCCCATGGACAGAGGAGCTTAGCAGGCTACAGTCCATAGGTTTGCAAAGAGCTGGACATGACTGGAGTGACTTACCATGCACTCATATATCTTCCTGGTAGTAAACTGAATCAAACTGCAACCTCTAGTACAGAAGGATATAGATTTTGTTTGCTTGTTCAGTTAAGTTAATGGGGAAGAATAGAAACACACACAGCTTTCCCCCCCCACCTTTAAATCCAAAAATAATATACAATTAGAATTCTGGGCTCAAAGAGGAGAAGCAAGGGCTTTAAAATAAACCTTGTCATTCAACATGCAAAATCACAAAACTCTGTGTTTTCTCATATCCCAATGCTTCTTTTTCAAACGCCATTGTAATTCTCAAATCAATTCCATGTGTTAATACACAGGAATGAAATGGTCCGCTGGCTCAGTCCTTGAGGAGTTATGATCACGTCCCTACTGCTTTAAATTCCAGACAGAGACCTGAAGTGTCTCAGATGCCTTAAACAAAAAAGGCTGAGGCAGCTGTGTTTTGAGGCTTGAAAAAGATCTTGTCATTCGTCGTTTACGTTCAGGACATTTTAGAAAGCTTTCACATCATCAGGCTTCACGTCCCTGAAGAAAACAAAGGCCAAAGGTCAAAACAGCAGCTGTGTAGAGGCGGAAGTGCTTAGGGCTCCTGTCTGCCTCAGTTGGGCTGAGAATATCTAACACTGAACACGTTTCCCCTGACTACACAGAGAAGAGGTTCGTGCACGCACACTACTTATAAAGGTTTTGGCTTTCCCAAACAAAGTTGAGAGAAAACTTCTCCAAGGCAATCGAAGTAAGAAAAGTAAATTGTGGACTAATTTGAAACTTCCTAATATTGGAGGTTAAGGCATAGAACGACAAAAGCCAAACTATATAGAACAAAAGCAAACCGCAGACATCAATTGAGTCATTAAGAAATGGTTCTCTTAGAGAAACACCAATACAGTATGTTAACACATATATAAATGGAACATAGAAAGATGGTAACGACGACCCTACATGCAAGACAGCAAAAGAGACACAGATGTAAAGAACAGACTTTTGGACGCTGTGGGAGAAGCTGAGGGTAGGATGATTTGGGAAAATAGCATTGAAACCTGTATACTACCATATGCAAAAATAGGTGACCAGTACAAGCTAGAGCTATGAAGCAGGGCACTCAAAGCTGGTGCTCTGGGGTAACCCAGAGGCATGGGGCGGGAGGGGGGCTCAGGATGGGGGGACACATATGCACCCATGACTGATTCATGTTGAAGCAAGGCAAAAACCACCACGACAGTGTGAAGTAATTAGCCTCCGATTAAAATAAATAAATAATTTTTTTAAAAAAGAACAGTAATAGTTCTCTTCAGTAAACACAGGAAAAGTATGCTGCCCATTAAATGCAGAGAAACTACTCCTTTTTCTATCCACCCTGAGGAAAATACAGTGTTTGAATGGCTTTCCCATGATGCTAGGGAAGTGGGACTGAAGAATTCGCACCTTCTCATCTGCTGTCTGCGACTTCCAGCTCATATTTTTGAGGAATCTGACTATGAACTTGGGATTTCAAAAAGGAGTTTGCATTTGGAGACCATCTTATAGAGTTCGTTCACTGGCTCAATTAAGAGTTTTCTATCTGTGATGGGAAATTTTCCTAAAGCCCACTGTAAGCAGGGCTTAATGCTTAGAACATTCATTGTTCTCCCTGGTAAACTTTCAACCTATTTCTTCATCTTGAGTACTCAGAGATCTGAGTACACAACTTCCTATTCCTCCCATCTCAGACAAGAAATAAAAGACAATAGTGCCGAAGGAACATGAATAATAGCAACAGTGCAAAAGCACTCGGTCTTTGTCTTTGGAATCTCTGATTAGAGACAAGTATGTGGAGATGACTCATTTCTTCCTAATCCCCAGCTCGAGTCATAGATATGCTCCATTTTCTGCCTTCATCTTCAGGTCTGATCTCCATCATCTGGGGGGCTTACTCTGCTCTTAGCTCCATCATTAAACACCACAGACATCAACAGTGACTTCAGAAATGTCTAATACTTCCCGTATTGATGTTGTTTGTCCCACCTCGCCCCATCATTTTCGCAATGTATAGCCTTCACGGTGGGTAGAGAAGAATCTTCTTCACTAAGTGGCACAACTTTGTTATGTGAAAGGATGCATGAAATCACCCTGCTTTGGTGTCTGCTTTGTTTCAGTGGCATCTCTGATCTCCAATACATCCCTTTTACGATGCCCACCTTGTGCCTGCTCTGCAACCCCTGATCCTACGTACGTTCTGATGCTCTGTCACCTACAATACACACAATGATATTTGCATCATTTGTAGGCCCAAACCTCAGCAAGCCTATTTCATGATGTCTTTTAGAGATTGCCAGCTCTCTCCTTACACAGCCTTCCTCCTAACACCTGAGTGCCAGGTAATTATGTTTTCCACCTCGTCTGTTTCTAACAGGCTGATGTTGCCATGTTCTCAACAGTGGAATGTGAGTGACAAGGACTGGACTCATAAGCTACAGGTTAAGAGGCGAGAGCTGCCTGCTAACCCAGTTCCCTCCATATTTCCAAAAGTGGAGCCCCACTCGCCTAGATTGTTACTCTAAAAAGAAATTACCTTTGCATTTGTTTGAAGGGCTGCATTTTGAGGCTTATTTCTTACAGCCACTCAGCCTCATCCTACTTAACACACTGTAGTTTGTACCAAATAAACCACTACCTTCTATGCAACTGAACTGACTAGAGATGAGCACACAAGACATGTTTGAAATAAGCATCCCAGGAAAACTCTTGGGTAGCTGGTATTGTTTTCTTCATCAGACATGATTGGAAGTATGGAAGACAGATTATTTCATTGCTCAGATATATTTATGTATACATATGGGGCTTCCCAGGTGGCACTAATGGTAAAGAACCTGCCAGCCAATGCGGCAGACAGAGATATAATAGACTTCCCATGCAGGAAGATCCCCTGGAGGAGGGCATGGCAGCCCACTCTAGTATTCTTGCCTGGAAAATTCCATGGACAGAGGAGGCTGGCAGGCTATAGTCTGTGGGGTCCCAAAGAATCACACACGACTGATGCAACTTAGCATACATAGGGCATACATATTATTGAACTGAGATGCTTAATATTTAAGAGTAAAAGCTGGGACATAGGATACATTATCTGCAAACTGTTTAGGTTATTGATATCGTTTTAACTCATACTGAAAGCAAGAAAGACTTATATGTGAGACCTGATTACATTTTTTAGATAGTGGAGTGTGAAAAGAAAATGAAAATCAGGGAGTTCATCAAATACTAACACTCAGTATTTTAAAACTATGAAGTATTCTATTTTATTGACTGTGTTGGTTTTAAAAAGAATAGTGATAGTAATAGATTTAATTATAAAATGTATATGTGCTTACCTCAGAAATTAATTTTTTTTAAATATAGAGTACTGTAGTAAAACAGAGGACTGATTTAACACAAGCCCTCCTATCAGAAGAGGCAAAGCAGCAACCTAGCAATGCAAGAAGCAGTTAAGAAAGGAAGGTCCTTTTCATTAAGAGCAATGATTTCTCCCTCTCTGAAAAAGAACTATAAAAGCTGACAGTCCTTCTGATAAGTTACAGCTTCCTGCTCCAGCTCATCCCCTTCATTAAGATTCACCACATGTGAATTCAGGTTCCTTTTACATCTACTATCATCTTGACCTGCTATCCTTAACTTATACCTAGTTTCACTATGAAATTTAATTGAAGACATTACATATAAACTGTCCTGTGCAATACCTTATCGATAAACCAGACAAAGAAACAAAAAGATAACTGTTCCTGGACTTTGGACCTTAGGAAATTTTGCAACTGAGTTTTGCTTATGTCAATCAGAGAAGGCTCTAAGCATCACTCAGTAACTGGCCTCTAACCATCTTGCTCTTGCAGGAAGCTTATCTCTTTATTCAGTTCAGTTCAGTTCAGTTGCTCAGTTGTGTCCGATTCTTTGCGACCCCATGAATCGCAGCACACCAGGCTTCCCTGTCCATCACCAACTCCTGGAGTTCACCCAGACTCGCGTCCATCGAGTCAGTGATGCCATCCAGCCATCTCATCCTCTGTCGTCCCCTTCTCCTACTGCCCCCAATCTCTCCCAGCGTCAGAGTCTTTTCCAATGAGTCAACTCTTCACATGAGGTGGCCAAAGTACTGGAGTTTCAGCTTTAGCATCATTCCTTCCAAAGAAATCCGAGGGCTGATCTCCTTCAGAATGGACTGGTTGGATCTCCTTGCAGTCCAAGGGGTTCTCAAGAGTCTTCTCCAACACCACAGTTCAAAAGCATCAATTCTTTGGTGCTCAGCCTTCTTCACAGTCCAACTCTCACATCCATACATGACTACTGGAAAAAACATAGCCTTGACTAGACGGACCTTAGTCGGCAAAGTAATGTCTCTGCTTTTGAATAAGCTATCTAGGTTGGTCATAACTTTTCTTCCAAGGAGTAAGCATCTTTTAATAACATGGCTGTAGTCACCATCTGCAGTGATTTTGGAGCCCCAAAAATAAAGTCTGACACTATTTCCTCTGTTTCTCCACCTATTTCCCATGGAGTGATGGGACCAGATGCCATGATCTTCGTTTTCTGAATGTTGAGCTTTAAGCCAACTTTTTCACTCTCCTCGTTTACTTTCATCAAGAGGCTTTTTAGCTCCTCTTCACTTTCTGCCATAAGGGTGGTATCATCTGCATATCTGAGGTTATTGATATTTCTCCCAGCAATCTTGACTCCAGCTTGTGTTTCTTCCAGTCCAGCGTTTCTCATGATGTACTCTGCATAGAAGTTAAATAAGCAGGGTGACAATATACAGCCTTGATGTACTCCTTTTCCTATCTGGAACCAGTCTGTTGTTCCATGTCCAGTTCTAACTGTTGCTTCCTGACCTGCATACAGATTTCTCAAGAGGCAGGTCAGGTGGTCTGGTATTCCCATCTCTCTCAGAATTTTCCACAGTTTATTGTGATCCACACAGTCAAAGGCTTTGTCATAGTCAATAAAGCAGACATAGATGTTTTTCTGGAACTCTCTTGCTTTTTCCATGATCCAGCGGATGTTGGCAATTTGATCTCTGGTTCCTCTGCCTTTTTGAAAACCAGCTTGAACATCAGGAAATTCATGGTTCATGTATTGCTGAAGCCTGGCTTGGAGAATTTTGAGCATTGCTTTACTAGTGTGTGAGATGAGTACAACTGTGCGGTAGTTTGAGCATTCTTTGGCATTGCCTGAAAACTGACCTTTTCCAGTCTTGTGGCCACTGCTGAGTTTTCCAAATTTGCTGGTGTATTGAGTGCAGCACTTTCACAGCATCATCTTTCAGGATTTGAAATAGCTCCGCTGGAATGCCATCACCTCCACTAGCTTTGTTCGTAGTGATGCTTTCTAAGGCCCACTTGACTTCACATTCCAGGATGTCTGGCTCTAGGTGAGTGATCACACCATCGTGATTACCTGGGTCGTGAAGATCCTTTTTGTACAGTTCTTCTGTGTATTCTTGCCTTCTCTTTATTACTTGCCATCTCTTTATTATTCTAATCTAAGTTATTGGAGGACTTGGGTAAATAATCTGAACATTCCTAAAGCTTAAAGGAGTCATGTCTCCCTCTCAAGAACCTATTGAACCTGTACAGTTGTCCCTACCTCCATTTTTAGTAATGAAAGTAGGACCAAGTCTCATGGCGATTTTATTGTGCAATAAGTAACAACAGCATATGACCCAACTTTGACTAGTAAAGAGGTAAATAACAAGGGCATGTATCCATGCCTACTAAGTCATTTCAGCTGTGTCCAACTCTTTGCAAACTGTATGAACTGTAGCCCAGTAGGTTCCTCTGTCCATGGAAATCTCCAGGCAAGAATACTGCAGCAAGTTGCCATGCCTCCTCCAGGGGATCTTCCCAACCCAGGGACTGAAATGGTGTCTCTTACATCTCCTGAATTGGCAGGTGGGTTCTTTACCACTAGCGCCCCCTGTGAAGCCCAGTACCTGTTCAGTTCAGTTCAGTTCAGTTCAGTCGCTCCATCTTGTCCAACTCTTTGCGACCCCATGAATTTCAGCACACCAGGCCTCCCTGTCCATCACCATCTCCTGGAGTTCACTCAAACTCACGTCCATCAAGTTGGTGATGCCATCCAGCCATCTCATCCTCTGTCGTCCCCTTTTCCTCTTGCCCTCAATCCCTCCCAGCATCAGAGTCTTTTCCAATGAGTCAACTCTTCACATGAGGTGGTCAAAGTACTGGAGTTTCAGCTTTAGCATCATTCTTTCCAAAGAAGACCCAGGACTGATCTCCTTTAGAATGGACTGGTTGGATCTCCTTGCAGTCCAAGGGGTTCTCAAGAGTCTTCTCCAACACCACAGTTCAAAAGCACCAATACATGTAATGTAAGGTAAATATCCCTTGCTGCTAAGTCCCTTCAGTCATGTCTGACTCTGTGTGACTCCATAGACGGCAGCCCATCAGGTTCCCCCATCCCTGGGATTCTCCAGGCAAGAACACTGGAGTGGGTTGCCATTTCCTTCTCCAATGCACAAAAGTGAAAAGTGAAAGTGAAGTCGCTCAGTCATGTCCGACTCTTAGCGACCCCATGGACTGCAGCCTACCAGGCTCCTCCATCCATGGGGTTTTCCAGGCAAGAGTACTGTGGTGGGGTGCCCTTGCCTTCTCCGGAAATATTCCTTAAGGTCATCAATCCTAACACTAACGTAGCTACAAATACTATGGGTGATGATAACAGGAAAAATGGCACTAAAAGTTTACACCAGTAGAGTCCTGACTATGCTCCATGCAATGTTCCATGCATCTCATTATAAGACCATTTAATCCTCATCCAAAACAGGACTACGATGTACATACTGCCATTATTCCATTTACCATATGAGGAAAATGAGGCAAAAAGATGATAAGTGAGTTTGGCAAGGTAATATCTGCCCCACTAATTACAAATTCCTGGAAGAATCTGGATTAAGGATGAGCAGCCACAGTCCAAATTCCCTGGGAGGGCGAGCTGAAGGAGAGGACAACAGCTAGGGGAAGGAGGAGAGACCAGCAGATGAGGTCTCCAGCAGCACAAAAGTCACACATTTGGAAGAACACACTTGCCATTTTCCATAGCAGGACTTGGCAGCTTAGAAATAGAGAAGGAGGGATTTTGGTTGAATTAATCCTAGAAGCTACTCATTAAACAGTCTCAGATTCAGCTCTCTACATATTAAAAGGTTAAGTTTTGCTGATCACAAAATACAAGAATGTCAGAATTCTCTGAGGCTATTCACAAACGATGCTTTATTTAGAAATTCAATTTATAATTAAAATGTTTTAATGGGTGGAGCTGGAAGAAATTACATTTTTCTGCCTAATTTGCCTGTGTATGGTTTCAGACTGCTAGTTTGACAAAGCATGTACAGACTTCAGAATGATATGCTCTGGAAGTGTATACCTCAAGATATCTTAAGGCTCAATTTGTACTAACACCATCTTCTTAAAAAAAAAACTACATTTCACAATGATATGCTATTCATATAATTAGAGCCTATGCTTTTTCTCTAATAATGTAAAATGTTGAATTAGTTTTGCACTTCATTTTGCACATGTAGACACGGTCCCAGTGGCCAACTAATTAGACATATACCAACTAAAGCATTTTCTGTTGTGGTATATCTGTTCTTTGCCTGAATAATACTTAATGAGCAACATGGTTCACTGAGTGAATTAAAAATATGAAAAGGAATTATACAAATTAGAGCACACAGCTAACTGTTATTAAAATAATTTACTTATCTTTTCCCACATATCAATGACTATGGCAAAGGTTATTGGTATTTAATTTATAATAATCACTGCTAATTTATTTATTCAACAGCTGCAGGAAAACTCTCATGAGCTACATATAAGTATGGAATTCGACTGTAACATATGATACTGGCCTTCCCTGGTGGCTCAGATGATAAAGAATCTGCCTGCAATGCAGTAGGCCCCAGTTCAATCCCTGGGTGGGGAAGATCCCTTGGAGAAGGGAATGGCAGCCTACTCCAGTATTCTTGCCTGAGAAATCCTATGGACAGAGGAGCCTGGCAGACTACAGTCCATGGGGTTGCAAAAGTGTCAAACATGACTTAGGAACTAAACAGCAACAACATATTCTTCAAGATACTTAGAGTGATTGTGTCAGATACATAGTGACAGAGCCATCGTCATTGAACTATGAAGGTGGGCCCAGTTACTCTAGGAAAGAATATTAGTCAAGAAGTAAAAGACGAGCCATTGTGAAGTACTGAAAACTCAATATTCAATGGTCAGAATCTGGCAGAATATTCAAGAAAAAATATACTGAGAAGGAATAGCCAGAGAGGAAGGTAGAAACTGGCAGAAATGGTAAACACAGGATGAATTCAGTTCACGTTCTGGGGCAGATTGTCTGGAAGGGAGTGGGAGAGGCTTGGCCCCGTGCAGCTTTCCTCTAAAGATTTCTCTGTTGGAAGCCTAAAACATGTGTCCACACACTCACAGATGCCCCCTCACAGCCACAGGAAAACACACAGACATACGTGTATATTCATGTGCACTCGGGCCTTTTCCAAAGCCTAAGTCTCTACTAGAAGACCCTGAAAAGTGATTTATGGAAAAAGAGTGAAAGTACTCAGATAAATTCGGTTGGCAGGCCTCACAAGATAATGACCGAATAGAACCAACATATTTTAGTTACTTCATATGTAGGTATAATCATTTAAAATAAAATGGAAAACAAGATTAGTCTGGTTTGAGGCAAGACAATCCATGTATAATGCCAATAATAAATGGTCAAATAATTATGGTTAACATTTACTGTGCACTTGTATATGAATGCAACTGTAGTAATAGATAGTTTTACAGTAAATTTTCAATATAAATGTTTTAACAATACTATGATGTAGGGTTTAATGTGATGCTTTCTGATGCCTTTCTTAAAAAAACAAGGGTTGTTTATGGAACTTGAGTAATTTATTCAAGATAACTAATAAGTGGAAGCAGATCCAGTTGTATGAGGCCTCAAATATCACACTTTTAAACACATGTTTACTATTGTGTGAGCTCATAGAAATAAAAGGAGACTATGATGACGTCTTTCCTTTGCAGAAATGGAGCCATAAACTAACCTTGGCAATGCGTGTATCTGACTCCACTCAAGTGAGATGATGGTTTGCTTCAACCCTTCAAAAACTGGGTGTGTAAAGCAATTAATGTCCGACTCTTTGTGACCCCACGGACTGAATCATGCCAGGCTTCCCTGTCCATCACCAACACCTGGAGCCTGTTCAAACTTATGGCCATCGAGTCAGTGTTGCCATCCAACCATCTCATCCTCTGTTGTCCTCTTCTCCTCCCACCTCCAGTCTTTCCCAGCATCAGGGTCTTTTCAAACGAGTCAGCTCTTTGCATCAGGTGGCCAAAGTATTGGAGTTTCAGATTCAACATCAGCCCTTCAAATGAATATTCAGGATTGATTTCCTTTAGGATGGACTGGTTGGATCTCCTTGCAATTCAAGGGACTCTCAAGAGTCTTCTCCAACACCACAGTTCAAAAGCATCAATTCTTTGGCGCTCAACTTTCTTCACAGTCCAACTCTCACATCCATACATGACTACTGGAAAAATCATAACTTTGACTATATGGACCTTTGTTGGCAAAATAATGTCTCTGATTTTTAATATGCTGTTTAGGTTCATCATAGCTTTTCTTCCAAGGGGTAATCATCTTTTAATGTCATGGCTGCAGTCTCCATCTGCAATGATTTTTAGAGCCCAAGAAAATAGTCCCTCACTATTTCCATTGTTTCCCCCATCTATTTGCCATGAAGTGATGGGACCAGATGCCATGATCTTCATTTTTTGAATAAGTTTTAAGCCAGCCTTTTCTTTCTCCTCTTTCACTTTCAAGCCTTCACCTAAGGGGTGAGGGTGGAAGGCAGCTTGAAGACGGCAAGGACACACCTGTATATGTAGAGGGTTCACACTGCTATATAGTAGTTATGCTCCAATGAAGATAAATAAATAAAAATAAAGCAGTGAGTCTCCCTTGGAATCATTTTCTCAGTCATACCCAATGATTTGCAATGGAAGGAATCAAAACAGTTTGAACACAGTTTAATTTATCTATTTCTCTTAACATGGGTTTATATTATCTGACTTATATTATTTGAAAACATGCTCTATGTATACAGTATAACATCAGCTGGAGTTTCCTCTGTAAGATCTTTGTTGTTGCTTTTAATGTGTTTAACGTGTTGCTTAAATGTGTTTCCTTTTTTTGTGGCATCAGTCTCCAAAGAAACCACTAAGCATGTAAAAAAAGTTTCTAGTTTGGGTAATAATAATAATAAGATGACATATTCTAAGATGTAATAATTTATTCAACTCACTGAGAATAGAAAGGACTCTTACATTAAAGCCTATTAGGAAAAGAAGGAGAAGAATGAAGACAGCATTCAAGATGCTCTGGAGAAAATGTTTTGCTCCATTTTAATATATCAAGATTAGAAAATAACCAGCAACTGAAAGGCTATTTCCACAAATGAAAAATACTGTCTGCTAGAAGAAAGGCTGGAAGTTATATAACTTAATAACAAACTTACTCTAACAGGAATTTTTAATGTAAAAAAGAAAAAAAAAAGGGTTGTTGACTTGTGATTTCTGTCTACATCTTTGGTAATATTTACACAAATTCAGTTTCCTAATCCAGGTAGAAAGAATTTATTTCCTTTCTGTGATCATAATAACAATAAGATTGATCACAGAATTAAACACAGAATTGCACCTAACATTAGTTTCAGAGTCTTGTATTAAATAAATATTTTAAATGTACTTATAATACATGTATGACCAAACTGAAAAATTATTTCCTTAAAAATCAAGTCTGATGGGAAGAAATAACATTAAGCTAATCTTTTAAAAATTATTTTGAATGAGTTCTCCAGAGTAAAATTGAATTCTTTTAGCTAAAATAGCAATGCTTCTTTTGAGATTAAGACTTTGAAAAGAATTTATGTCTGTTATTCCACATAAGAGCAATATTTGAACCTGAGTGGAGTCTTAAAAAACACTTTTAATCTTAATTTATGCTATTTTGAAAAAATATAAAAACTGGAAGAAGCAGTGGAGGGAGGGATTAGGGAAGAAACGTGAATGACAACAAATGATGTCATTTAGTAGCTGAATCTAATTCCTGCATGGCTGGATGCAAGATTCATGAAACTCTATGGTTTTTATGTTCCTTTCTACAATATTTTCAGTTTTCTCCTTCATAATTGTTAATCCCAATATATTCATCTTGTGTGTCATATTTTATAAAATTCATATTAATTTTGCAAGATGAAGACACTTTGCAACATTGCAGAAAACAGAATTCAGGAAAAAGAAAGAAGAATGAAAATCTGTATATCAGAACAAGGCAATTCTATTTTTCATGAACCATAAGCTTTATTGAAACAAACAAACATGAAATGTCACTAGGTGGGAGAAATCGGTCTCTATAAAATGGCATAAACTCCCTCGCACATTGTTCCAGCTATGGACTACCCAAGACTTCATCCTAAGTAGTCCTGTCCACGTAGTATGATTGTACTATGCAAATAAACAATATTGATATATTAGAAGTTAAGATCTCGGTTTGTTAGTAACTACTTTAGTAATGACTTTGTTGATTAGTATATTTAAATCGGGTGCAGTTTAAATAACTTCCTTAAGATAATCCCTCCTGAATTAGCTGGCAAAAGAGCATCCTAGAATTTCTAACCTTAGGATCTGTCCCTGAAGCCATGGTGAATGGCTCAGATGTGTAGGTCTCAGTGTATGGTCCCTCTCCTCATTATGGATGAAGCAAGCATCCGCTTAGAAACACTAGTCTTCATGTACTCAATTCTAATGCAGTTTTCAAAAGGAGACAAGTTATTGTCAAAATATGAGAATGCCTAATAGAACCATAAAGCATCATAAAGAAGCCTGCATGTCAAAGAATCGATGCTTTAGAACTGGTGCTGGGGAAGACTCTCGAGAGTCCCTTGGAATGCAAGGAGATGAAACCAATCAATCATAAAGGAAATCGATACTGAATATTCATTGAAAGGGCTGTTGCTGAAACTCAAGCTCCAATGCTGTGGCCACCTGATGTGAAGAATCAATTCATTGGAAAAGCCCTTGATGCTGGGAAAGATTGAGGGCAGGAAGAGAAGAGGGCAACAGAGGATGAGATGGTTGGATGGCATCACCAACTCAATGGCAGTGAGTCTGAGAAAATTCTGGGATATGGTAAAGGAGAGAGAAGCCCGAAATCCTGTACCCCGTGGGGCCACAAAGAGTCAAACACAACTAAGGGACTGAACGACAATTTTCTAAACATGTTTGTATCAGTCAGTTCAGTCACTCAGTCATGTCTGACTTTTTGTGACCCCAAGGACTGCAGCACGCCGGCCTTCCTACCATCACCAACTCCTGGAATTTACTCAGCCTCACGTCCATTGAGTCGGTGATGCCATCCAACCATGTCATCCTCTATGGTCCCCTTCTCCGGCCTTCAGTCTTTCTAAGCATCAAGGTCTTTTCCAAAGAGTCAGTTCTTCACATCAGGTGGCCAAAGTATTGGAGTTTTAGCCTCAGCATCAGTCCTTCCAATGAATATTCAGGACTGATTTCCTTTAGGATGGACTGGTTGGATCTCCTTGCAGGCCAAGGGGCTCTCAAGAGTCTTCTCCAACACCACAAAAGCATCAGTTCTTCAGTGCTCAGCTTTCTTTATAGTTCAGCTCTCACATCCATACATGACCACTGGAAAAACCATAGCTTTGACTAGATGGACCTTTGTCGGCAATGTAATGTCTCTACTTTTTAATATGCTGTCTAGGTTGGTCATAGCTTTTCCTCCAAGGAGCAATCATCTTTTAATTTCATGACTGCAGTGACAATCTGCAGTGATTTTGGAGCCCCCCCAAAATAAAATCTGACACTGTTTCCACTGTTTCCCCATCTATTTGCCATGAAGTGATGGGACCAGATGCCATGACCTCAGTTTTCTGAATGTTGAGTTTTAAGCCAACTTTTTCACTCTCTCCTTTCACTTTTATCAAGAAGCTCTTTAGTTCTTCTTTACTTTCCTCCATAAGTGTGGTGTCATCTGCATATCTGAGGTTATTGATATTTCTCTCAGCAATCTTGATTCCAGCTTGTGCTTCATCCAGCCCAGCATTTCTCATGATATACTCTGCATATAAGTTAAATAAACAGGGTAACAATATACAGCCCTGCCGTACTCCTTTTCCTATTTGGAACCAGTCTATTGTTCCATGTCCAGTTCTGACTGTTGCTTCTTGGCCTGCATATAGATTTCTCAGGAAGCAGGTCAGGTGGGCTGGTATTCCCATCTCTGTTAGAATTTTCCACAGTTTGTTGTGATCCACACATTCAAAGAAGTTTTGTTTTGTATTATATGTTTCTTACATGTTTGATAGAATTCACCTGTTTCAGCTTGTCCCATGAAGCTACAAAAAAGTACATGTTTATTTAGGAACACTAATTTTTTAGATACAGCTTTGTGAAATAGAAACACACACATATATTTCTAGGTATAGGGAACTCTCTAAACTACTTAATCTACTTAAATATTTTGTCAAAGTAAAGTTTATTAAACCTGTGGCACAGTTTAAAATTGAGAGCATGTTCTGTCATTGATAGAACATTTTGATATAATTGTGTATTATTCTCTTCATGAGTTTTTAAGTTGTAATTTGTTTTACATAGATAAGACTGATAATCTTATAAACACAATTCTATATAAGTATCCCTACTTTTCAAAAGTTTGCTTTACACTTCTTCACTTTTGTGGAAGGCTTTCATTCGCATTTGTTTTTGCTAACTGAAAGAAATTTAAAAAAGTATTTTCACCTTTAGGAAAAAAGCTGAAAATAACATTCAGGTCTTATTTTACAACTAGCAGAGGTAGCCAGAGATTGAGTACAAAGAGGAACCATGGAACTTCTCCCTGGGAACTACATTCAGTATTTCAGCATCAAGACCCCAAAGCTTTGAACTGTGTCTACAAGTATCTGGGTTTTACCTTGATACATGGTGTGTGTCTGTTAGCAAGATGTGCTGTGAGTTAATTGCTTCTTCCCTTTAAGCCATTTCAGATTATGGAAGGTTTCATAGAAATGCTCTACTTTTGGACAGAGGTGGAAACCTGTGCTCAATATCCACTTCCAAAAGAAGCCCACAAATACATTGTCTTGACTCAAAAGAAAGATAGAATTGCCGACTATAAAATTAGTACAGCAGCAGTTGTACAGCAACAGTTTCTTTCCTTTCACTCTTTATTCCTCTTTCCTCTTTTGCTTGTTAAGATGGTTAACATTTGTTTTATCTGTGTTAATGCTATGCTTTCTTAACTTTCTCTGAATTGCAAAAAATGTATAAAAATAATTTGTTGTGTTGAAAATAGCACCAGTTACACATGGCATTATGCCATAAAAACTCAAAAAACCAAAGCATATTCTCACATTCCATCTCTGCCAAGTTGGTTTCCATTCTGGTAAATGGAGAATGATTGATCTGTCACTGCCTAAAATTCTACACCCATTTCTTGTCCTGAGGGTGACAAGATGTCTCTATAGAAAATTTGTATGAGTAGTGAAATAATGCAGGAACTAGAAGAGAAAAGAACTCTGGTGAGAATGACTTCACCAGATGAGAAATCAAACAAATTGCTGTGGAAGGGAGAATCAAAGTAACAGATGACTCTTAAAATGCAAATGTATCATCCATGCAAAAGACGTCAAGGGAAAGCCAATAGCAGCTGGACCTACACAGTGTCAGAAAAGACACTTAAATCAGGAGAGTGCGATAAAAGAATACTTTACTTATCAAATAATGACCGAATTGAATCTTCAGACATGCACCCTACATGTAGAGATGATATGTGAAAAGGCTCAAAACTTGAGAACACAGGGTCATGGTGCAAAGCCAGAGACAGATTTGAAGAGATCTTCACCTCGCAGAAGGGGAATGAAGGGTGATGTCGTGATAACCATAACATCCTCATTGGAGCCACTTCACCCTGACATATGAGAACTGGCTGCCTTGCAAGGAACCGTTTCATAGGGGTATTTTTTCCCTTAAAATAAATGTAGACTTTTTGAGGGCTTCCCAGGTGACACTAATGGTAAAGAAATCTCCTGCCAATGTAGGAGACATGAAAGATGGAGGTTGATCCATGGGTCAGGAAGATCCCCTGGAGGAGGGCATGGAAACCAACTCCATTATTCTTGCCTGGAGAATCCCATGGACAGAGGAGCCTGCAGGGCTACAGTCCATAGGACTGCAAAGAGTTGGACATGACGGAAGCAACTTAGCACTTAGATTTTTTGAGGGAAACCACATAAAAGAAGAATTTTTCAAAGGCAATTGAGTAAAATATCACCAGAAGAAAAGAAGTCTGTATTTACTGTTTTTTCTCCCCCGTGTATTTTTATATCTATTTTAGCAAAGTTATCAAATAGGGAAATTGACATTATCATATCAAATGTAGGCAATATTTCCTAGATTATCTTTATTTAGCAATGCTTGGGGTTGCTATAAGAAGTTGGATACTAGAGACTAGATATAGGGAATACCAGGTGGTATAGCAATACAGTTCTATGTACAGGCTACCTTTGTGTCGCTACCCTCATCTTTTCTTCCAATAGAATGTTTAAAACTAATTTTGTTTTCCTAAGACCCTTGACTTTTGAGTATCCTAGTTAGTCTCCTCACTTTTTGTGATCTCACAAATATAAAAGATAAATAAATAAATAAGCATGTGCCTACTGATATTTGTACATTTATTACAGACCTAAACGAAATGCAGGATTAGAAAAGATTTAAACATTGGTGTGTTCTAAACGGCTTACAGAAGCCATCTACTCACCATGAAAAACATCCATTTATATAAAGATCCCTCCCCAGGGCCAGTGTAAGTAGTTTCTTCAACTCAGTATGATGCATGTGGCTGGCATTTTAAAGAGCAAAGATTAGTGTGTATGTAAGTGTCAGAGCACTTTGATAGAGACAGTCTCTGACACTAGTGGTAAAAAAAAACCCACTTGCCAATGCAGGAGACCTAAGAGAGGCAGGTTTGATTCCCGGGTTGGGAAGATCCCCTGGGGAAAGGCACAGCAACCCACTCCAGGATTCTTCCCTGGAGAATCCCATGGACAGAGGAGCCCAGCAGGCTATAGGCCACAGGCCTCAAAGAGTCAGACATGACTGAGGCAACTTAGCACACATGCTCCCACTTAACAGAAACAAAATGTTTCATTCCCTTCAAATGAAAAAAAAAAAAGACTAGAAAATAAATCTAGGTAGTAAATCAGAATTTCAAGAGGAATGAAACACATTTTAAGGCAGGATTTCAAGATTTGTTTTGCAGAATGGGAGTAGGAAAACAAAGATGTATTATTAAAGCAAAATAATTTTGGAGAGAGCCTTATAATTCTTTGCCCCCTCCCCCACCCTGAAATGTCTGTGAACTGTGCCGATTTAAATCTTCTGGTGTTTTCTTGTTCATATATCCTGCTTCTTGAGTCTTAAAATGCCACCCTCTAGTTTTAGCTTCCCTGGACAGTTTCTGAATATTTTAGGTCATGATATTAGCTGGATCTTCTTCCGAATTCTGTCAGGCAGATGCAGTTGTATGGAAGAAGGTCAAGAGAATAATCAATGATGACTCTGAAAAGGGTTCTTTCAAATCGATTACTCATTTCGACTATGACTTGACTGATTTTTTTTTTAAAAAAAGGATATCCATTTATTCTCCATTAAAGCTATACCACATTTGTTGTCTCAAAAGAAACATAAAGAAACTGAATGTATTTTCCCCCCAACATGCCAATTTTAAACACTAAAATTTCTGCATATAATTTATAAAGATAGCAATTTTTACCAATCTTTCAGTTATAAGTTGCTATGTGCATGACTGTCAGTTAAACATAAGGTTATTTGTTTTATTGAAGATAATTGAAAGTCGCAAGGTACTATAATTACTGATAATCACTTAAATAATTTTATTCTCTCTGCCTGAAAGCTTTTCCTCTTGCCTGTCAGTTATCCCAGTGACTGTGGCCTCACCTCATTTAGGACTTCTTTGCAAATGTCATTTTATCACTGACGTCTTTCCGGAACTCTCAGCTTAAAATAGCAAACTTACTTATATGATGAAGGGCTTTCACAAGATGTCCCTTTTCCGTGGTTTTCTTAATCAGACATCTTGGTTCCCTAGTACATTCTTCACTCCATTGAGGAAAGGCTTGCCTCAAACACAGGCTTCCTCTTTAAAGTCTTTTTCCAAATAGGCTTTAATTGTGTTCACTACCTCTGTGGACCTCGCCCCTCATCAAGGATAAGCCCTAACTGGGTGGGAGATGCCAGCTGCTACTCATCAGGAAAACCATGATGCTCTGTTTTCCATGGATGTGAAGTCACATTTATATGCAGTTTACATGTTTACTGGGCTTCCCTGGTAGCTCAGATGGGAAAGAATCTGCTTGCAAAGCAGGAGACATGGGTTCAATCCCTGGGCCGGGAGGATCTCCTGGAGAAGAGAATGGCAACCCTCTTCAGTGTTCTTGCCTGAGGAAATCCCTAGACAGAGGAGCCTGGCCGGCTACAGGCCATGGAATCACAAAGAGTCAGACATGACTAAATGACTGACACTTCATTTTCACTTTTACATGTTTATCAGCATTGATCAAAGTGAAGTTCAAGTGTTCCTTCCACATGATACAAATGGACCTTCAGCCAATATGATACTACGTGGACACATTTTTCCAACCCATCACCACCATTCCAGTACCTAATGGTATGCATGTGACCTGCCTCTTGAGAAACCTGTATGCGGGTCAGGAAGCAACAGTTAGAACTGGACATGGAACAACAGACTGGTTCCAAATCAGGAAAAGAAGTATATCAAGGATGTATATTGTCACCCTGCTTATTTAATTTATATGCAGAGTACATCATGAGAAACGCTGGGCTGGATGAAGCATAAGCTGGAATCAAGATTGCTGGGAGAAATATCAATAACCTCAGATATGCAGATGACACCACCCTTATGGCAGAAAGTGAAGAAGAACTAAAGAGCCTCTTGATGAAAGTGAAAGAGGAGAGTGAAAAAGTTGGCTTAAGGCTCAACATGCAGAAAACTAAGATCATGGCATCCGGTCCCATCACTTCATGGCAAATAGATGGGGAAACAGTGGAAACAGTGTCAGATTTTATTTGGGGGGGGGCCTCCAAAAATCACTGTAGATGGTCACTGCAGCCATGAAATTGAAAGATTCTTGCTCCTTGGAAGAAAAGCTATGATCAACTTAGACAGCATATTAAAAAGCAGAGACATCACTTTGCCAACAAATGTCTGTCTAGTCAAAGCTATGGTTTTTCCACTAGTAATGTATGGATGTGAGAGTTGGAATATAAAGAAAGCTGAGCGCCAAAGAATTGGTGCTTTTGAACTGTGGTGTTGGAGAAGACTCTTGAGAGTCCCTTGGATTGCAAGGAGATCCAACCAGTCCATCTTAAAGGAAATCAGTCCTGAGAGTTCATTGGAAGGACTGATGTTGAATCTGAAACTCCAATACCTTGGCCAGCTGATGCAAAGAGCTGACTCATTGGAAAAGACCCTGAAGCTGGGAAAGATTGAAGGAAACAGGAGAAGGGGACCACAGAGGATGAGACGGTTGGATGGCATCAGCAACTCAATGAACATGAGTTTGGGTAAACTACAGGAGTTGGTGATAGATGGGGAGGCCTGGTGTGCTGCAGTCCATGGTGTTTCATAGAGTTGGACATGACTGAGCAACTGAACTGAATAGCGTGAATGGAAGAAGTGAGTCAAGTGTATATATATATTAATATATATTTTCAGATAGAGAGGGAAAACTATATTCAATATATGTTTGCAATACCTGTACTCAATTTCTCCTCAACACGAGAAATAATCTCATGGTGAGGTTTTGTTTTTTTTTTTTTTTTTTTTTTTTTTACCAGCATTGATTCACTTGGGCTTCCCTGGTAGCTCAGCAGTAAAGAGTCTGCCTGTGATGCAGGAGATGTGGATTCAAGCCCCAAGTTGGGACAATGCCCTGGAGGAGCACATAGGAGCCCACACCAATATTCTTGCAGGAAAATCTCATGGACAGAGAAGCCTGGCAGGCTACAGTCCATGTGGTCACAAAGAATGGGACATGAATGAAGCGACTGAGCACACACACATTGATTCACTTGTTGCTTTTATTTCTTTTTTTTAATGAAGATCTCCTTGTCAACAGTGACATTTGAAGAGGCAAAAATGATTCTTGCTGCCAAAACTGACAGGGAAGCATCCTGCATGAGATGAATTTTGAACATCATTTTGAAAGGAGTGTGTATTAGAGAACTTTAATACTAATCTTCAAATGTTGCCATATTTCACCCTGAGTTTGCCAAGGAGACAATTACACGCATTGACCAATGTCTGGAATAGTACTCAGATAGGCATAAACTTGCCTTCAGAGTCCAGTGATCAAAACTGTATCAAAATCTCAGTTCAGTTCAGTCATGTCCTACTGTTTGTGACCCCAAGGACTGCAGCATGCCAGGCCCCCCTGTCCATCACTAACTCCCGGAGCTTACTCAAATTCATGACCATTGAGTTGGTGATGCCATCCAACCATCTCATCCTCTGTTGCCCCCTTTTCCTCCCACCTTCAATCTTTCCCAGCATCAGGGTCTTTTCAAATGAATCAGCTCTTTGCATCAGGTGGCCAAAATATTGGAGTTTCAGCTTTAGCATTAGTCTTTTCAATGAATATTCAGGACTGATTTCCTTTAGGATGGACTGGTTGGATCTCCTTGCAGTTCAAGGGACTCTCAAGAGTCTTCTCCAACACCGCAGTTCAAAAGCATCAATTCTTTGGTGCTTAGCTTTCTTCACAGTCCAGCTCTCACATCCATACATGACTAGTGGAAAAACCATAGCTTTGACTAAACAGATCTTTGTTGATAAAGTAATGTCTCTGCTTTTTAATATGCTGTCTAGGTTGGTCATAGCTTTTCTTTCAAGGAGCAAGCGTCTTTTAATTTCATGGCTACAGTCACCATCTGCAGTGATTTTGAAGCCCCCAAAAATAAAGTCTGTCACTGTTTCCATTGTTTCCCCATCTATTTGCAATGAAGTGATGGGACTGGATGCCATGATCAAAATCTCAAGTGTTTGCCTATTTTATTTTGTTTTGTGATTGGTCTCATCATATTTCCAGAAGATCTCACCTTCCATAGATAAACCACAGTCTTTAAAAAGAAACAGTTTGATCTCTGCTTTTGCGTGGGTTCTTTACCACTAGTGCCACCTGGGAAAACCATGTCTCCCATATAAAAGGAACACAATTAAAATATTAAGCTATTTTACCTATACTGTATTTAAAACCACCTGTAAGCCTCTATGAAGTTCACATTGCCAGGTACCTGTGTCTCTACACTTTTGTATGTTGACATCTCTGTAAAATATTATTTGAGTTATTGTATTCACTTGCATTATTTCTGTATGAAGTTCATAAAATTACAGCAACTCTGAGCTTCTTGAATGTATAAATTTCAAAATACTGTTGAGCCACTGGGAAGCAATTTACCAAAAGAAAGGCACTTTGTAAAATAATATGAAAGATACAAATAATTGTAAAAGTCTGTTTTTAGTCTACAATTTTAAAATATTCTAAATGTATAGTGGTTCTCAAGCCAAAACAAACAAACAAATTTGGAGGGTATGGTGCCAAGTGAAATAAGTCAAAGACAAATACTTTATATCACTTATTTGTGGAATCTGAAAGAATACAACAAACTAGTGAATATAACAAAAAGGAGCAGAGAAGCAGACTCAGAAATTTAGAGAACTAGTGATTACCAGAGAGGAGAGGGAAGGAGGGAGGAGCAATACATGGGTGAGGGCTTAAGAAGTACGAATTACTATATAAAAAGTTTAAAAAGCTACAGGGATATACTGTGCAACACAGGAAACCTAGACAATTTCTTCAATAACTATAAATAAAATATAAGCTTTAAAAATTGTAAATCAGTATGTTGTACACCTGAAACTTACATAATGTTTTACACTAACTATACCTTAATTAGAACTAAATGAACAAATAAGTAACATTTAAATTTAAAAAGTGGAATCGCGGGACTTCCCTGATTCTCCAGTGGCTAAGATTCTCTGCTTGCAATGCAGGGGACCCAGGTTTAAAACCTGGTCAAGGAACTAGATCCCACATGCAACAAATAAGACCCAGTGCAGCCAAATAAGTAAATAATTTTTTTTTTTTCCAAAAGAGCAGAAGCAGAAATATCTCTCTTTTTTAAAAATAAAGATGGGGCATGTGACAATAATATTGAGAGACAATTTAAGAAAAAAAAAAGGTCTAATAAGAAAACAGATTTAAGCAAAAAGACTAATTATGGAAAGTTTAATGAATTTCACAATGTATTTTAGCTTCAGTCCTCTGTGAGATTTCTCCATCCCTCTAAAGAATAACATCCAGTTCTGACTACTGTGATGTAGAATTTTCAATGGGAAAACAAAATTCCTAACACGGCAACACTATAAAGATTAAAGACCTTATTAATGTAGATATTTATGTTTTATATCATATTGTATACAATAATAAAGAGTATATTTAGACTAATTACATTTATTTTCCTAGAATTGTTTTCTTTTGTTTTTAATTTGGAATTTTAAATTAATACCTAAAACAAGGGGAAAGACATACATTCAGAATCATACAGGCAAAACTGAGGGATTGGCACCCAGACAGATTCTGTTTCCAATTGTCCCTCAAATGTTGCTGCGGCTGAGTCGCTCAGTCATGTCCAACTCCCTGCGACCCCACGGACTGTAGCCCACCCAGCTCCTCTGTCCCTGGGGATTCTCCAGGCCGTTGCCATTTCCTTCTCCAAGGTATCTTCCTGATCCCCTCCTCAATTGTTGGCTGGTCCCAAATTATTTTGGCTTCCCAGTGGCTGAACAGTAAAGAATCCAACTGCACTGCAGGAGACCCGGCTTCTATCCGTGGGTCGGGAGGATGCCTTGCAGAAGGAAATGGCAACCCACTCCGGTATTCTGGCCTGGAGCATCCCATGGACAGAGGAGCTTGACCTCTGGGGCCTGTAGACTGGCAGGCTACAGTCCATAGGGCCTCAAAGCGTGGGACATAACTGAGCAACCAACACTACACTTCACTGCCCAAATTATTTAACAAATTTCTCGACTTCTTTGTCATAAGGCAAAGCCAAAACTGCTATAGTATCAATTAAATAGCAAAAAATTGGAAAGAGGAGAATGAAATTCTGACCCAACAAGGATGTCCTTATATGAATAGAGTCGAGTCTTCAGCCTGGATGGGGCCTCTGTAGCACCTGGGAGGTTCGGAATTCTGGAAGGTGATGGTATAGACCGCCTTGTCCACTTAATGTTGGACGGGCCTCCAAGAGAGACACTGAGAAGGCAGGGAGTCCTGTCTACTTCCCAGCATATTCTTAACACTGGATTTATATTTGACACTACCATTTGCTCACTTAATAGTAAATTAGCTAAAATTTGGTCCAGTTGACCATTTCCTTCCATTTCTAAAATTGGATGAGCCTATCTCACTTTCCAATGTCTGTACCAAAGTGGTGGCAATGATTCTTTCCTCGGTGTGTGAAAGTGAAAGTTAAATGAGATACTCTGTGTCAGAGTTGTGTGCAGTGCTTACATATCACCCATGAAAAATGAAAGTGAGTATGTAGCTCCGCTGTTAAAGAATCTGCCTGCAATGCAGGAGACCCTGGTTCAACTTCTGGGTCAGGAAGATCTGCTGGAGAAGGGATAGACTACCCACTCCCATATTCTTGGGCTTCCCTGGAGGCTCAGCTGGTAAAGAATCCATCTGCAATGCAGGAGACCTGTGTTTGATCCCTGAGTTAGGAAGATCTCCTAGAGAAAATCTCTTTTGGAACTACGACCTACTCCCGTATTCTGGCCTGAAGAATTCCATGGGCTGTATAGTCCATGGGGTTGCAAAGAGTTAGACACTGGAGCAAGCAAGGGCACCCCACTCCAGTACTCTTGCCTGGAAAACCCCATGGACAGAGGAGCCTAGTAGGCTGCAGTCCATGGGGTTGCTAGGAGTCAGACACCACTGAGTGACTTCACTTTCACTTTTCACTTTCATGCACTGGAGAAGGAAATGGCAACCCACTCCAATGTTCTTGCCTGGAGAATCCCAGGGACGGGGGAGCTTGGTGGGCTGCTGTCTCTGGGGTGGCACAGTCGGACACGACTGAAGCAACTTAGCAGCAGCAGCAGCAGAGCCATTTTCACTTTCACTTTTCACTGTTACGGGAAACAGTTCAACAAACTACTACAATGAGATTGTTTTTATGTATCAAAAATGACTAAGTAAGGGAATGTGGATAACCTTGTTTGTATTTGTTAATGATAACATTTGTAATAACTTTCCTAGTCTTCCAATAATACTTTTAAGAGAAGCAAATGACTATGCATTTGTTTTCAAAGACATTTAATTTTCTCTTAGAAGTTAAGTAGTGGATATGGAAGTGATTATGCTCCATAGTTCCAAAACACACAATTGAATTGAATTAATTTAATCTGAATGAATGTGAAATTTAATTCAGTTCTAATTATTGGGAATTATTCTTTGCAAAACTCTCTGGTTGGCATGGTGGCAAACTTAAAAATGAAAAAGATTTAGCTTCTACCTTGAAGGGGTGCTCATTTTAGCAATGAAAATGCCCTGTTAAAAAGCAAAGTGGACATGTTGTGTTATTTTGAGGTGAGGTTATATAGCTACAACTTAACTTCTATTGAACTCTTGCCTCTTAGTAGTTTTTGAGAACATTTGCCAAAATCTTAGGGTTAAAAATTCATGTAGTAGTAGTAGTGTTAGTCACTGAGTCGTGTCTAACTTTTTGCAACCCCAGGGACTGTAGCCCACCAGGCTCCTCTGTCCATGGGATCCTCCAGTCGAGAATACTGGAGTGGGTAGCTATTCCCTCCTCCAGGGCATCTTCCAGACCAAGGGATAGAACCTGCGTCTCTTGCACCTTCTGCATTGGCAGACTGATTCTTTACCACAAGCGCTACCTGGGGAGCCTAGAAATTAATATAAATGAATATCAACTCAATGTCAAGAAGGATGATAGTCTATCTCCTCCCATCCTATTTGGAAAGACATCTAATACCATATTCTTGATAGCTCTTTCTTTCCTGAGCTCTGCAAGGATTTAGATTTGAAATTACACTCCACGGTTGTGCTTCAGTAGATTTAAAATTGCTACTTTCATATGTTATGATTTCACATGGTCAGTCCTCCATGGGAAATTAGTTTATCCTCCATTACCTTCAAAGTGAACTTTAAAGTATTTCTAATATCAAATCCAATGTAAAGCTACAACTTTTCCCATTATTTTAAAGAATTGTACCCTCTTACCTTTCTTTTTTAGACATTGTCAGTTTAAATGACCTCAGAACTATGGTCATAAAAACACTGCTGTCAAAAGAAAAATAATTTTACTTTCTTTACTTACTAAAATTTGAGTCATTTGAACCACTTTGCAGTAGGATCTATCAATTTTCACTTGATTTTTGAAGTTACTGTACAAAGTGAATTCATCTGATTCAAACTGTTTAAAACTTTTTGGATTGGAGCTAGCATAGACTCAGAAGTTAATAAATACTAAAATGTTTTAATTTTTTTCTACCTTAATGTCATAACTATAAAACATTATCTTTCAGAAACTGAATTTGGGGTTTCTCATTTCCAGAATTAGGCAAAGTTACTATGAATCGCCTCGAAAATCCTTGATTTTTGTCAATGTGTCAATATCTGAAAGCAAAATTTCCTCAAACTTGAATAAATACATAAATTTCGTAAGAACCAATCATAAGAATGACTTCTTGTTTATATGTTAATTACTAATAATTACAAATAAGTATAATAATATGTAAACTTGTATAAGATTAACTTTTATCTCTTTTGCATATATCAAGTTATTTTGTTATCACGAGTATAAATGAGGTAAGACAATTCAAGTAGTGTCTTCTTCATTTTATCATTTAGAAAACTGTAGTACAGAAGATTTAAGTAGTTCACACAAGGTCACGGGTTTTCTCCAGAGGTGTATATAGAGATCAGATTTTCGCCTTGCATATTGCCATCTGTAATTAGGGGCTACATCAAGATGTACTTTTTGTTGAAAAGTCTGAGACTGGCGCCCTTTGCAGTGGATCATGGCAATTCACAATGGTGGTAAGAGCTCTATCATCTGAAAAATCCTTTACTGTAGGATGGATTGTATCAGGAAACCAAGCCAGACTATACTGTCTAAATTATTTCCCTAACTGATGTCTTTAATAGAAACTTCCTGAAATATTTACACACAATTAGGATTAACTGGATACCTGTTATAACTTGCAAGATTGAATTAGAGCATCATATCCTAAAATTCACCACTGTAACAAAAAGGTAAGCTGAGATCTGTAGGTTGAGATCCAGAGAACAGTTTGCTCTTGGGCCATATAGATGCTTTTATTTCATTGTAACAATTTTCAAAAACATCTCACCCTAACAACAACAACAGCAAACTATAAAATTTAATGACAGGATTCTTTATGAGTCTATGGAGACTAATCTGTCAGCTGTGAATTTGCAAGTAGATATTGAAATCAAGGTGTAAAGCTGCTGATGACTGTCAGTGTTAATGGTGGCAATATTCTTTGTTGAAACAAGAGATATAAGACCAGCTTTTGTAGATATATGCAAATATTACTCCAGTTTCCCACCCCATCCTTTCCTCCCATGTACAATGGCATCAACAATTAGTGAGGTTACACCATTGCCTGTCCAATTTTATTTTCTCCCATGACACATATTTAATGTTTTACAGAAAGATGCATAGTAGTAGGCATCTGATGATACATAGTACACAGTCCTCCTGGTTCCAGAGCCCCCATGAGTACCAAGATCCTCAGATGTTCAAGCTTTATATAAAAGGACTTAGTATCCTCTGTAATTTTGGGTACCGCATCCCTCTATTCAACCAATCACAGATGGAACCCACTGGCTGAAACTGTGAATGCAGAACCTGCCTTCATTTGGTCCCTCAGAAAATCAGTTCAGTAAGCTGGGATGAGAAGCCTATGGAAGTAAAGGTGGTTCACAAAAGCAGAATCCCACACTTTTTTTTTTTTTTTCTTTTAACCTCATGTGTTGGTTATATTGGGCTTAGAAGCACTACAGGTCTCAAGAGAATAAGCTGCCAACTGGTGCCTTTGGAATCACTGGGCATACAATACCGTTTAGGGTAATTTTAAAGGAATGATTTACTTAGAAGGAAAGGAAAACCCAGGTTATGAGGATCCAGAGTAGCAGGGCAAATAGTTTTAAATGATGGGAGAAAACTGATGGAGAGAGAACGAGGTGTTAGAACCCAGGGTACAAGTATCGGGATGGAAATCCCACATCAAAAGGAGTAGGGACTAAATAAACCACCACTTCTGCGGGGTGAAGGGAGAGTTTGGCTAAGTTAGATGATTGTGTATCTACTGAAAACAAAACAAGCAAACAAAAAACCATAGTTTTAAACAAGAATTAGCTGGAGTTCAGGAATAGAGATGATTATTGATTCCAGGAGGCTCGGGTGGTAAAGAACCCGCCTGCCAAAGAGAAGACGTAAGAGATGCCAGTTTGAACCCTGGGTCAGAAAGATCTCCTGGAGGAGGGCATGACAATTCACTGCAGCATTCTTGCCTGGAGAATCCCATGGACAGAGGAACCTGGCAGGCTACAGTCCATAGCGTCGCCACGGACTCAACTGAAATGACTTAGCACACGTGCAGTGATTCATTTGGGAAGCTTGAGACAACACAGCAGAATCAAGTAAAGTATTTTAAAAATAATAATGTATCTAAAAGTATGAAATAAAGGAATAAAGTGGCCAGAGAGTGAGGACAGAATGCTTGAAGAAAACACCCCTTGATACTTCTAATTTGTGAATGTGTAACCAGGTCATTTGAAATCATCTATGTGTCTTTCATCTAAATGGCACATTTCTTCACTTGGACACTGTTTATTAAAACATCCTGTTTAGTAATGGAGTAGGAAATGGCAACCCACTCCAGGATTCTTGCCTGGAAATTTTCATGGACAGAGGAGCCCGGCGGGCTGCAGTCCATGGGATCCTAAAGAGTCAGACACAGCTGAGCGACTCAGTACAGTAATAGTCCCTTAGCATCGCTATGCAATGGGCAACGCAGGGGGAGACACGAGGTACCACGAAAGGGTTGTTACAAAGTAGACTCACTATCTGAAAAAAGAAAATGACTGCCAATAAATAACGAAAGGAGAAGGAGAAAGGGGAGAAAGGAAGGAGAGGAAGGAGAGTAGGGAACAGAAAGAGAGAAAGAACAGCCCTCCTAGTCTTTCATGGGAGCTTCCAGCTGGGCTCACCTCCAAGGGCAGCCGGGCCACTGGGGACTTTGCCCCAAGCCTCACATCTTTTGCCCTGAACCTGCAGACCAGCCAGAAGTGATGCGTAGGGTCTTCTCATGTAATCTCGGGGCCTGAGTTCTGCTCTGGGCAGGTGTGTGGCCTCCTCCATTGCTCGGTTGCAGATGTCTTGAAGACCTTCATGTCTCAAAGAGGCTCCCTCCCAGTTTTCCCTCCCATTTATTGAGCTATTGCTGCTGTTGTTTAGTAGCTCAGTGGTGTCTCTTTGCGACCCTCTGGACTGTAGTTCACAGGCTCCTCTGTCCATGGGATTTCCCAGGCAAGCACACTGGAGTGGGTTGCCATTTCCTTCTCCAGGGCCTCTTCTGCATTGGTGCAGTTGGGAAAGAATCTGAAGGGGATCTTCTAGATCCAGGGATAGAACTTGCTCAAGGCAGGAGACACAAGAGATGTTGGAGTCAATCCCTGGGATGGGCAGAGCCCCTGTAGAAAGACATGGCAACTCACTCTGGTACTCTTGACTGGAGAATTCCATGGACAGAGGAGCCCGCTGATCTATAGTCCTGGGGGTCGGAAAGAGGTGGATACACTGAGCATGCACACCCATATAGGCGATTGCAGATCTGTTGCTGCTATTGTCTGTCGTTGCTATTGTCGGTTAGCTGCTAAGTCATGTCCAACTCTTCTGGACAACTCTTCGCAACTCCATGGCCTGTAGACCTCCAGGCTCCTCTGTCAGGTGGGTTCTTTACCACTGACCCAGCATCTACTCAGCCTTAAATGTTTGACACTGCTGTAGGGTATGTAGTTCATGACAATTAAATACTTTGAGATATTGGAGGAGTATTTGTGGAACTACTGCTACCAGGAAATTTTTGGTAGAAAAACTATCTTTTGAAAGTTGCATTTTAATCCATGTCCTCTTGAAAATGTTAGTTATTTATTTCACCTCTAAATCCTTAGCCTCAAAATGTAAAACATGCTGATGTCCCATATTTAATATGTGAATGAATTTCAATTTCTCATTGCAGCTTTCTACCAACCATTTTCAATATTACCTTCTCTTCCTTCTTAGCGGTAAATAGCAGAGACTTTTATGATGGCGTAATTTGAAATATCCATTAATCCTATTATCAAACATGGTAAAAAAGCTTCTTCCACAGTTTGGCAAAATAACGTAAAGAAGTATCGTGGTTGCCTTTGAGTTGTGTGACGCATGAAAATCTGAGAATTAAGGAATGCATTCTGAACAAGCTCATCTTGGTAGTAATGACTATTCATTTATCAAAAGTGGAGGAAAAAGCCTCTGTAACTCATTCACACCTTAAGTAAACTTTCAATAAAGATCTAGTTCATACAAAACATTTCAAAATAAGCTTAAAAGCAATTTTCCATATGAATCATCTCAGTGCTTTACTTATCCAGCTTATCATTTTAAATTTTTATTGCTACATCTCTGTTTTACATAAGTACAGCAATACCTGGTTTCAAGCGGCAACATTAAGCATGTATTTGGTCTTTCACATCTTTCGTACATAACTTTTAAAGCCTTCTTTCAATCACATCTCATTCAGAATTATATTCCAAATATCAGCACTCTAAGAATAAACATCAAATTGAGTCCTTTTAATAATTCAAGAAATTATGAAAGCCTATTTAAGTTCCTTTATTGGAGCTTTTCCAAAAATGTGCCATAAAAAAATATGACCATTAAAAGTAATGGTAATTTAAATGCTGGTCCATTGGGAAATGCATACAGTATTGATATCAATATCATAATATCAAAACATTTCATTATGCATAGCATATATGTGTAAAAACTGGCCCATCATAAATGTCAACAAATGCTCCTGAAAGAATGAATCAATAAATGAATAAGTAACTCAGTAAGTAAAGGAAATATATATTATAATCTCATCAAATTACTTTACTTTTATAAATCTATTATTTGATGTATCCTTCCTTCTTTCCAAAGGTTGGTTTAATGACATTTTATAGATTGTAAATTCTTTCACATTGATCAACTTATTAGATACTGCAAAACTAAGAGCAATTTTACCATGTATATCATACATGTTTTACATCTCCAATCATCAATTATATATATGTATATAATTGATACTTTGAGAAGTAAAACTAACTCTTCCATGTAAAATATGAAATATATAAGAAAACAGGTTTCTTCTCTGTTTGATTCCAGATAAAAGAAACAAGCTATTTATGGAGCAGCATTGCAGGTGGATTGTTTACCAGCTGAGCCACAAGGGAAACCCAAGAATACCGGAGTGGGTAGCCTATCCCTTCTCCAGCAGATCTTCCTGACCCAGGAATTGAACCGGGGTCTCTGACATTGCAGGCGGATTCTTTACCAGCTGAGCTGCCAGGGAAACATGGAGCAGCTATTATGTTCTAATGTTTCAGCTACCTTTAAAGTCTCCTTTTAATGTAAAACTTGTAACAATCTAAGACAGGAATGACTACCCTCATTTTTGTCATTTTATGAGCCTGTATATGTTAAGGGGACATCCCAGGGTCACTGACTTAGGGACTGAGATCTAAACATCTTCCACTTGGTTAAGATGGGCAACTCAGTCTTAGAGAGAAAGCCCGTATTCTTTCCACTTCAACAAGGTATTAATAGATGTCACACATGAGCAGGTAGCACAAACTGAAGCGATCCCTGTGTTAGGGATGAAAGAAATAAATGAGGATACAAGTCAAAGTTCAATTTAACTTGCATAGACTGAGTTGATAAATGGTTAGCTTACACTGGTCTTCTATTCTGGAGTTAATATACGTCACAAAATGTGATATCATTGAAGCTTACTAAGACTAAAATTAAAGAAATCAAATAGGGAGATACCATTTAAATGTGCAAATTAACCTCTTAGTATACAATGAAGTATGTAAAACAGAAGAAGAATAGAGTGAAAAAAAATGTTCTGCCAAGTGTTTGTCAAGCAAATGGAAGAATCCACCTCTCTATGAACAATCAGTTGTCTAGAATTTTGCCTCTAAAATTGCTTTCTTGAATTGCTTTTAGCTTTAGACTATATTATGCTCCTGTGTTTAACAAGGAGTTCATTCATTCACTCATAGCATAATATATATGCTTAGTATTTGTTCTGGAAAGAACCACAGACACCACCCAGCACTGGGCTGTGCTTTGACCCTGGAACAAGATGGTCCTCTGTCATCTCTGAAGGGCAGTACCAACTCTGCTTGAACAACTTGAGTCAGCTCCATCACTAAATACCTAATTTTGACTTATACTGAACTGAACTCATTTTTATATCATTTTTACCCTTTGTCTATTGATTTTGCATGTTAAAGAAATTCCACAATCTCTAAATCAACACTTGGATTATTTAAAGATGGCTATGTAAACCTTATCTTTTTCATTTTGTTCTCTATGTACATCTAACCATCTTCCCTTGCTCCAAATATTCACTCATGGTTCCAGGTCTCCTCCTCCAAATTTACTCCAGGAAGTTGTAACATGAACACACATCTCCACTAAAATTTCATGGAGAAAACTAAGGGAAAAAGGAAAGAGTCTCTGAACACAAGATTTTGAGAATCTTCAACATTTGTCCCTCAGATGTACTTTGCCTCACTATCTTATTAAATTAGCAATCCTCAGGCACACCCTACCACCTTCAATTCTTCAAATAACTTGATTTACTGTCCAATTAGCACTGATCACTATAGCAAATAATCTTGTGTTTTCCTTCACTTACTTCTGGGTTGCCTCCCTGCCCCTCTTGGGAATGGTAAGTCTATACAGGAGTGCTCTGACTCCTTTCTTTCTTTTCTTTTTTGGCTTCTGAGTATTGGGAACCAATACGTCTTCTTGAAATATAGTTGGTATTAAACACGCTAACTAATGTGTCAATCTAGCGGAGTATAAGATATGATCACACACTGCCATAATATAAGAGTTTACATGTTAGGTGTTGCCAGGCAAACAGAAAGTCGGGGTTAGAGCAAGGAAGGACTGGTTTGAGTCGCACTGCCGTTGCTGAATGCAGGGCCAGTCTCTATGCGGATGCTCTTCGCCTGCACCAAGGGCAGCCTCCTGCAGCACAGGAAATAGGGTGGAGTTTGCTGCTGAAAATGGGGTGAAATAGTGAAGTGTAGCTTTGGGGAAAAAAAAATAATAAAATAATCAAGATAAGTCTCACTGAGAGCTGAGCAAGCTTAGTTGAACTTGAATAGCAAGGTCTGAGAGTGAGCGCTCTTTCATTCATTTATACCACATTCATCAAACATTTCCTTTATTAACTGTTTTGACCAATCCTTTATTTCTATTTCAGAGGTTTAAATCTACATATAAAGGGTCCATCTCATTTGCTAGACAGCCACTCAAAGACTAAGGGTATTAGACTTTGGGCATATGTATGTAGCTAGATGCTGTGTCATTTCTTTGAGAAAGGTTCTGAAGCAATGAATGATTCCTAAGTAACTCTGTACACTGTATCTTTATAAGCACATAAAATTTTAGTGAGTTTATTCTCTAAAATACTTTAGAGACTCTAAAGAAGAAACCCTTGTTATGATAATTTAGCTTTCCAGTTTTTTCTTTGAACATAAATGTATCTGTTTGAAAGCTCCCATAAAACAAATTTATCAGTATTCCATTATGTAACATACATTTACTATTTTATAACACTTCAGTAAAGGAGGTTCGCTCCCTCCCTCTCTTTCTCTCTCTCTCTCTCTGTGTCAGAGTTACATGCTTTAGGAAATGGGAAGAAAAGAAATTCTGTATATATCATTGGATATGTCTGATAACAATGGGAATTTGGAAAAGCATCTTGGTAGAAGAAATTGACAAAATGGTGAATAAAATTTGGAGAGAAGAAATGATGAGGCAGGAAAGTTAAAGAGTACTCAGAAATTGTCAAAGGAAAGAAAGTGAAGGTCACTCCGTGGGCGGAGAGAACGCAAGGGTGGGGATGTTAAGTAAAGGGGTGCGTGTTCTCTCTGAGCCATTATTCCGATACTGTGTCTTTCCGTGGCACATGATTGACTAGCAATTAAAGGCTGCGTAGGGTTTTCTGCTGCTTCTTACTCAGAGCTTGTTTTTGGAGACCTCGGGCTGCTCAGAAAGGGATGCGTGGGGCTGTGTCTCCTCTTGCGCTGGTCCACCCAGCTTCCCAGTGCACTGGCCCCCTGATTCCTGGTTCACGGGAGCAAGGCTCCATTGTACTTGCTTGTCCTTCTGCCTGGAATATTCCCTGCCAGGGAGATACCGGGCTAATGGACCGCCTTCCCCATAAAGACAGACTGAGAAGAGGAAGAGGAGCAAGACGGTGGAAAGTTTGCATAAGAAAGGGGGAAACACCCACATAACATCACCTCTGTGGGCAATGGCCCCTTCTGCCAGCCCAACCAAGCAGCATTCAGAAAGCCTCCCAGAATGGTCTGGGGGAGTCAGCACCTGGAAGCTCCCATCTCCCATCGGCTAAGCCCCACTGCTGTGATGGAGGATGCACCGAAGCAGAAGGACTCATAACTAGCACTCAACGTGGGATGCTGTTAGCCAAGGTGAATCTGTGCTTGTGGAAAGGTGTCCACTGCAGTTACAGCAAAAGGCAGAAACACATCAAAGGCCACCAGAAGCCTCTCTTGTCCTGTACAAATTTTTCTCTCATACAAGACCACCCTTGTTAAAATCCCCATGCCCCTGACTCCTTGCTCTGGGAGACTTTCCCCAGGCTGTTTCCCTCCATAGCACTTATCCCTATTTGATGTTTACCAGTACTCTTGCCTGGAAAATTCCACGGACTGAGGAGCCTGGTGGGCTACAGTCCATGGGGTCGCAAAGAGTCGGACATGACTGAGCAACTTCACTCTCACTTTTCACTTTCATGCATTGGAGAAGGAAATGGCAACCCACTCCAGTGTTCTTGCCTGGAGAATCCCAGGGACAGTGGAGCCTGGTGGGCTGCTGTTCATGGGGTCTCACAGAGTCGGACATGACTGAAGCGACTTAGCAGCAGCAGCAGCAGTGATGTATCAGGTGGGCTTTCCAGATGTCTCAGGGGTGAAGAATCCACCTGCCAATGCAAGGGAGGAGAGTCCTATCGCTGGGTCAGGAAGATCCCCTGGAAGAGAAAATGGCAACCCACTCCAGTAGTCTTGCCTGCAAAGTTCTGTGGACAGAGGATCCTGGCAGGCTATAGTTCATGGGATCTTAAAGGGTCAGACATGATTGAGTGTCAGAGCACACACACACACACACCCCACACCAATGACATGTCGGGTTTGAGAATTTGGGAGACAGGTAGTCCTGCATGAGACCTACCCATCAAAGGGACACAACTGCAGAGAATGAAAGACATAAAAAACCCACAAAAGCCTCCTGCTCTTCATTTTCAGCAAGCATCAGCTCTTCCAAACAATGTCTCTGATAAACACACTTCTTCTCTAGAGTGTGTTGTTGCTTGGTCTCCCTTGATAGTTTTCCTTATTTAATTAAATTCTGCCTCTCTCACTAAAATGTGATTTCTATGAAGACAGACCTACTTTTCTTCACTGATGTAATCTTGGTGCTTAAACTGTGCCTGACATGCATTATGACCAAGGACATTGTCCTCGAAACTTCTAGGTTCATACGGCTGGTCTAAGAGTGAAATTGACATAAGATGGATTAACAGGAAAAAAAAAATCAAACACATGTTTAATAACATTTGTACTTGGAAGAGAGACAGGAAGACTGAAAAACTCTCTAAAATAGCCAGAACTCCTCACCTTAAACTAGCATCTTCAGCTGAAGACCAAAAGGGTATTGAGGGAGTGATTTGAGACATCAAGAGGAGGAAGGCAATTTTCATGATGATGAAAAGGCAAATATCCTGAATACAAGGTGTTTATAGTGGCTCATATGGTAAAGCGTCTGTCTACAATGCGGGAGACCTGGGTTCAATCCCTGGGTAAGGAAGATCCCCTAGAGAAGGAAATGGCACCCTACTCCAGTACTATTGCCTGGAAAATCCCAGGGACAGAGGAGTCTGGTAGGCTACAGTCCATGGGGTCACAAAGAGTCGGACATGACTGAGTGACTCCACTTTCTTTCTAAAATTAAATCAGTTAAATAATTCCTAGGTGCCAAAAGCATAATAAAACAATTTAGTTTCTTTCTTGCATTGGTGGCCAAGTCAAACTAAATTATTTTTCTAAAATGGTAATTCAACTCTATATATCTGGTGAGATCAGTCCCAAGAACCATAATGAATGCAAAGAAATCTAAAGCTCTTTTATTATTGATATTCTATCTGGCCATTGTGAGATGGTATACAGAAAGCTAAATAGATAATAGAGCAAATAATTCTGTAGTTAAGATTTTCAGTGGGAGAAAATCAAAATCAAACTCACATTAAGTATAAATTCTATGATTTTAACTACATTAGAAATATCAATGGAAAAATATTATACATATTTGTTTAAAATATTTCCTGGTTCTGTCTAGGAAACCTAGAATGACTAGGCTAAATGACTAACTCAAAATCAATAACAATCTTAGTTGGTTTTCAGTAGAAAATATTGACAAATTTATGTGATCTTCAGCGAATGGAGCTATGTTTAACTTCAGCCAATAGAGCTAATTTAAAATCTCAAAGTTATGTCATCATGTTAAAGCCAGTAAGGATTAGTTAACTTTGCCATTAGGTTGAAATTTGAACATAATCTGCATATTCCACTGTGACTTTGAACCATCATCAAAATCTCCCACATCTGTACAGTATTTACTAAGCAACTTAAAAGGAGTCAATATGCAAGGTTCTTGGAATAGAAAAGTGCAAAAGACATATGTTTGCTGCCTTGGATCTCACTCTTTCACTCACATCTGCCTGTTTTATCAATGAAATCCAGCTGGAGTGCCTTACTAATCACAATTACCTCCAAAAGCAATATTTCTGCATTCCTAGGATTTACCTTTGGCTTTAATAAATAAATACAGGCTAGTGATAAAAACAGCATTTAATCTGCGCTATAAATAATGAATCTAATAGTGGGACAAGCTTAATCCCAACCTGCTTTTTTAAACTTTTTCTTTATATTGGAGTACAGACAATTAATAATGTTGCGACAGCTTCAGGTGGAATAGCAAATGGACTGAGCCGTACATATACATGTACCCATTCTCCCCCAAACTCCCCTCCCACCCAGGCTGCCACATGACATTGAGCAGAGTTCCCTGTGCTGTACAATAGGGCCTTGTTTGTTACCCATTTTAAATATTGCAGTGTGTACACGTCCATTCCAAACTCTCCCTCTCTTCCACACATCCTTCCCCCCAAACAACCGTAAGTCTGTTCTCTAAGTCTGTGAGTCTGTTTCTGTTCTATAAGTAAGTCCATTTGTATATCACCTCTCTTTAGATTCCCTTTTGAACATAAGCATCGTTACACTAGGAAACCTCACTTATTCCATCATGGTCTTACTATAGAACATTTTTGCAGTCCCAATTATGGAGTCGATTTTGAAGTTGGTATGTGAGCCCTGGAAATCAGCATCATTGCACTGAGCACAGTGTTGTTAGCCAGAGGTATCCTGTTCTGATTTGAAATAGAAAATGGAAAAAAGAAAAGCTTCATAAATGTAAAGGGACAAAGGACCTTATTATCATCTCAATTAATAGGCTTACTTACTTCTCAAATTTTCTTCATATCATGAAAGACACATATTTCTAGCTTTGCATGTTTAATTTAGCAAAAATGCAAATGGATCTTAAAAAACTCTTTATGAGTAGCAAATTGAAGCACTTTGCAAAAACATACGATAGTTTCAGAAAGGCTACCAGTTAAAATGATGCAAGAATTAGGATGTCAATATTATGCAGTGAAAAGGAGTGGCCACGAATCTTCAGACAGGCTGCCTAGATTTACACCTAATCTCCACTTCTTACCCACTGTGAGACCTTGGGGAAGTGAGGTAACCCCTCTGTGCATTCAGTTCAGTTCAATTCAGTCGCTCAGTCGTGTCCGGCTCTTTCCTACCCCATGAATCGCAGCACGCCAGGCCTCCCTGTCCACCACCAACTCGTTTCTTCATTTCTAAAGTGATGGAAGGTATTTCAAAAATTAAATGAATTTATAACAGTATATAGAGGACACTTCAGAGGATTGCTTCCCACATGACACGTCTGTTGCTGCTGCTGCTGCTGCTGCTAAGGCGCTTCAGTCATGTCTGACTCTGTGTGACCCCATAGACGGCAGCCCACCAGGCTCCTCCATCCCTGGGATTCTCCAGGCAAGAAGACTGGAGTGGGTTGCCATTTCCTTCTCCAATGCATGAAAGTGAAAAGGGAAAGTGAAGTCGCTCAGTCGTGTCCAACTCTTCGCGAACCCATGGACTGCAGCCCACCAGGCTCCTCCGTCCATGGGATTTTCCAGGCAAGAGTACTGGAGTGGGCTGCCATTGCGTTCTCCATGGCACATATGAGCTAGGTTAGACTCTCTCATGTTTAATTTGCTTTGTTGAGTTACCTCTTTTCTCCTATTTTCAGATTATGCTGGAGTTACCATTTTTTCTAATCCCAGTGTTTGCAATGGGAGATGAAAAATCACGTGCTTGAAAGCTTATGTCTGACTTTTCTAGTTTTATTCCAGAACAGTGCTCCTGGTTAGCAGTTCGGTTGGTTACCTGATCCACCTGACTTTTGCACACTAGAACTACTTTCCTAGACTTGCACTGTCTTCTAAGTTTCTGCCTTATATGTCTACACAGAAAGCATCACTGCAAATGCTAATGGCACCTTCAGTGCTCACATCTCTGGTTCCTGCCGCTGGGCGGGGTTCCTTAGGGGTCATCACAGAGGGCAGGCAAAGAAATCTGGTGGGAGACACCTTCTCCAAGGTGTGTATAGGACTTACCACCCCAGTCCTCACTGACCTATTTATGAATATACCCTTGACCTTTAAAAATATTGCAGATAAGTGCTTTTTCTCTTACAGGCATAATGGCATCGAAAAGTTATGCCCTTGTGTTCAATTTTAAGACCTTCTTTTCGCTTTTAAGGGCACTTGGTGTTTTAATAGATTGCTTTTGTTTTATTACTTTATTTTAAACATGCTCATCCACCTCCACATGTTCTTGTTTCCACTTGAGATTTTCTCCATTTTTTTCCTGTTTTTATTAAGAACTGAAGATCCTTTCCTGTAACAAGTCATTGTTAAATAAATCTGGAATTAAGAAGTAATGCTCATATAATGTCAGCATTCTGTATTTGATCCCATAAGCCTCATAACTATTATATTGTAGTTAATGGACATACATTAATGATTTCATATACTTGATTCTACACATTTAAAATGCATCATCCTACACTTAAAGCATTACTGCTAATACACAGCTAACAAGCTTTTAAACTGAATCAATACAGGATTGATCTATATGTCTTTAAATTTCAAGTTACTATGTGCCCTTTGAATGCAGACTTTACGTGTTGTTTTGAAAAACATTTTCCCTCAAATTTTATAAAATAACAAGATTTTCTTTTTTCTTTAGAATACCATGAGCAACAAATCAGTAATTCAAGGAAATTACAGTTAAAGGGCTGACAGTTAGGTGGTTCTTTACAAGTGTGTACCATTCTTCCAGGAAATAATTAGTGATGTTCAGGGGGGAAAAACAATTCAAACAGCACCAGCCACCTTGGCACATTTACAGGGTTAACAGTGGACATCTTGCCTCCCCTCTGTGCTTTCAGATACATAACTCTATTGTACCAGGCACTGGGTGCCAAGCCACTTGTTTATCTGGTATTTTATTCTCTGGATCTAAGCGAGTTTGTTAAACTTTAAAAATCAGATACTTGCTGCCTAGGTTGTGCTAATTCACTCAGTCATGTCTGACTCTTGGCAACTCCATGGACTACAGCCCACGAAGCTCCTATATCCTTGGGGATTCTCCAGGCAAGAATGCTAGAGTAGGCTGCCATGCCCTCCTCCAGTACAGGCTGTACCTGTCTCCTTCTCTGCAAGCACAGAATCTGGAAGCTCCTGTCCAAGAGCCCCACACCAACACGGCATTCCTGAAGTTTCCTATTGTCCAGATTTCGAGGAAGCTGCACATGCAACTGATCATTCCAATTGTTTCAGGTTTCTCTGACATATTGATTTCCCAAACTGCTGTGACAAGTGGGCCTACGAAGCATCACTACAAACAAAGCTAGTGGAGGTGGTGGAATGCCAGCTGACTTCTTTCAAATCATAAAAGATGACACTGTGAAAGTGTTGCACTCAATATGCTAGCACATTTGGAAAACTCAGCAGTGGCCACAGGACTGGAAAAGGTCAGTTTTCATTCCAATCCCAAAGTAAGGCAATGCCAAAGAATGCACAAACTACCGCATAATTGCTCTCATCTCACACGCTAGTAAAGTAATGCTCAAGATTCTCCAAGCCAGGCTTCAGCAATACATGAACCGTGAACCATGAACTTCCAGATGTTCAAGCTGGTTTTAGAAAAGGCAGAGGAATCAGAGATCAAATCGCCAACATCCATTGGATCATCAAAAAAGCAAGAGAGTTCCAGAAAAACATCTATGTCTGCTTTTTTGACTATGCCAAAGTCTCTGACTGCATGGATCAGAATAAACTGTGGGAAATTCTGAAAGAGATTGGAATACCAGACCACCCGACCTGCCTCTTGAGAAATCTTTATGCAGGTCAGGAAGCAACAGTTAGAACTGGACATGGAACAACAGACTGTTTCCAAGTACAAAAACGAGTATGTCGAGGCTGTATATTTTTACCCTGCTTATTTAACTTCTTTGCAGAGTACATCATGAGAAACACTGGGTCAGATGAACCACAAGCTGGAATCAAGATTGCCAGGAGAAATATCAATAATCTCAGATATGCAGATGACAGCACCCTTATGGCAGAAAGTGAAGAAGAACTAAAGAGCCTCTTGGTGAAAGTGAAAGAGGAAACTGAAAAAGTTGGCTTAAAGCTCAACATGCAGAAAACTAAGATCATGGCATCTGGTCCCATCGCTTTATGGCAAATGGTCCCATCACTTTATAGCAAATATATGGGGAAACAACAGAAACAGTGACAGACTTTATTTTGGACTCCAAAATCACTGCAGATAGTGACTGCAGCCATGAAATTAAAAGATGCTTACTCCTTGGAAGGAAAGTTGTGACCAATCTAGACAGCATATTAAAAAGCAGAGACATTACTCTGCCAACAAAGGTCCATCTAGTCATGGAAGTAGTCATGTATGGATGTGAGACTTGGACCATAAAGAAAGCTGAGCACTGATGAATTGATGATTTTGAACTGTGGTGTTGGAGAAGACTCTCGAGAGTCCCTTGGACTGCAAGGAGACCCAACCAGTCCATCCTAAAGGAGATCAGTCCTGGGTGCTCATTGGAAGGACTGATGTTGAAGCTGAAACTCCAATATTTTGGCCACCTGATGCAAAGAGCTGACTCTTTTGAGAAGACCCTGATGCTGGGAAAGATTGAGGGCAGGAGGAAAAGGGGATGACAGAGGATGAGATGGTTGGATGGGATCTCTGATTCAATGGACATGAGTTTGGGTAGGCTCTGGAATTGATGATGGACAGGGAAGCCTGATGTGCTGCAGTTCATGGGGTCACAAAGAGCTGGACGAGACTGAATGACTGAACTGGCTGACTGTGACAAAGTACCACAAACTGGGTGGCATAAAGCAATGGACATTTATTCTCTCCGAAGGCCAGAAATCCAAAATCAAAATATTGGCCAGGCCTTGAAACCCTCTGCAAACGATCCTTCCTTCCTATTTATGTTTTAGTCTCTAGGTCATATCTAACTCTTTGCAACCCTATGGACTGTAGCCTACTAGTCTCTTCTATCCATGGTATTTCCCAGGCAAGAATACTGGAGTTGGTTGCCTTTTCCTTCTCCAAGAGTCTTCCTGACCCAGGAATTGAACCCTGGTTCTCCTGCATTGTAGGCAGGTTCTTTACCCTCTGGGCTTCCCTCATAGCTCAGTTGGTAAAGAATCCACCTACAATGTAGAAGACTCCAGTTCAATTCCTGGGTCAGGAAGATCCACTGGAGAAGGGATAGGCTACCCGTTCCAGTATTCTTGGGCTTCCCTTGTGGCTCAGCTGGTAAAGAGTCTGCCTGCAATGTGGGAGACCTGGGTTCAGTCCCTGGGTTGGGAAGATCCCCTGGCGAAGGGAAGGGCTGCCCACTCCAGTATTGTGGCCTGGAGATTTCCATGGATTGTATAGTCTATGGTGTCCCAAAGATTTAGACATGACTTTACCCTCTGAACTACCTTTCTTTGCCTTTTACAAAGTGATTTTTGGTTGGTGGCTGCATGATTCCAATCTCTGCCTCTGTCTTTTTATGGTCATGTGCCTTCTGTATGTGTTTTTATTTTCTCTTCCTATGAGAGTACCAGACATGTTACACTAGGACCAACCTTCATGACCTCACCTAACTAATTACATCTGCAGAGACCCTTCTTCCGTATAAGGTCACATTCATGGGTATAGGCTATGAGTTCAATGATTCTTTTAGGAGGGCATAATTCATCCCATAATAACCAGGATAGCAACTGATTATTTTATCTCTAGTAGATTTTGAGCCTTTTACAATTTCAGAATAGACTGGTTGAACTTGATTATCAGTAACATGATTTAGACAATAATTTGTTTTGTATTCCTTTGTTATATTTATGTGGATGGATACATTATTGAGTTGAAATATATTTATTGATCTCCTATCAGCAAGATGCTAGGCTGAAGGGAGGAAATTCATGCAAGTTAGACACAGATCTCTCTCTCTTTTTTTTTTAAGAGCTTATATTTTAGAAACTGAAAGACATGAAGCATAAAATAATACAAATTCAAAACAGAAAATATAAGTGCCCTAAGATAGCAGTCCCCAACTTTTTGGCATCAGGGAGTGGTTTTGTGGAAGACAATTTTTCCACAGATGGGGTGGTGGGGGGTGGTTTCAGGGTGATTGAAGCTCATTACATTTATTGTGCACTTTATTTCTACTATTATTAGTCAGCTCCACCTCAGATCATCAGCCATTGGATCCTGGGAGCTGGGCACTACTCTCTTAAAAGATAGGGATTAAATGCAAGAAGGAGGAGAATGTCTGCGTAAGGAGATTTGCCAGCTAATAGTCACAGTTCAACAAAGCAGTGCGTTTCTTCTCCTGAATCAAATTATGAATGTGTAAAGATCTCCTTCTCTCTTCAACTCCATCAGCACTTATGGTCTACATATGCCGTGACTTCAAGCACGTTTTTTTTCACGGTGTAGCCCAGATTAGTGATGCACTCTCTGTTAGGTTTGTAATGAGATAAATGCAGAAAGCGGGAGTAAATATTTTGAAAATTTTAGAGTACCTTGGTTAATTCTCTGTTTTCTTAATGTAGTTTTGTGGTTTTAATGTTCTTTTCCTCTTATTCTACTAAGTTTTCTTTGGATTTGATAAAAGTATACAGCAGTGATACATTAAAATTAAAAAAAATAAACTAATTCTTCACTTCAGATATTTGAAATGCTCTGAAGTAAGAACTCTCTCCTGGAGAAGAGCCACATTTAAATGCATAGCAAGGTAAGGCCTCAGGCTAAATCTCTTTTTCACCCACTTATCCCACAGAGACTTAACTGCGAAGAGTTCAGGGGACTAGTGAGAGATTTAATTTTTTTGTTCCTATCCAGACTGATCCAGACTGTCTAGGAAGGCATCTCAGGTATAAAGATAATTATCTTTTTAAAGAGAGAAAGATTGTGTCCTCATTACACCCAGGTCTGCAGTCACAGCCCTCTATCTGAAGCGGTTGAAGGAGCAGTAACGAATTGGCAGAGGGCGGATTTCTACTCTCAGCACTAACATCTTCCAGAGTGATGACCTTGAATGCTTCAGCGCTCCACTCTTTACAAATCATTCCCATCTACCACAGAGAGGTTTTTGCATCACATTGAGCTTTGGCATGTGAACATTTTCTGCCATATTCAAAGGTCTCTATATATGGCAGAAATTAGGATATTATGAGAAATATGGCATTGATTGGGCTTCCCAGGTAGCCCACCCTATTGGTAAAGAAACTGCCTGAGAAATCAGGAAATGGAAGAGATGTGGGTTCAGTCCCTGAGGTGGGAAGATCCCCTAGAGGCTCCTCTGTTCATTCTTGCCTGAGGAGTTCCATGGGCAGAAGAGCCTGGCGGGCTACAGTCCTTGGGGTCACAAAGAGTTGGACACAACTGAAGCAACTTAGCATGCATTCATGGTACTAACTCCTCAGGGATATATAAACAAGAAAATTGTTCCCTAAGTTAAGTCTTAAGCAAAAATAAAGATGTGGACATTTCTTGAGTCTTTTTGTTTTTTTCTTGAGATTTTAAGGATTTTTTTTTAACTAAGGCATAACAGAGGATCTTCACAAGTTAACAATCTGTCCATTGGGTCAGTTCAGTTCAGTAGCTCAGTAGTGTCCCACTCGTTGAGAACCCATGGACTGCAGCACGCCAGGCCTCCCTGTCCATCGCCAACTCCTGGAGTTTATTCAAACTCATGTCCATTGAGTCAGTGATGCCATCCAACCATTTCATCCTCTGTCATCCCCTTCTCCTCTCACCTACAATCTTTCCCAGCATCAGGGTCTTTTCCAATGAGTCAGCTCTTTGCATTGGGTGGCCAAAGTATCGGAGTTTCAGCGTCAACATCAGTCCTTCCAATGGACATTCAGGACTGATTTCCTTTAGGATGGACTGGTTGGATCTCCTTGCAGTCCAAGGCACTCTCGAGAGTCTTCTCCAACACCACAATTCAAAGGCATCAATTCTTTGCTGCTCAGCTTCCTTTATAGTCCAACTCTCACATCCATATATGACTACTGGAAAAACCACAGCCTTGACTATATGGACCTTTGTTGGCCAAGTAATGTCTCTGCTTTTTAATATGCTATCTAGGTTGGTCATAACTTTCCTTTCAAGAAGTAAGCATTTTGTAATTTCATGGCTGCAGTCACGATCTGCAGTGATTCTGGAGCCCAAAAAATGAAGTCTGCTACTGTTTTAACTGTTTCCCCATCAATTTGTCAGGAAGTGATGGGACTGGATGCCATGATCTTCGTTTTCTGAATGTTGAGTTTTAAGCCAACTTTTTCACTCTCCTCTTTCACTTTCATCAAGAGGCTCTTTAGTTCTTCTTCATTTTCTGCCATAAGGGTGGTATCATCTGCATATCAGAGGTTATTGATATTTCTCCTGGCAATCTTGATTCCAGCTTGTGCTTCTTCCAGCCAGGCATTTCTCATGATGTACTCTGCATAGAAGTTAAATAAGCAGGGTAACAATATACAGCCTTGATGTACTCCTTTTCCTATTTAGAACCAGTCTGTTGTTTCATGTCCAGTTCTAACTGTTGCTTCCTGACCTGCATACAGGTTTTTCAAGAGGCCGGTCAGGTGGTCTGGTATTCCCATCTCTTGAAGATATTTCCAGTTTATTGTTATCCACACAATCAAAGGCTTTGGCATAGTCAATAAAGCAGAAATAGATGTTTTTCTGGAACTCTATTGGTTTTTCAAGGATCCAATGGATGTTGACAATTTAATCTCTGGTTCCTCTGCATTTTCTAAAACCAGTTTGAACATCTGGAAGTTCTCGGTTCACGTATTGCTGAAGCCTGGCTTGGAGAATCTTGAGCATTACTTTGCTAGCATGTGAGATGAGAGCAATTGAGCGGTAGTTTGAGCATTCTTTGGCATTGCCTTTCTTTGGGATTGGAATGAAAACTGACCTTTTCCAGTCCTGTGGCCACTGCTGAGTTTTCCAAATGTACTGGCATATCGAATGCAGCACTTTCACAGCAGCATCTTTTTAGGATTTGAAAGAGCTCAGCTGGGATTCTGTCACTTCCACTAGCTTTGTTCATAGTGATGCTTCCTAAGGCCCACTTGACTTCACATTCTAGGATGTCTGGCTCTAGGTGAGTGAACACACCATCATTATTATCTGTGTCTTGAAAATCTTTTTTGGAGAGTTCTTCTGTGTATTCTTCACACCTTTCTTAATATCTTCTCCTTCTGTTAAGTCTCTACCATTTCTATCCTTTATGGAGCCCAACTTTGCATGAAATATTCCCTTGGTGTCTCTAATTTTCTTGAAGAGATCTCTAGTCTTTCCCATTTTATTGTCTTCCTCTATTTCTTTGCACTGATCACTGAGGAAGGCTTTCTAATCTCTTCTTTCTATTCTTTGGAACTCTGCATTCAGATGCTTATAGCTTTCCTTTTCTTTTTCACTTCTCTTCTTTTCACAGCTATTTGTAAGGCCTCCTCAGAGAGTCATTTTGCTTTTCTGCATTTCTTTTTCTTGGGGATGGTCTTGCTCCCTGTCTCCTATACAATGTCATGAACCTCCATCCATAGTTCATCAGGCACTCTATCAGACCTAGTCCCTTAAATCTATTTCTCACTTCCCCTGTATAGTCGTAAGGAATTTGATCTAGGTCGTACCTGAATGGTCTAGTGGTTTTCCCTACTTGCTTCAATTTAAGTCTGAATTTGGCCATTAAAATAAGTCTGAATTTGACCTTTGGATAGATGTGGATGTATTGTTCCACCTTTCATCAAAGATGGGCCATAAAATCATTCAAATAATTTGATATTTCTGAATCATTTTATGTAATTCAAACTAAAGAGAAATTAATTTTTTTTATTTTTTTACCAAGAAAGTCTTTCAAAATAAACCTGGCACCACTGTCAATGGTCAGAAACTACTGAGAAAGCCAGACTCAATGAGGTAGTAAGACCCTTTCATGATTCTTCCCAAAACAGGAGTAAATATTGACTACAACATATCTACAAATATCTGTTTGGATATATACTAGTAGATAGCTAAGAAAATTCTTTTTTCTTAAAAATATATAGGATGCTATCTAGGTCAGCTAAAGACCAAGAACTTAAACCAGCATAATTCCTCTCCCTTGCTAAACAATAAGTCATACTTTTCTATACTGAGATCAAGCATAAAATAGCTTATCTTTTTGCTCCAGGAATTACCTGCTCTTGGCAGATAAGACTAGAAAGTAACTAAACTGCTTACTTATGAAGACTAAATTTGCTCATCCAACCACTTCAAGATTCTCACCTCTTTGATGTGCCTTCAAAACTAAATATTATAAACTTGCCCAATCCCAACCAGTTCTATACCTTGAAATATCCACCTTAAAATCACCTATCTCACTTTCTCAAACTTCAATAAATACACTTCTCTAATTTCTTTATGTCTAGTCTCTCCTAAGACTATCAGTATGGTTTTCTTCTTACTTCTACAAGTTTAATAATCTTAGTTTGCCTAATAAACAGATTTTTCTTCTAGTATTTTGAGAAAAGGCCAGTGAACAAGGTGTACCAAAATAATTTAATTAATATAGAATTCTGAATCAACATACATGATCGTGTTTTTCTACAGCGTGTTCTCATTTTTCCCTATTCTTCCTTTAAAATCAATATTATTAGAGCTCTGATTTAATGTGTTTCCTTTGGCTTGATAATTTTCTCTTACATTGCTTGTTGATTAAAAGCCTCTTCTTTCAGTAACTCCAGTATAAATGTACTTAACCCCAGCATGACAATTTGAGTCACCATCTAATTGTTTTGGTACTTTCCTCTTCTTAGGAAAAAATGAAAAACAAAAGGGACATCTGTGATGTGACTATGTGGGTACTTAAACATAAGGAAGCTGAACACAAGCAGGAGCCTCCCGTAAGACATGATGTCTGAGCACATTTGTTGGGAACTCAGATTAGGAACAACTGCAGACTGAAATAACTAAGTAGGAAGACTCCAACTCAAGAAGCCTATACCCAGGATACAAGAAGCATACGTTGTGTAAGCAATATGACGAATTGATGGATTAAGGGAGGCACTGAATGGCCTATGGAAGTGATGTTTAGGTACACTTGTGGCCTTAGGGTATTTATGAGGATTCAGAGGTCAGAAGCCAGCAGTCCCAAAGAGCCACGGTTTTACAAATGGTTCAAATTCAAGTAATGTTTTTCTAAGGAGAATTTGCCTATGCATCAAATCTCCAAGGACAGTTTTACGATTCACAGAAGAAAATTTAAGACCAACATAATTTCCCAACATAACAACAAAAGTTTATAGAGAAGGAGGCAGCCCAGTGTTAAATCTAAGAAAAATCCCCCAATGAGGACAAGGTTGCACACATTTACACAATTTAAGGGATCCCTGTTAATCAGCTTTGCGTTGCTTCTCACTGTTTAAGGGTGAAAAATGTAGACTGCTTGTACATAGACATTACCTTCAAGCTTTTCATTCTCAACATTCATAACATCACTGATCCTAAGTCTCATAGAACAGAAGGAACTGGATGAATGAGGAAACACTGAGCAGGAGACAGACCATCTAATCCCTATAATTCTACAATTATCCTTCTGAGATCCAAGGATTTGCCAACCAGACACTTAAAAAGAGGTATCCTCTTTAACTGCATGCCACTTTATCCTATGGAGCTTGTCAGGGAATAAAAATAGAAACAAGAAGACCCACACAAAATTAATTATGGAAGTTACTAAAAGAGCAGCAGATATTAACTAAAATCACTAAAACAACTTTTCATTTTATAAATATAAATATATGTATACATACATATATGTATGTGTGTATGGTTTTCATTTTTCAGAGAAATTTTACAGATAAGTCAAAAGACTTTCTCACTTGAGTCACAGTTGAATAACTAATTATTTTAATGATGCAAAGATCAGCTTTAATATGGTAGTCAGCTAAATAGTTTATTCTTTAGAAAAAGTTCAATTAATTTAAAATATGGACTTAGTATATCTCTAATGAGAAGAATTTATTCAAATTTTAGATTTAAAGGAAATTCAAATTCTTGCCAAAATTTTTGTTATCCTTAATTCAACAAGTATAGGTTTATCAATGGTAGTTAACTGCTTAATATATTCAGAAATCTGATGTTTATTAAAGATCAGGGCAGTGCTTGCTAATAAAAACACATAGGCCCAAACATTTTGTCTGTCTTTATGGAGGTCTCCATGTTCTAGATGCAAAATATAATAAGTTCACTGATAGGGATTATGATGGTTGCTTTTATGTATGAACTTGACTGGGCCATCGGTGCTCAGGTTTCTTGTCAAATATTATTCTAGGTGTTTCTGTGAGGGTGTTTTGGATGAGATTAACATTTAAGCTTATAGAAGTAAGTGAAGCAGACTGCTATCCTTCATATGGGTGAGCCTCACCCAATCAGTCAAAGGCCAAACTAGAATAAAGACTGACTATCTCCCAAATGCCAAAGAATGTTCAAACTACCAAGCAATTGCACTCATTTCACATTCTAGAGAAATAATGCTTAAAATCCTTCAAGCTAGGCTTCAGAAATACATGAACTTAGAACTTGCCCATGTACAAGCTGGATTTAGAAAAGGCAGAGGAACCAGAGAATGAATTTCCAACCTCCACTGAATCATAGAAAGAAAACAAGGGAATTCCAGAAAAACATCTACTTCTGCTTCACTGACTCCACTAAAACCTTTGACTGTGAATCACAACAAACTGGAAAATTCATAAAAAGATGGGAATACCAGACAACCATACCTGGCTCTTGGGAAACCAGTATGCAGGTCAAGAAGCAACAGTTAGAACTGGACATGGGAAAAAGGATTGGTTCAAAATTGGGAAAGTAGTACATCAAGGCTGTATATTGTCACCTTGCTTATTTAACTTATGTGCAGAGTACATCACGTGAAATGCTGGGCTGGATGAATCACAAGCTGGAATCAAGACCACCAAGAGAAATATCAACAACTTCAGATATGCAGATGATACCATTTTAATGGCAGAAAGTGAAGAGGAACCTTCAGCTGCTGTCCATGGGGTCTTAAAGATTTGGACATGACTTAGCAAATGAACAACAACAGCTCTCCCAAATAATAGGGAACTTTTCCTGCCTGACCACCTTCAAACTGGGACGTCAGTTTTTTCCTGTCTTTGGACTGGAATGGAAACATTGGCTTTTCCTGTGTCTTGAGTCTGCCAGCCTTCAGACTGGAACTCCCTATCTGTTCTCCTGGGCCTCTAACTTGTCAACTCCAAGTCGAAGAACTTCTCAGCCTCCATAACTGCATGAACCAATTCCCTATAATTTTACATCCTATTGATTCTGTTTCTCTGAAGAACACAGCCCAATAAAGAGGGTTTAGAGAGGATTTTATGAGATTGTGGGGGAAATATCATATAATGAACCATAGGATGATTACAAATGGCTTCTTGATTAAAACCAAGTCTGAATTTTCATTTAAATAGTTTAAGGATGTATGCAAATTGTTGTCTTCATCAAATACTTCAGTATCTTTAAAGCTTTCTACCTCTGGAAATTTCTTTCAAATAACATCTTAGAAAAACTCCATTGAATAAAACAGTTGCATCCAAAGTCACTCTAATTGATGTGTAAGTGACAACTAGACACTCAGTTCTGTTTGCAAACTCCACAGAATCTTCTCCACAGATCCCTGAGTTTTAAACAGTAATTCATGGGTTAAATATTATGGTTTGGCTGCATTAGGAAGAGGGCTCACACAGTTATATTTGATTAAACATCATACAATTTAAACCATCTTACTTTACAGCCAATTTTAACACCAGTGATTTACAAGATATCGTTTTTATGAGAAGCACATGTTTTTAAGTACAATTATTCCACTTGTGTTTATGGCTCTATCTATGCCATCTGTGACAGAAGAGTTAGATAAAGCAATTAATCAAACTTGTTTTTCCCTAGGTTGATGAGGAAAGAATGAAAGGTATTTTGTCCAAAACAGGGTAGATAAGCAAAGATTTATGTGTAGAGGCCTGAGGTTTTCCTTGTGTTGGAGGAGAGTCAAAAAGTCTAAGATCATGGAAGCAAAAGGTAGCATCGTCCAAAAGCGGGAGGGTTTGAGAATTAATGGTGAGGCAAATATTCAGAATATAATAAATGTGACATTTCAAATCAATGGGAAAGATTCATTTTTCAAAAAGTGGAAAATTAGGTAGTCAGTTGAAGGAAAAATAATAAATAATTTGTAAAGTTACTTCACGTATTTCATTAAAATAAGATGTATCAATTGAAACAATTGCCAAAAAAAAAAAAGTGCAAAACAAAAGTATAAGCAATAGATTGGTTTAAAAAGTGGAGTGGGCCTGTCAACTCTAATTAAAGAAAAACACAAAAGACACCAGGTAAAATAAATAAATTTTAAAACATATACATTTTAAGATTCATTACACAAAAGTTTACAAAGTAAAGGACTAATATTAGCTTGGGAAAATATTTTCAATTTATATCGCAGACAGAAGAAATTTTTTCTTAATGTTTAAGTATTTTGGTAAATCAAAAGGATAAAGAAAAACACCACCAAGAAAAAAAAGGCAGTGTGCAGTTAAAAAAAAAAAAAGAGTCCTTAAACATGTATCAGTTTAGTTCAGCTTAGTCACTCAGTCGTGTCCAACTCTTTGCGACCCCATGGACTGCAGCACTCCAGGCCTCCCTGTCCATCACCAACTCCCAGAGTTTACCCAAACTCATGTCCATTGAGTCGGAGATGCCATCCAACCATCTTCTCCTCTGCCATCCCCTTTTCATCTCACCTTCAATCTTTCCCAGCATCAGGGTCTTTTCCAATGAGTCAGTTCTTCGCATCAGGTGGCCAAAGTACTGGAGTTTCAGCTTCAGTGATGTAATATTTGTCCTTCTAATGAACATTCAGGACTGATTTCCTTTAGGATGGACTGGTTGGATCTCCTTGCAGTCCAAGGGACTCTCAAGAGTCTTCTCCAACACCACAGTTCAAAAGCATCAATTCTTTGGCAGTCAGCTTTCTTTATAGTTAAACTCTTATATCCATACTTAACTACTAGAAAAACCATAGCCTCAACTAGATGGACCTTTGTTGGCAAAGTAATGCCTCACCTTCCTAGATTGGTCATAACTTTTCTCCCAAGGAGTAAGCATTTATTATTTCATGGCTGCAGTCACATCTGCAGTGATTTTTGAGCGCAGAAAAATAAAGTCTGACATTGTTTCCACTGTTTCTCCATCTATCTGCCATGAAATGATGGGACCAGATGCCATGATCTTAGTTTTCTGAATGTTGAGCTTTAAGCCAACTTTTTCATTCTGCATACAGATTTCTCAAGAGGCAGGTCAGGTGGGCTTGTATTCTCATCTCTTTAAGAATTTTCCACAGTTTATTGTGATTCACACAGTCAAAGGCTTTGGCATAGTCAATAAAGCAGAAATAGATGTTTTTCTGAAACTCTGTTGCTTTTTCAATGATCTAGCGGATGTTGGCAATTTGATCTCTGGTTCCTCTGCCTTTTCTAAAATCAGCTTGAACATCTGGAAGTTCACGGTTCACATTGTTGAAGCCTGGCTTGGAGAATTTTGAGCATTACTTTGCTAGCGTGTGAGATGAGTGCAATTGTGCAGTATGAACATGTATACTGACATGATTATACATTTTTATAATCCCCATGCAATGTAATTTGACAATAAAATCAATGCACCAACCCTGTAACTCTGCAATCCTTTTTCTTGGACACATTTGTAAAATATCTTGCACATTTGTAAAATATATGAAAAGGACCATCATTGTGTGTTCCAATAAAACTACTAAAGACCTACAAATATGGGACAAATTAAATAGATTATGCTACATTATAGATTCATGCAATAAAATATGTTAGTTTTATACAGGATAAACCATCTCTAGATGTACTGTTAAAATAAAAATTCAATGGTGTATCATGTCTTCATTTGTTTGGAAAGAAATACTTATATAATACTTGGAAGTGCAGAGGAAAATTTGGAAGAACACCCGAGAAGAGTGAACACATCCAGAAAGGGGTTTTGGCTAGTTCGGCAAAATGAAGAAAGCCACAAGAACGAGTGACAAAGAAGTTTACTTCAGCAGGTGTTACCAGAATGTGATGGTGGCGGAACCCCAAATTCACACTAGGAAGATTCTGAACAAAAAGTCACTGCCCAAGTAGATCCCCCCAAAATCATGTGTCACGTGAAAAGCTTCCATTTCGTAAATGCAGCTCTTGTTCTTGGCACCAGGGCTTCCCCATGAGCTAGAAAGGACATGCTATTGATTTGAATACAGACAAGCTAAAAAACTGTAGCACAGGACAATCTCAATGTGTACGTTCTTAGGCACCCTGTTGGTGGCAAGTCAATAATGCACGCAGCCATCCACTAGTGAGCCTGTAACCTACAAAGACAGTGTTTGTTATCCTTGTCACTTCAAACCACTTTGAAAGTAACTGGATCTATAAAGAAACAGTTGATGTATTACAATAAAAACAGATCCAAATTCTGCCCTTCAAATTCATTATATTCCTGAAAATGTATGACAGAATTCATTCATGGATCATGTTGCTTTAATTATAAAATTGATGTATCTATGTCTATATACCTTGTACTCAGTAGCTAGTCAATGTATCGGGCACTTAAATATAAAAATGTTTTAAGGATTGTTTTTAAACATACACATATACTACAATAAAATATCCTCAAACTTTATACTATATCCGATCTTTCAAGACCTCAATCTTTGCTTATGAAGTAAAACGACCTCTAACCTGATCGTTTATCATCAATAGCAAGCAACTCCCAATTACAATTGCTTATATGGTGGCTATATTCTTTGAAACACACAAAAATGTAAGCTGTGTTATTTTTTTCCAGAATTCTCCTGCTGTTCTGTTCTCATAGGCTTAATGTTTAGAAAACTCAAATCTTTAAAAAAAAAAAAAAACTTTCATGAATAGGTAGACTGCATATGAGGTAAGGGATTGCTTACTGATAATGAGTCAGTTCCCCATTAAGGGTTTGACCAGGTACAGTGTAATTTATATTTATCCTCTAACATCCTGACCAGATGATTTCCAAAGGCAGTCATTTATTCCTGCAATCTCCTGTTTCGCTTTATGGAAGAAAATTAAATCAGTCCTATGAATGGAAACATAGAAGCCTTCTCTTTCTTCTTCACATGTTATCCTTTTTCACTTTTTTAATAACCAGTCAAAAGACTGAGAACCCAGTATTCATTCAGATTCCTCTTCTCCACCCGGCCCGTCCTGCTTGTTCTGGTTATTTGTGTTGACAGATTGAACAGTGAGGCTTGTTCAATAGTAATACTCCACCAGTCATATATTCTCTAGGCTGAGTCATCTTCACTCTTTTTTCATTCTCTGACTGTATCTGAAATTTGAATTTTGTCATTCTACTTTGAAAAGGCAATGAATGGAGAGAACTTGGGCATTCTAGATAATAGAACACAGCCTGCTATTCTTTGATTAAAAAAAAAAAAACTGTTATCCTATATAACACGACATCAGCCTACCCTTTGTATACCTTCATTTCTGATTTGATGAAGAATGGCTCAGCACACTTAACTAACCACAGCATATAAATGCTTTTTTTGAAATACAGACCTGGAGTGATTAAATACTGTAACTTAACCAATGCTTTTTTTTTGACAAGTGGCAATGAAGTCCATTTTTCCCCTTTTCCTATAATTTTACTCGCTCTGCTCCCTGCCACCTTTTCTTTTTTCTTTTTTGCTGTTTACAGAGAGAGTAGTGATCATTCAGGTGTGTCTCTGATTTAGATGCAATGACATTGAAAACTGAATGTTTATGACAGTGGTTAGTCCCGTACCTCCATTCAAAATCTCCACATCATAACATAAATACTTAGAAGATGTATTCCAACTTTTATAAAGAGAAACACACACACACACACACACACATACACACACGCACACCTCAGTTATGTGTGCATGCTAAGTCACTTCAGTCGTGTCCTACTCCTTGCGACCCTATGGATTGTAGCCCGCCAGGCTCCTCTGCCCGTGGGATTCTCCAGGCAAGAACACTGGAGTGGGCTGTCATGCTTTTCTCCAGGGGATCTTCCTGACCCATGTCTCTAATGTCTCCTGCATTGACAGGTGGATTCTTTACCACTAGCGCCACCAGGGTAGAGAAAAATAAATATAAAATAAAATAAACACCCCTCAGTCATGGCTCCAAGTAAAACCCAGAATCTAAAATCCCTATGCTGAATACCACAGCCATCATTACCTTTCTGAATTCTCAGGTGAAGGAATATTTATTTGGAGAATATGCTTCAATCACCAAAAGAATCTGTATTTCCTCACAGCCTATCTGGTCTCATCCTGGTTTATAAACTCTAATTACACCTAACCTTTAATGCTACCCTTTCGCATGGAGATAGAAAGAGCAGAGTATGGAAAGCCTCAAGCTGACTGCCATCTTTCCACCAGCCAAGATCTTTCCCTGTTTCTACTCTGCACTTGCAGGAAGTGGCAGTGAGTGTGTGTACTCAGTCATGTCCAGCTCTTATGACCCCATGGACTGTAGCCAGCCCAGGGGATTTTCTAGGCAAGAATATAGGACTGGGTTGTCATTTCCTCCTTCAAGTGATCTTCCCAACCCAGGGATCAAACCTACGTCTCCTGTGTCTCCTGCATTGCAGGCAGATTCTTTACCACTGAGCCACCAGGGAAACCCATGCACTCGCAGAGAGCCTCAAAAATCTGCAAAGAATGTTGGTGTCAATTTTCCATGCAGATGACAAGAGTTCAAAGAAAAGTGTCACGTAAAGATTTAATATCACACCTGGTAGGTTCCATACGTAATCATTTTTCTCATCTACAAAAAAAAAAAAAAAAGAAAAATCAAATGCCATCATCTCTCATGTTTCTGTGGTCCAGAGAGCTCCATTTTACCCTTGACCTCTGACAAAGCATTTCCTACCTCAACACAGAGCAGATGATCAGAATGGTGTGACATTTTAGCAACTTATGAAACAAAGATTCTCAAGTGTGACCCACGGCCCTCCAGAGAGTAATGGTTCCAGTTCTTGTTTCTTATTCATTTGCTTTCCCACGTGAAGTGAGACTGTGCAGGATGGGTGAGCCTTGCCGATACTGATGACATGAAACATTTAGGTAGCCACCACCCTGTTGTTAAGGTGTGACCTGGGATTGTTAGCTGTTTTAGTTGCTAAGTCATGTCCAACTCTTTTGCAAACCTATGGACTGTAACCCACCAGGCTCTTCACTGCATGAGGTTCTCGAGGCAAGAATCCTGGAGTGGGTTGCCATTTCCTTCTCCAGAGTATCTTCCCTGCCCACAGATTGAGCCCATGTCTCCCGCCCGGGCAGACAGGTTCTTTACTGCTGAGCCAGCAGGGAAACCCATGACATGGGATGAACACTCAAATAGGCTTTCTCCTTTTTTCTGAGTATTTTTTTTTTTTTAATCTTGCACCTAAATAACTTGTGCTTTCTATGCTGGAGAAGCATAATTCCAGAAGAATTCCCCTTGTCCCTTTGGGAATTCTGCTCTAATAAGTGATGTTGCCCTTATGTGTAAAATAGTATGTAGATCAGCTATCATAGCCTTTTATTTATTATCCCTTGATAACTCCAGAAACTATGACATCTTAGGTGTTGTGTGGACAACTATCAAGTATGAAGCAGAAGTAAAGAGGCTTTGTTGGGTTTTGATGCAAAAACCTAGGTAAGAATCCAATTGCATGGTGATGATTTGGAAGAAGGTTGTAGCAGTAGAAATAGCAAGACATGAATGGATTTCTGCGATATTATGGAGGTGGTATCACTATTAGATTATTGTTAATCACTGACTTGAACACAGTGCTATATTTAAACTGGATAGTCAACAAGGGGGCTTCCCAGGTGGCTCAGTGCTAAACAATCCATCTACCAATGCAGGAGATGGGGGTTTAGTCCCTGAGTCGGGAAGATCCCCTGGAGAAGGAAAGGAAATGGCCACCCACTCCAGTATTCTTGCCTGGAGAATCCCAAGGACAGAGGAACCTGGCGGGCTACAGTCGATTGTGTTGCAAAAGAGTCAGACACAACTCAGCGACTAAAGAAAAATAAAACCAACAAGGACCTAACTTAGAGCACAGGAAAGTCTACTCACTATACCTAAATGAGAGAAGAATTTGGAAAAAAATAGATGCGTGTATTTGCTGTACACCTGAATCATACACAACATTGCTAATAAACTGTACTCCAATTTAAAATAAAAACTTTGTTAAAAAGGGAGAGATGTTCCTTTAAGAAAGGGACACATGAAGGATATGTCCTGTGTTTCTAGCCTAAAGGATTCAGTTGATGGTGACATCATTTGCTGAATGCAGAGACTGGGAAAGGAGATGTCTTTGGGAATGTGGGCATAAATCAATTGCTCTGCTTTGCAGAAGCAAAGTCAGAGATGTTTACAAGGCTTCCACGTGGAGACACAGATCAGGCACTGGATATGTGAACTCAGTGAATAAATGAAGAATGGAGGTAAACCATTAGGAATCATCAGAAAAGAGAATGGAACACGGGCCATTATGCAGGGGTCCACTCACCACAGGAACGTGTGTGGACAAGTAAAACGCAACACTGTGACTCCCTGCTCTTTCTGCCAAGTCAATCTTTGTTCTCACTGAGAAATCAGGAGAGCTAAAAAGAGCACACGTCCACATCTGCGTTCCCACCTATCAACTTAGAGCCATTTGAGTGTTCATTTACACACCAAAAAATATGTGTGCTATGTGGCTTCTTATTTCAGCTCACATTAACTGTGAGGAATGGCAGTCAAGTGATTGAATGAAATTTCAGGCATTTCTTTAATATATGAGGCCTGGGACACCTTCCCATTGAGATCATTTCAGCACCTCCCAAAATAGCTTTTGCTTGCCACATTTTTCTATAGTTTTAGGAAATGCTCAGAACATCCAAGAAAACCACAGCTTCACCCTCACACCCACACAGTCTGGAAACAACCGAAATAACAATTAAATGTGACAAACAGCAGTTTATAATCTAAATTCCAATGACTCCATTACAAAATTTTGCTGTAAAACCTGTGTGTCAGAATCAAATATGCATTTTAAAGTCTAGGCTTGAAATTTCATGACCAGCTGCAGAGAATTACTGTTATTAAGGGACAAGACAGATATAAAAGGAGAGAAAATCAAAAGAAAAATTCAAAATTTCAGAGGCTTTAGGGCATTATTTCCTCGGCACCGATGAGTTTTTCACTGCCAACCTGAAGAGTGAAAATCAGTTATTGAGATGCTGCCACAGGGTTAAGTTAAAAATATAATAGTTAGAACATGAATTCCAGAGCAAGGATGTCCATTTTCAAATCTCAGCTTTGAAAAACTTCTGAGGTATGTACTTAGATTACCTAGCTTCGTTCTTTCTCAAATCCCTTGCCTTTAAAATAGTTATAATAATATTGGCTAACTCGCATCTCTGCGTAGAACTTGCCCATGGAAGTACAGCTGCTCCATGGGTGTATAATCACTCTTGTCTGCTTAAATATGCCATAAATCCATCTTTTCTCCAAGACATAACTAGAATTTATTTGCCTTTCCAGTTTATATTTCTTTTTCTAACTTGAGATGTAATGAAATGGGCAGTTCTAAAACTCTCAGGAAAAAATTCTGAGTATGCCTCACAAGCACAATGAAAGGGGAAAATGATGTTAAAAACTATTTCACACAAGCTTTTCTTCATGTAATTTCTCTTTAACATGTATGACTATACCTAACATGGGACTTCTCTGGTGGCTCAGTGCTAAAAAATCAACGTGCAATGCAGGAGACATAGATTGGATCCCTGGGTCAGGAAGATCCCCTGGAGAAGGAGATGACAACCCCCTCCAGTATTCTCACCTGGGAAATCCCATGGACAGAGGAGACTGGGAGGCCACAGTCCATGGGCTCACAAAGAGTCAGACACGACTGAGTGACTGAACAATAGCAACATAGCTAACAGCATGTATCGTGTGCCAGGCTGTATTGTTCTTTATCTGTAAACGTTGTCTCCTTTGGCTTTCATAGCTACCCGTCAGAAAGATCTGGGCCATTAACCCCTCTGCAGTGCTGCCTCTGATTGTAAACAAAGGACACTGGTCAGTACAGTACAGTTCAGTTCAGTCACTTAGTCATGTCCGAATCTTTGTGACCCCATGGACTACAGCACTTCAGGCTTCCAAGTCCATCACCAACTCCCGGAGCTTGCTCAGGCTCATGTCTATCGAGTCGATGATGCCATCCAACCATCTCATCCTCTGTGGTCCCCTTCTCCTCCTGCCTTCAATCTTTCCCAGCATCAGGGTCTTTTCCAATGAGTCAGTTCTTTGCATCAAGTGGCCAAAGTATTGAAGCTTCAGCTTTAGCACCAGTCCTTCCAATGAATATCCAGGATTGACTTTTTTAGGATTAACTAGTTGGATCTCCCGGCAGTCCAACGGACTCTCAAGAGTCTTCTCCAAAACCATAGTTCAAAAGCATCAGTTCTTCAATGCTCAGGGTTTTTTTTTTTGTTGTTGTTGTTGTTGTTGTTGTTGTTGTTGTTTTCTTGTGGTCCAACTCTTACATCCATACATGACTGGATGGAATGCAGGGACTACGGAAAAACCATAGCTTTGACTAGATGGACCTTTATTGGCAAAGTAATGTCTCTGTTTAATCTACACAGCATATTGAAAACAGAGATATTACTTTGTCAACAAATGTCCATCTAGTCAAAGCTATGGCTTTTCCAGTGGTCTTGTATGGATGTGAGAGTTGAACTATAAAGAAAACTGAGTGTCAAAGAATTGACACTTTGGAACTGTGGTGTTTGGAGAAGACTCTTGAGAGCCCCTTGGACTGCAAGGAGATCAAGCTTTTCTTCCAAGGAGCAAGTGTCTTTTGATTTCATGGCTGCAGTCACCAGCTTTAGTGATTTTGGAGCAAAAGAAAATAAAGTCTCTCTCTGTTTTCATTGTTTCCCCATCTATTTTCCATGAAGTGATGGGACCAGATGCCATGATCTTCATTTTTTGAATGTTGAGTTTTAAGCCAGCTTTTTCAGTCTCTTCTTTCACTTTCATCAGGAGGCTCTTCAGTCCTTTGCTTTCTTCCATAAGGGTGGTGTCATCTGCATATCTGAGGTTATTGATATTTCTCCCCAGCAATCTTGATTCCAGCTTGTGCTTCATCCAGCCTGGCATTTCACATGATGTAATATGCTTATATGTTAAATAAGCAGGATGATAATATGCAGCCTTAATGTACTCCTTTCCCAATTTGGAACCAGTCTGTTTTTCCAAGTGCAGTTCTAACTGCTACTTCTTGACCTGCATACAGGTTTCCCAGAAGGGAGGTAAGGTGGTCTGGTATTTCCATCTCTTTAAGAATTTGCCACAGTTTGCTGTGATCCATGTTTACGTAAAATACTTGGTGAAAAATAAGATGGTAAGCCTACCGTGGCTGAAATCTCCTCCCATTCAAATAGATTTTATGAAATGACACTGCCTCTATCCCAATGCAAACTAACGTTTTTGAGAGTCTGAGATGTCCCATCTAATTTTAAAACCTAACATTTCCCATATTGCCACAGTTTGATTTTTGTGTGCATATTTATTAAATTCTCAGTGACTAATGGTCTAAGGAACCAAGTCACAGAAAAGCTGGTTTAGATTCTTTCTAGGACAAGTAGACTCTTCTTTTGTAGAAATATTCTGAGGAAAGAAGATTGACTTTTATTAGCATCAGTGAATGTGTTTCTGAAGAAATAGAAGGGATAATCTTTTTAGGGGCTCTTTTTCATTTGCAAAAAGAGACTTAGGAATCCCTGAGCAGCAGATAGTATTAAATCAGTGCCTTATGTGTTAACGTAATTTGGTTAGCAGGTTTCTGAAACTTCTGTGCTATTGAGGATTTGGAAAGTATGATATCTTATGGGACAACCAAGAAGATTGCCTTTCAATAACCTGTGTGGTCCATTTTTTTCTTACATATTATAATTATTCACTCCAAAGGATTTGGAGACTATGGCAATAAAGTTGTGTCTCTCACACACACATATAAACACAATAAACAATTAACCTGTGCCTCTGACCCTCCTTCCTGCATATGGTGACTTCATGATTGTAAAGTGAAGACCTTTAAATATTATGAGGATATATCTTTTGTACTTTATAGTGATTGTGCTACAAACATTTACCGACTGCAGACAAAGTATGAGCACATAGTGTAAGCTCTCACATCATCGTCTTCATCCAATCATAGAGTTGCCTCTGTGTAATAGGTATATTATTTTGGTTGGCCATTACAGCAATTCTGTGGGCTAAGAATTATTACCTGCATGCTATACATAAGAAGATAGAAGCCCAGAAAGGACTTTCAGAAGACCTCAAATCAGACTTCCCTGGCAGGAAAGTTAAGAATTGGTTAAGAATCACCTGCCAATGCAGGGCACATGGGTCTGGTAAGATTCCACATGCCACAAAGTAACTAATCCTGTGTGCCCAACACTGAAGGCTGAATCCCACCACAAACTGCAGAGTAGTTCCCAAAAGCCTATGTGTGGCAATGAAGACCCAGAGCAGCCACAAATAAATAAATCAATGTTAATAAAAGAACTCAGAACATAAACAATTGACTGGATTCAATGCTTGGTCTTCTGCACCCAGGGTACCTTCAACCAGAGTCCTGTGTAAAGATCCCTTCACGTATCATTTGCTTTTCTCACCTTACCCTTGTCTGTGGCTTTCAAACAGACAGGCTTGAGCATCTGTGTTCTGAACGCTTTTGTCATGGAAATTCCATATGCCCCTTAGAGTTTATTAAAACATTATTGACTCTACCATACAACTCTAATCATATCTTCCATTGAAATGCTGGGTTTAGTGGGACACTGTCAACTCTATCTAGCCGGACAGGGTTTCTGGGCAAAAAACGCTATGTCAGTTTTAGCTGATGAGACAACCGGGAGCAGACAGCTGACATAGCTTATTGTTAGTAGCACATTCTAACCACCATGACAAAAAATTGCAAAAAGAACCTATTGTATAGTACAGGGAACTCCCTCCAATACTCTGTAATGACCTATGTGGGAACAGAATATAAAAAAGAGTAGATATATGTATAACTGATTCACTTTGCTGTACAGCAGAAACTAACACAGCATTGTAAACCAACTAGACTCCAATGAAAATTGAATTAAATAGAAAAAAGAAAAAGAAGTCTGTGAGTGAGTTTTTTTAGTATATTGGCTTTGCAGAACAAAAGGTAACATTGCTCTTGGGAGGCAGGAAAACATTCTCCTGAGGATCAAAGTTAAAGCTATACTTAATGTTGAGAGGGTTCCATGTCCCCAAATTCCCATCCACATATGGAAGAGAAGCACGAGTCACTCACTACCAAACCCACACACCTATTCCGGTCCTGAGCATTAAAGTGAAACACGCATGTCAAATGGGCTTTCCTGGTGGCTCAGTGGTAAAGAATCTGCCTGCCAATGCAGGAGACTTCCAGGAAATGCAGGCTCGCTCCTTGGGTTGGGAAGATCCCTTGGAGTAGGAAATGGCAGCCCACTCCAGTATTCTTGCCTGGGAAATCCCATGGACAGAGGAGCCTGGTGGGTTATAGTCCATGGTGTTGCAAAGACTCAGTTGTCACTTAGTGACTAAGACAACTCATGTCAAATGCGATGAATATCCTAGCTTCATCTCTCTCTTTCTCTGAACAAATATATTAATGGCTAAAATTAGGATGAATAATTTGAAAAAGGGATCCAATTAGGGGCACATAAAGTCCTTGCTTCCTCTACTTGCTTCAGCCCCATGTGCTAAGGTCAGAAGTCCATTGGAGAAGTTTGAGAATAAGCCCTCTGGTGTTTAAAGAGACTGTGAATTTAATTGGAAGCATCCTTTTCTACATATCTCCCTTTAAACCTGTAGCAGTTTGAACATGTGGAAAAGAATTCAAGAGCTCAGGATTCCAGTTACTATGTTTCTACCACTCAGACAGGAATATCGAGAGCCGTTAAACTGCTTCTGCATGGACAGGGTGGAGTAGTTGCCTGTGCTGTGTAACAAGGGCTGAGCTTTTGCTGGCCATCCAGGAAGAAGGTTTGGCCTGTATTAAAGACGGGGAGGGTCACCCAGGAAGTCAGGAAATCAATATAAGAAAAGAACTGGTCTAAGACACAGCCACTTTCTGGCAACCATTTAGGCTTAATTAAGAAAAGCTTCAGGAGCCTCTGGGAAAACCAAGAGAGAATTCGTTTTACATCCTTTGGAAATAGTCGATTTTCAGGAGGCCGCAGCATTAATGTCCAACAGTGATTAGACCTGCGCCATTGGAGTTCTCTTTCCAGTGGTGGTGGTCAGGCGGGCAGCAAAAGTGATACCAGGTGCAGTGCTATGAATGGAAGAAGTGTCAAGGCCAGAGGCCATGGTGTCAGTGGAGTAGAAAAACAAAATGTACAATGAGTTTAATTAAAGCAATAAAATCTGCTATCCACTTCAAAAGACACAGCGGCAGCTGACTGGTCCTCGGGGGTGGGTACGGGACCTTCAGTGTGGGCCCTCCGGGAGCAATGAGTCAGAGCGCAGGATGAGAGGAGGCCGTTCGCACTCACCCATCATCACGAGAGGGAAGCCAGCTTAGGTTTGAGCAGAGAGGGCACTCAGGGGATTGTTTGAGCAAAAGAGAGAAACAAAGGGGAAAACTAAGAATTGCTTCAGGCTAACCACTTCATGATTAAAGACAGACATACCGATTCTCACAGCGGCTGGAATCACTTGGGAAAGTGTGACTTACACACGCAGGCACAAAAAGAACACAGGTTTACAGATAAGGTTGGAAACAGGAGGTCAGGCAGGTGGATTCTGCGCCTAAAAATGATCTGTTTGATGTTTTAAAGTAGTGTATAAATAGCATTTGGGACTATATGTTTTCTTCAATTGAAATACGTTGAGATTAGGAATGCTGCTGCTCAGTCGCTTCAGTCGTGTCCGACTCTGTGCGACCCCATAGACGGCAGCCCACCAGGCTCCCCCGTCCCTGGGAGTCTCCAGGCAAGAACACTGGAGTGGGTTGCCATTTCCTTCTCCAATGCACGAAAGTGAAAAGGGAAAGTGAAGTCACTCAGTCATGTCCGACTCCTAGCGACCCCATGGACTGCAGCCTACCAGGCTCCTCCGTCCATGGGATCTGCCAAGCAAGAGTACTGGAGTGGGGTGCCATTGCCTTCTCCTGAGATTAGGAATAGAAGGGGTTTAATATGATGTGCTTGATGTAAGTGACTATTTAAAGCACAATGGCTAAAGTTAATATTTGATATGCAATTAGAAGTGAGAAAGATTATTTGGCCCTGTGATTTTGAGTTTGAAAAGAAGGGTATAAGGTCTCAAGCCCTCAGAATCACAGAGGATGAAGAGATATCCTCAGCTGACTGAGGGGAAACAGCAATGGTAAGACAAAGCAGAGCTGGCAGAAGATTTTGCTCTAGGGGCATCTCTAGTGGAAAGCTCTGTTTGTCTGACCCCCTCTGTCTGTTCCATGATCCCTGAAGAATTCCTGTTGGGTCTTCTTGAGTTCTGCCTGCTGCGTGCAAGCTTAGTCCTGTCCCACTCTTTTTGTGATCCCATGGACTCTGTCCACGGGATTATCTCGGCAAGAATACTAGAGTGGGCGGCCATTCCCTTCTCCATTGAGTTCGGCATAGCTGAGATACAAGATTCCCTACTACATTCCCTTGAAGATCTGTGCCTTGATTTAGTTTTCTGAGCACCGCAATGATCAGACTCATGCCTTTCTATCTTGATCTCAATTCAATTTCATGCCTACCACGAGCCTCATTCTATGTATTATCATCTTTAGTTTCTAAGCACAAGTTTTGCTTAGAAAAGTTTCAAAAGCTTTTCTCTGTTTGCCACTTTCCAAAATCATCCATCCATTCATTTGTTCAATTACAGAAATGATGCCTGCACATGAAATGATTCACACAATACACAAGGCATTTACAATAACATGTGCTGAAAATGCATGCTAACTGCTCTGTGCGAAGGAAACCAGCCACATCAAAGACACAGCAAAATATTGTGAACTATGCTGGTGAAGGGGGAGTTGACAAGAAATTTGAAAATGATGAATAGTAGTAACTTCTTTCGATTCTTTCAATCAATTCAAACTTTTCACTTTTGAAAGAGAGTAAGAAAGGTGGCTCATTTTAAAACTTGTGATATTTCTTCTGGCTTATTATATGTTGAAGAATATCTTGAGTATGTTTCATGTCTGAGTATTTTATTGACTGTATCAAAATACCTGGCCTATTATTATACAGCACTACCAAAATGTCACCCTTGAAGTTTGCAGCAACATTCATATCATCATGTTGCTTTGTGATAACATATGGAATAAACGTATGAGGATATTAAAATGATATTCACATAGACTCATTCATCCAGATAGACTGCTTCCACAAAATACTCCATGCAATTAAGTTTAAGGTATGTTGCTAAATCTTGTTCTAAAACACAAAAATGTGATAAGTTACTTGGCAAATTTAATTAAGGAATTAGAAGGAGCTGTTTTCGGTTTGAACATGAAGGTTAATATCCAGTTTTCTGCTATCTCATTTTAGAGGTCATTGAAAAACCAGCAAAGAAAATAGAAAAAATGCATTTTCAATGAAACAAGGAGGCAGCTGGGAAGCCAGACAACAAAACAGATGGAGTGGCTGCCAGGAAAGACCTGGATGAAGTGAGCATACAGGTAAAAGTTGAGCTGATACACCAGTGGAGAAGACTCCCTTCTGATGGCTCCCAAGCAAAGAGCAAGCACAACTCTCACAAGTTGAGATGCACACACTTTGCAAAACACTAGGTTTCCACTGAGGTGACTGGTTCTGAGACAAAGGAAGCAGAAGTAAATGAGGATTTGTGGGGGAAAAAGTCAATTTTACAGAACCTGTACTGTCTCCATGACAATAGATAAGAAGAGAATTTCAAAATTGTGGTTTTCCACAATGAGCTGTTTACCTTATTTAATTAGGAAGAAGAAAAGCACTATCAGATTAAGACAAAACGTATATCTAAGAAAACAAACAAACAATAGCATTCAAAACTCCAATTAGCTACAAACAAGCCCAGACAACACCCAAAACAAATCACTTGCAAGTAACCCTCTAGGGGTGAAGGGGGTGGAAATTACCTCTTAAATTTGAGAGATGTGCAATGAAACATAATCAATACAGACCCTATACAAATAAGCTACAAGAAAAACAAAAAGAAATGGAAACAAAAAAATGCTAACAGATGTCTGCAACACTCAGTCATAACACAGGGAAGATGACAATGATAACTGAAAATATTTACAGTAATCTATGGAATTTTCTAATTGGAGAAAGAGCAATAAAGAAAAACTATAAGACAGCCAGAGGAACAGAAAGGTAGGCTAACAGAATTTTTCAAAAGTGGATGGATGGACAAAAGTTTGTATAGATTCGTGTTTCCTTATATATACATCAGTTGAGTTCAGTTCAGTTGCTCAGTCATGTCCGACCCTTTGTGACCACATGGACTACAGCGCGCCAGCCTTCCCTGTCCATCACCAACTCCACAGGTCGGTAGGTGCCCAATATGCTACAGGATATCAGCAGAGAAATAACTCCAGAAGGAATGAAGGGATGGAACCAAAGCAAAACAACACACATTTGTCGACCTGACTGATGATAGAAGCAAGGCCCAAAGCTGTATAGAGCAATACTGCATAGGAACCTGGAATGTCAGGTCCATGAATCAAGGCAAATTGGAAGTGGTCAAATAGGAGATGGCAAGAGTGAATGTCGACATTCTAGGAATCAGCAAACTAAAATGGACTGGAATGGGTGAATTTAACTCAGATGACCATTATATCTACTACTGTGGGCAGGAATCCCTTAGAAATGGAGTAGCCATCATGGTCAACAAAAGAGTATGAAATGCAATAGTTGGATGCAGTCTTAAAAACGACAGAATGATCTCTGTTCATTTCCAAGGCAAACCATTCAGTATCACAGTAATCCAAGTCCATGCTCCAACCAGTAATGCTGAAGAAGATGAAGTTGAACAGTTCTATGAAGACCTACAAGGCCTTTTAGAAATAACACCCAAAAAAGATGTCCTTTTCATTATAGGGGACTGGAATGCAAAAGTAGGAAGTCAAGAAACACCTGGAGTAACAGGCAAATTTGGCCTTGGAATATGGAATGAAGCAGGGCAAAAACTAATAGTATTTTGCCAAGAAAATGCACTGGTCATAGCAAACACCCTCTTCCAACAACACAGGAGAAGACTCTACACATGGACATCACCAGATGGTCAACACCAAAATCAGATTGATTATATTCTTTGCAGCCAAAGATGGAGAAACTCTATACAGTCAACAGAAACAAGACCAGGAGCTGACTGTGGCTCAGATCATGAACTCCTATTGCCAAATTGAGATTTAAACTGAATAAAGTAGGGAAAACCACTAGACAATTCAGGTATGACCTAAATCAAATCCCTTATGATTATACAGTGGAAGTGAGAAATAGATTTAAGGGACTAGATCTGATAGATAGAGTGCCTGATGACCTATGGACGGAGGTTCATGACATTGTACAGGAGACAGAGATCAAGACCACCCCCATGGAAAAGAAATGCAAAAAAGCAAAATGGCTTTCTGAGGAGGCCTTACAAATAGCTGTGAAAAGGAGAGAGGCAAAAAGCAAAGGAGAAAAGGAAAGATATAAGCATCTGAATGCAGAGTTCCAAAGAATAACAAGAAGAGATAAGAAAGCCTTCCTCATCAATCAATGCAAAGAAATCGAGAAAAACAACAGAATGGGAAAGACTAGAGATCTCTTTAAGAAAATTAGAGATACCAAGGGAACATTTCATGCAAAGATGGGCTCGATAAAGGACAGAAATGGTATGGACCTAACAGAAGCAGAAGATATTAAGAAGAGGTGTCAAGGATACACAGAAGAACTGTACAAAAAAGATCTTCATGACCCAGACAATCATGATGGTTTGATCACTCACCTAGAGCCAGACATCCTGGAATGTGAAGTCAAGTGGGCCTTAGAAAGAATCACTATGAACAAAGCTAGTGGAGGTAATGGAATTCCAGTGGAGCTATTTCAAATCCTGAAAGATGATGCTGTGAAAGTGCTGCACTCAATATGCCAGCACATTTGGAAAACTCAGCAGTGGCCACAGGACTGGAAAAGGTCAGTTTTCATTCCAATCCCAAAGAAAGGAGATGCCAAAGAATGCTCAAACTACCGCACAATTACACTCATCTCACATGCTAGTACAGTAACGCTCAAAATTCTCCAAACCAGGCTTCAGCAATACGTGAACCATGAACTTCCAGATGTTCAAGCTGGTTTTAGAAAAGGCAGAGGAACCAGAGATCAAATTGCCAACATCTGCTGGATCATCGAAAAAGCAAGAGAGTTCCAGAAAAACATCTATGTCTGCTTTATTGACTATGCCAAAGCCTTTGTGTGGATCACAATAAGTTGTGGAAAATTCTGAAAGAGATGAGATACCAGACCACCTAACCTGCCTCTTGAGAAACCTGTATGCAGGTCAGGAAACAATAGTTAGAATTGGACATGGAAAAACAGACTGGTTCCAAATAGGAAATGGAGTATGTCAAGGCTGTATATTGTCACCCTGCTTATTTAACTTCTATGCAGAGAACATCATGAGAAATGCTGGACTGGAAGAAGCATAAGCTGGAATCGAGATTGCCGGGAGAAATACCAATAACCTCAATTATGCAGATGACATCACTCTTATGGCAGAAAGTGGAGAGGAACTAAAAAGCCTCTTGATGAAAGTGAAAGTGGAGAGTGAAAAAGTTGGCTTAAAGCTCAACATTCAGAAAACGAAGATCGGGGCCTCTGGTCCCATCACGTCATGTTAAACAGATGGGGAAACAGTGGAAACAGTGTCAGACGTTATTTTGGGGGGCTCCAAAATCACTGCAGATGGTGATTGCAGCCATGAAATTAAAAGACGCTTACTTCTTGGAAGAAAAGTTATGACCAACCTTGATAGCATATTCAAAAGCAGAGACATTACTTTGCCGACTAAGGTCCGTCTAGTCAAGGCTACGGTTTTCCTGTGGTCATGTATGGATGTGAGAGTTGGACTGTGAAGAAGGCTGAGCGCCGAAGAATTGATGCTTTTGAACTGTGGTGTTGGAGAAGACTCTTGAGAGTCCCTTGGACTGCAAGGAGATCCAACCAGTCCATTCTGAAAGAGATCAACCCTGGGATTTCTTTGTAAGGAATGATGCTAAAGCTGAAATTCCAGTACTTTGCCCACCTCATGCGAAGAGTTGACTCATTGGAAAAGACTCTGATGCTGGGAGGGATTGGGGGCAGGAGGAGAAGGGGACAACCGAGGATGAGATGGCTGGATGGCATCACTGACTTGATGGATGTGATTCTGAGTGAACTCTGGGAGTTGGTGATGGACAGGGAGGCCTGGCGTGCTGTGATTCACAGGGTCGCAAAGAGTCGGACTGAACTGAACTGAAGTGAATGGATATTGGCCATTTGATCTCTGGTTCCTCTGTTTTATCTAAATCCATCTTGAGCATCTGGATGTTCACAGTTCACATACTGTTGTCTGGCTTGGAGAATTTTGAGCATACTTTGCTAGTGTGTGAGATGAGTGCAATTGTGTGGTAGTTTGAACATTCTTCAATTCAGTTCAGTTCAGTCTCAGTCGTGTCCGACTCTTTGCGATCCTATGAATTGCAGTACGCCAGGCCTCCCTGTCCATCACCAACTCCTGGAGTTCACTCAGACTCGTGGCCATCGAGTCAGTGATGCCATCCAGCCATCTCATCCTGGGTTGTCCCCTTCTCCTCCTGCCCCCAATCTCTCCCAGCATCAGAGTCTTTTCCAATGAGTCAACTCTTCGCATGAGGTGTCCAAAGTACTGGAGCTTCAGCTTTAGCATCATTCCTTCCAAAGTAATCCCAGGGTTAATCTCCTTCAGAATGGACTGGTTGGATCTCCTTGCAGTCCAAGGGACCCTCAAGAGTCTTCTCCAACACCACAGTTCAAAAGCATCAATTCTTAGGTGCTCAGCCTTCTTAGGCATTGCCTTTCTTTGGGATTGGAATGAAAATTGCCCTTTCCAGTCCTGTGGCCACTGCTGACTTTTCCAGACTTGCTGTCATATTGAGTGCAGCACTTTCACAGCATCATCTTTCAGGATTTGAAATAGCTCCACTGGAATTCCATCACCTCCACTAGCTTTGTTCGTAGTGATGCTTCCTAAGGCCCACTTGACTTCGCACTCCAAGATGCCTGGTTCTAGGTGAGTGATCACACCATCCTGGTTATCTGGGCCATGAAGATCTTTTTTGTATAGTTCTTCTGTTTATTCTTCCCTGGGGCTTCCCTGGTGGCTCAGACGGTAAAGCGTCTGCCCGAAATGCAGGAGACTCAAGTTCAATCCCTGGGTTGGGAAGATCCCCTGGAGAAGGAAATGGCAACCCACTCCAGTATTCTTGCCTGGAAAATCCCATGGATGGAGGAGGCTGGTAGGCTACAATCCATGGGGTCACAAAGAGACAGTCACGACTGAGCGACTCCACTTTCTTTCTTTCTGTTTATTCTTGCCACCTCTTCTTAATATTTTCTGGTTCTGTTAGGTCTCTACCATTTCTGTCCATTATTGAGCCCATCTTTCCATGAAATGTTCCCTTGGTAATCTAATTTTCTTGAAGAGATCTCTAGTCTTTCCCATTCTATTGTTTTCCTCTATTTCTTTGAGTTGATTGATGAGGAAGGCTTTCTTATCTCTTCTTGCTATTTGTTGGAACTCTGCGTTCAACTCCTATGTCTTTCCTCTTCTCCTGTGCCTTTTGTGTCTTTTCTTTACTCAGCTATTTGTAAGGCTTCCTCAGACAGCCATTTTGCCTTTTTGCATTTCTTTTTCTTGGAGATGGTCTTGATCACTGCCTCCTGTACAATGTCACAAACCTCTGTCCATAGTTCTTCAGACACCCTGTCTATTACATCTAATCCCTTGAATCTATTTGTCACTCCCACTGTGTAATCATTAGGGATTGGATTTGGGTCATATCTGAATGGTCTAGTGGCTTTACCTACTTTCTTCAATTTCAGTCTGAATTTGACAATAAGGAGTTCATGATCTGAGCCACAGTCAGCTCCCTGTCTTGTTTTTGCTGACTGTATAGAGCTTCTCCATCTTTGGCTGCAGAGAATATAATCAACCTGATTTCAGTATTGACCATCTGGTGATGTCCATGTGTACAGTCTTCTCTTGTGTTGTTGGAAGAGGGAATTTGCTATGACCAGTGTGTTCTCTTGGCAAAACTCTGTTAGCCTTTGCCCTGCTTTATTTTGTACACAAAGCCAAATTTTCCTGTTACTTCAAGTATCTCTTGACTTCTTACTTCTGTATTCCTATCCCCTATAATGAAAAGGACATCTTTTTTTTGAGTATCAGTTCTAGAAAGTCTTGTAGGTCTTCATAGAACCTTACACTTTAGCATCTTCAGCATTATTGGGTCATAGACTTGGATCACTGTGATACTGAATAATTTGCCTTGGAAACAATCCAAGATAATTCATTTTTGAGATTAGGCAAGAATATTGGAGTGGGCTGCCATTCCCTTCTTCACAGGATCTTCCTGATCCCAGAATCAAACTCTCATTTCCTTCATTACAGGCAGATTCTTTGCCATCTGAGCCATCAGGGAAGCCCCAAGATACCTTTATTTTCACCCCAATTGAATAAGAAACGCTGTAGGGATGGTTTTAATATTATTCATTATCATGGAGATCTCAGAAGCATCATACCCAATATTTGCAAAACTTATTTAGTGTCCCTTCTTTAAATCTTGTGACAGTACTGTACAAAAAAAGAGCAAATAATAGAGCCTTTAACAGCCCAGACCTGGAGTCAGAGAGCCTTAGTCCTGACACTGCCTTTCTCCTGACACTATGCTTAGTCCTGACACTACCTTTGGTAGCTTTGTGACAATTTATGTAGCCTCTTCAGCTTCATCTTCAGTAGTCCTTGTGAAGACAAAAGAGATAACACATGTAAAACAGTCAAGATAGTTGTTGGCACACAGCAAGTACAGAAAACAGTTTAGCTGATTATTTAGATAATTATTATCTGATTCCATAAAAATGTGAAACTTGCATGCTCGCATTAATTGTTTGTAAACCTGAGCAGGATTGAGATACAAATGCAGGTCTTTGTTCGTGTGGCCACATTCATGTGAAAAATATGTCTGAAATTGTACTGTCTCACAATATGTAAATTAACGTATTTTAAGCCTCTTCCTTCTCATATTTCAAATTCCACTTCTTAGGGTATTTGGTCAGTGGCCTTAATAACTCACCTAAACCCATATTCTTTTTTTTTTTTTTTTTTTTTTTGAGCATGCATACTCACACCTTTTGTTTTCTACTCTGAAAAGAAAAAAAAAAAAAAAAGGATTCTGGAGCTAATGTCATTTTCTAACATCCCCCATATTTTTTGAGGCTTTACTTAATTTAGATGAAGTAAATGCAACAGTTAGAACTGCACATGGAACAACAGACTGGTTCTAAATAGGGAAAGGAGTAGGTCAAGGCTGTATATTGTCACCCTGCTTATTTAACTTTATGCAGAGTACATCATGAGAAACGCTGGGCTGGATGAAGCACAAGCTGGAATCATGATTTCTGGGAGAAATATCAATAACCTCATCACTTCATGGCAAATAGATGGGGAAGCAGTGGAAACAGTGACGAACTTTATTTGGGGGGCTCCAAAATCACTGCAGATGGAGACTGCAGCCATAAAATAAAAAGACGCTTGTACCTTGGAAGAAAAGTTATGACCAACCTAGACAGCATATTAAAAAGCAGAGAGACATTACTTTGCCAACAAAGGTCTTCTAGTCAAAGCTACGGTTTTTCCAGTAGTCATGTATGGGTGTGAGATTTGGACTATAAAGAAACCTGAGCACAGAAGAATTGATGCTTTTGAACTGTAGTGTTGGAGAAGACTCTTGAGAGTCCCTTGGACTGCAAGGAGATCCAAGCAGTCCATCCTAAAGGAGATCAGTCCTGAATATTCATTGGAAGGACTGATGCTGAAGCTCCAAGACTTTGGCCACCTGATCTGAAGAACAGACTCATTTGAAACGACCCTGATGCTGGGAAAGATTGAAGATGGGAGGAGAAGGGTGTTGGGAGCCAGCGTGAGGAACTCCGCCCATGGCAAAGGTCATAAGGAAGGAAGCTTGGCATACGCAAAGGCGTGATCAAGCCTCAGGAAACCCCCTGTCCCCGAGCATCTACCCCCAGAACCAGAGTACTTTACGGGGAGCTCTCCCCCATAACCATTTCTCTCAGAGAAGGAGTTAACTTGCAGCTTCAGTTAATAAAAATTCCTGGGCGTGACAAGAGTGTTTCAACTTATGAACTCTGAAGGTTCTCTGGCCTGCCTGATCAGGCTCGTCCAGCCGCATGTGATTGTTTACAACTGTGAGAGGCCCGGGATGTTTTAAAACTTTCTAAATACAGACTCTTTTGAGAAGTTAGAAGATCATTAGTATAGTATAGTGGGTTGATTAAGAATTATATTGGTGAAGGGTTTTTTCATTTGTCCTGCCAATAATTACTGCTAATTCCCTGCCCTGGGTGTGACAAGGATGTCTCAGGTCAAACCTTTCTGCTGACAGACTAGCTTGTGTGACAGCCTCTCAGCCATAAACAGCACAGAGAGTTTGGAGTATTAGCATAGGGCTTTTTTCATTGATGAGTCAATGATTGCCATCAGGCCTCCATATCCTTAGGCACCTGGGAATATATTAATCAATGTATTTGGAATATAGAAAAGGAAATATAGTAGTTTTTTGATGTTAGCAATACTAGACTTTTGAGTTAATGAATCTTCTCTTTTGTTATAGATCACTGTACTTTGTTATAAATCACTATAAATCACTATGCTATGTAAAAATGTAACTTTATCACTATCTTAAGACAAAATAGATCTTAAGGGGAACATTGGTGAGCGGTTTACATTTGTTGAGCCAATATTTGCTGCTAAATCTCCATATTCCTGCCCTTATAATGAATATAACTAGCATATAGGAGAAATAAGTATTAACCTTTAAGATAAATCATGTTAAATCTTAGGTTAAGTAAATTCCTTTCTTGATTGTAACTCACTACACCCTCACCCTATAGGAATGCAACTTTATTTGGAGGGTGGCTCCTGATTTAAGAAAAAATCACCCCTAGAAAAAAAAGTTTTCTGGTTAACTGACCGGTATCAGAAAGGGCCATAAAATGTCAGCAGATCTCATGGCTAGAAGATGATGAAACTCATAAGACCTTTGTATAATTTTATATGAAGCACCTGATTGTGACAAGGGTCAGGTCTGCTGACCCCCACGTGACTCTGTATTCATCCCTATGTATAACAAAAAGGTATATAAACAAACATGAAAAATAAAGAAATCGGATCAGTTTCTGGAAAGACTGATTCCCCCGTGTCATTTCTTTCTTGCTCCCCGTTTTCCTGGCTGAATTCAGCCTCTTTTCTCCACTAATTCTCCTGCTACACTGTCTGTTTCTAATCTCCCTCTATATCTGTAATTAAATAAGGTTTTTCCAGGACACCGATTCCGTCCCCACCTTCGAATTACCCTGGATCCACCGGGGCTGGACCCCGGCAGAAGGGGATGACAGAGGATGAGATGGTTGGATGGCATCACCAACTCAGTGGACATGAGTTTGAGTAAACTCCAGGAGTTGGTGATGGACAGGGAGGCATGGCGTGCTGCAGTCCATGCATGGGGTTGCAAAGAGTCAGACATGACTGAACGACTGAACTGAACTGAAAGGGAACTGTCCCTTGAGGATAATCATTTGTTCAGTCACAGAGCTTTGAGCCAAGGCCTTGGGTGGGCTCTGAATGTCAGTGAAACAACAGAGAACAGTATCCATGGACAGTTGGAAACCCAGGTTCCAGTTAAAGGGCATGGCTGTGGGTAACACCTCTAATGAACTAGTTATCCCTGTGTTAATGTACTTTTGGCCTATAGACTGTGATTACAGATAAGATTCAGGAGATGGTACATAAATATCTGAAACTTTATTTAATCTGAAGATTTTATTTTAAAAGAAATAAAATAATTCATGAAAAAAGTAAAGCCTGTAACTAAGAATATGTTTATATGTCTATATACAAGCCCCTCTGTTCATGGGACTTCCCAGGCAAGAATAACTGGAGTGGGTTGCCATTTCCTTTTCCACAGGATCTTCCCCACCCAGAGATCAAACCCAGGTCTCCTGCATCTGCAGGCAGATTCTATACTGATTAGTCATCAAGGAAGCCCAGTAACTAATAATAAGTTTATGTGTATATATGTAAGAATATAAAACATGTGAAATAGTATGTATGTATGTATCTTAGTGTTATGTGTGTATACATACACATTATATATACATATATTTTTTGCTGTTGTTGTTTTAGTCACTAAGTCATGCCCAACTCTTTCGTGACCCCATGGATTATAGCCTGCCAGGCCCTTCTGTCCATGGGATTATCCAGGCAGCAATGACGGAGTGGGTTGCTGTTTCCTTCTCTAAACGCTGTTCCTGATCCAGGGATTGAACCCATGTCTCCTGCATTGCAGGAGGATTCTTTACCACTCCCCAGGAGTCACTAGAGAAACCCTACACACACACACACACACACACACACACACACACACACGTGACTTTAACAGTGCACGTGTACACATATATAGCTATCGTGTGTGGCATTAAATACCAATACTACCCACCAGAATAGTGGTACCATCTTTAGCCACGTGTGATGAGGGATTTGGGCCTGTGCTAAGCTTCCTCCACTTTCATGTTCTGGTCCTGGGCCACTTCAGTCTGCTTCAGTATCCCTCTCTTTCCTTAACATCCAGACTTTTCTCAGCTCAGAGCTAATATGTGACTTCAAGGGTCCACAGTCTTGATAGCTAAATCACTCCCAAGTGAAATTCTGAATGCAAACAGACTTCATCAACAGCATTTGCAATGTGTAGGGACATTTACTTCCCTTTCCTCCAGTATATTTAAATGTGACCACTGCTAGGGATGGTTTGTAAATGCCCTCAGGAAAAATGTCTGGCTCAAAATTTCCATGAATTCCTGTCTGCAGCTGAAATGGCAGAATTTTTCAAGCTCCGTGGCTTTAGGCAAGCAGAGAAAAACTTCCTCACTAGTTTTCTCTTTGAATGCTCTATCTGAATAAATACAAGCACTTTTGCCATGATTGTACCCTTTGAATCCTTCCCCTTCTACCCACTCAAAGTACTGAAGCCACTTAGAGGCTTTATGCCCAATTGCTGATGGCCATCCACACAATGGCACTGTTTCTCTCATTCAGAACTGCCAGGGAGGGCTCGGTTCTTTTCTTTCCCCCCCCCCTTTTTTTTTTACATTATGGCAAGAACACTTAACATGAGTGTCACCTTGTTAACAAATTGTAACAATACTGTTAATTACAGCCACAGTGCTGTACCGCAGATCCCTAGAATGCATTCATCTTGCATAAGTGACACTCTCTACTCACTGAGCAACCAGCCCCAGAACCCTCTTTTCTCAGTCTCTTGTTACTACTATTCTTCGGTCTGGTCCTAAGAGGCGGACCATTTTAGATACTTCATATTGTTGCCAGTACATCACGGACTCAACAGACACGAATTCGAGCAAACTCGGAGAGATAGTGAAGGACAGGGAAGCTTGGCGTGCTGTAGTCCATGGGGTGGCAAAGAGTCAGGCATGACTTGGCAATTGAGCAACAACAATTGTTGGGAAAATCTTGGCTCCCTGTCCACTGATGCCAAACAGAAGTATAGCAACAGAGTTTGCAGAAAACAGAAAAGAGCAACTTTATCCTTTTTGCCAGGCAAAAGGGAAACACAGCAGGCTAGTGCCTCAAGAACTGTGCCCCTCTTCTCAGGAATAAGGAGAGATTTTATATCCTCTTGAGGGTCTTGTAACTTTTTTTTTCTTTTGCAAAGTTGCAAAATGGCCACAACTGACATCAGGCAACTCAGCAAGTGGGTCTAATGTCCCTAAAGTTATTGGACCACGGCCTTCTTTCTGAAATGCTGAATGCTGCAAGAGAGTGTAGGGAGGGGAAGCACAGCAGATGCAGAGTTTAATCTATATAGAGTCAGAGAGTAATTAGCTCTGTGAAACATAAGTCCAGCTACAAATGTTTGTCAATAGTAACCACTAAAGAACAACTGAGATTTTTTATCTCTTGTAGTGTTAGTCGCTTAGTCGTGTCCAACTCTTTGCGACCCCATGGGCTGAAGCCCGTGAGGCTCCTCTGTCCATGGGATTCTCCAGGCAAGAATACAGGAGTGGGTTGCCATTTTCCTTCTCCAGGGGTTCTTCCCAACTCAGGGACTGAACCCAAGTCTCCTGCATTGGATTATTTATGAAACCAGGAGAAACAAGGGAGATTCTTTATGGTCTGAGCTACCAGAAGGCTGGTATGTGTCACAGGTTGTTCACTCATTTCCATTTTTGTTGCAACAAATTCCCCCTGTTAGTTATTCCCTCCATATCAGTAGAGGAAGGGAAAAAGTCATTGTTCTTCTCTGGCTGAAGACAAAAACTTCAGTTTTGCTCCAGTTGACAAACATCAGCTGCCTGGCCCAGGGACCTATTTATCTCCTAACTTCAATATGAGTGGAATCACAGAGTATTTGTCCTTCTGTGGCTGGCTTATTTCACTTAGCAGAACGTCCTCCAGGTTCATAGTGTTTGTTTACTTGTGTTTGTTTTTGAAAGTCTGGAAGGAAAATAAAGATCTTTCACCATCTGCCCTAACAGTCTGCCAACCTATGACTTTGCTAACGATTTTTATCAGCCCATACTTATGCAGGTCTCCTCCTGGCACCTTGCTGGGTTTAATGCTCACCTATTCCTTCCTAATTATTTGGAAAGGTCAAATTAATACCCTGGGAGATGTGCCAAGATGGAAAATGTTCAATTCAAACAAACAAATAAACCTAGATTTGGCCTACTGTAAATGCCAGCCTAAAATGAATCACAAACCAAGGATGGTTAGACTTTAAATATTTTCTCCTTCTCTTCCTGCAGCTTATTTTTCCAACATAGAAGATGACAAACATTAAAATAAAAGGCATTCAGCAAAATGTCATTGAATTTTTATCAGTAAAACAAGAGCATTTTTACCCCTTGCATGTAAAAATCTATAGTCAGCTTTGAAAATAAATAGTTGAAAATCCTGATAAAGCAGAAACCTCAACCAGGATAACTTCTCATGGCTGGTGTTTACTCTGTTGGTTCAGCCCACATTGTAACATCTACCAAGAATAACAGGACCATTGATTTAATCCCTTTCTGGCAGGCCTTTAACTGAAATTTAATTATGTAGCTTTTTGTCTGCAACCTTCCCCCAAGGTTTCTATGATATTAGAATACCTCCTTTAAATGTTATGAAAAGCGCATTAGAGGGTTTTTCCTTTGATTATTTCATAACATAACATAGCAGTTCCTTCTGCCAGCAAGCCCACACAACTGTCTTCAATAAATGAAACAGTTTTCTTTTTCTTTTTTTTTTTACATTTTATAAAGTGTAGATTAAACAGTAATTAGTCGTAGGTGAGTTTCAACAGTTTTCTTTTACAACGATCTTTTTACGACTAGCTCTCAAACAACACAAATAAGTCCCTATAAATGTGTGAACGATGGACAGCCTCAGACTTCAGAAAGGGCTGGGATGCTTGGTGAAGTCAATCTTAAACTGTTTTGCAGTGATTTCATGCTCAGCAATTATTTCAATATTCCTTAAATGGTGGGAGTTTCAAAGGCATGGTTGAGTGTGTATTTTTAGAGCCAGCAAAACCTTATTAAGTGGGTATGGCTTTCTGGATTCCTTTCCTTCTTCTTCTCTAAACTCATAAAATTGAAAGGGGCCAACCCCAGTGGGTAGTAACCACAGTGGCGTCCACATGTTACGGTCACCAGTGTCAATTCTTGTCATTTTTGTTTACTATTATTGGCTTGTCACAAGCTCCATATCTCCAAAAATAATTGAAAACGAAAACAAACTTTTGTGTGTGTCCTTTTTCTCCCCAGCAATGTGTCAGCCTGGGAAAATGCTCTCTTTGAAAAGAAAGCAGAGCTGACATATAATTGTTGCCTTTATCCCAGCTGTTCCTGACATTACACGCCTAACCTTCCTTGGAGACAGAAAACCAATTTTGATGTGACGCTCTGAAAAGTCACCACTGGTACTTTACAAATAGTTCAAGGTCACAGGAATCTTGCCCAAGACACTCTCAGGTAAACCTCCGGAGGACTTTTCTTTCTTGGGGAAAGCTGTGTTTTTATTGATTTTGCAAATTGTAGACTTAAAGTCTAACAAAGGAAAAGCTATCAAGAGGGGGGGGAAAGCCCACCTAAACACAAAAATCAATGCTTTTGCACTGAAATTTTAAAAAGCAATTTCATGCAAGTAATATAGTGAAAGAGAAGTTAAAATTTTCAAGTCTGACATTTGAAACTTGTATTTGGGAATAGAAAAACTCAACATGATGTTCTGTTAATGAAACGTTTGGTAAAGAATGTAACTTTTATTACTTAAATATAATTTGAGTTCTTTATTTTAAAAATTCTTGCAATTTGCAGTAGCCTATCTATTACATAAACATTTGAATTTGTTAGCCTTTCCACCAGCAATGCAGAAGACACAGGTTGGATCCCTGGGTCTGGAAGATCCCCTGAAGAAGCAACCCACTCCAGTCTTGCTGTCTGGTAAATTTCATGGGCAGAGGAGTGTGGCAGCGTACAGTTCATTGGGTCACAAGAGTCAGACATGACTTAGCGACTAGACCACCACCACCACTGTTTCTTTATTGAAACGTCCATTATTCAGTCAGCAAAGCATTACCTTCCAATAGTTTAATAAAAGCCTTTTTAACCCTTTGCTCTCATCAGCTAAGTCATGCTGTATGCGTTTCATTTCTGGTTAGAATTTCTGGGATAAACTAGTCTGCTCATTTCTTTTTTGTCTTTTGAATCCTCTTATCAAATACTTTTTAGTTGCTAAGGCATTAAGGCAGCCAATCGTCTAAGGAAGCTCAACACAAAGAACATAATAAAAAAAGTGATCATATTTTCTTTCCAGGTGTGCTAATCACCTAAACCACACTGGCCAATAACTGAAAGAGCTAATCTGAACTCAAAAACTGAGCTGAATTAGCCTCATCCTCATGCTGGTGTTAGCGCTGTCTTCTTTTTCCTCTTTTTCTGTGTCCTAGGAAATTTATATGCACTCACATGGGTTGAGTTGATAAAGATCAGTTTCTGAACCAAATGTCTTTAAGAAAAAACATCCATTTGGGAAATAATGGACTCTTATCTATGTTCTCTTTTATAGTCATCTTTTAATAATATTCTCATTATTTGAGGGCTTTAGGGCAAGAAGCAACACATTAAATTTATAAAGTTTATGACTCATATTCACATTACCACTATTTATAGTCATTTGTTTAAATGTCAACCCATTTTCCTTTGCCCTAAATTAAGATGATAGAGAGACAGACAGATAGGTAGGTAAATAGATAGATAGATAAGCTCTCTCACAACCACTCCAAGGAAAAGTTTCATTATAAGTTCATGATGTGACTGAATCCAAAAGGAACAAGGACAAACACCACTCAAAAGAGTGAAGTCATTCAGTCGTGTCCGACCCTTTGCGACCCCATGGACTGTTGCCTACCAGGCTCCTCCATACATGGAATTTCCAGGCAAGAGTACTGGAGTGGGTTGTCATTTCCTTCTCCAGGGGATCTTCCTGACCCAGGGATTGAACCTGGGTATCCCGCATTGCAGGCAGATGCTTTACCATCTGAGCCACCAGGGAAGCCCAAAGAGAAAGTGAGAAAGTGAAGCTACAAATATTTATTGAATGTGGAATATAACGATACCATATTTTCATTGCAATGATAACTAAATGATTCTGAGTTGTTTCCTAAGTTAAACACATTGGATAATTGTAAATACAGTGATAATTTATTATTTTCTATTTGCTGCGCAAGATGTACACATGTATGTATGTATTTCTCACTGCAATCTTGAAAAGTATTAAAACTAAATAAATGAAGAAACTGACCAAAATGAGAATAAAATGATTGCCCCAGTTCATCAAGGAATGGGTAGTAAGTGAAAGGGTTGGGCTTGAACCCTAGACTACTAGACCTAAAAATCCATGTTTGATATGTTACACAATATTTCAAACCCAGGTCTCCTCCATTACAGGTGGATTCTCTACCAGCTGAGCCAAAGGGAAGCCCAAGAAAACTGACAATTATACACATCACTCTATTAATGAGCAAGATGCGATCACTGTCATGTGAGTTATAATAATTTCTACAGAAATTCACAAGTTTAACTTTGGTATCAGAGGAACAGTTAGGAGAAAGCACAAGCTTAATGACAAACTTGGAAGTCCAGATAAAGAGTAAATGAATCAGTGGAAGAAATTAAGTCCATTCATTGTTTGGCCAGTTGCTTACTATTCCGCTAGTTTAGAATATACAATGTCATGTTATACAGGTTAAATAGGATTAAAAAAAGAGAGGGAAATATATTTTCAATGAATTAAATTGGCATTATCATAAAGAGTTTTGCATTCAAAAATTGAACTATCATTATTTTTTTTTAATAAAGGGGCCCAAATGTTACCATTTCAGAGGAAAAGGGATAAATGATAAGGTTAATCCTACCTTATCAAGTAAAGAGGCTTGAGGCAGAAAAGTCAAGGGGACACATGTAATCTCTAAGACAGTATGTGAAGCAAATGTGTTTGGTTGTAGTAAGTAAGAAAAATGGGCAGGTATAAATAGCTGTGAAAAGAAGAGAGGTGAAAAGCAAAGGAGGAAAGGAAAGATATAAGCATCTGAATGCAGAGTTCCAAAGAACAGCAAGAAGAGATAAGAACGCCTTCTTCAGTGATCAATGCAAAGAAATAGAGGAACACAACAGAATGGGAAAGACTAGAGATCTCTTTAAGAAAATTAGAGATACCAAGGGAACATTTTATGCAAAGATGGGCTCAATAAAGGACAGAAATGGTATGGACCTAACAGAAGCAAAATATATTAAGAAGAGGTGGCAAGAATACACAGAAGAACTGTACAAAAAAGATCTTCACGACCCAGATAATCATAATGATGTGATCACTAATCTAGAGCCAGACATCTTGGAAAGTGAAGTCAAGTGGGCCTTAGAAAGCATCACTATGAACAAAGCTAGTGGAGGTGATGGAAGTCCAGTTGAGCTGTTTCAAATCCTGAAAGATGGCTTACGGAGAGGGAGGTGGGAGGGGGGTTCATGTCTGGGCACGCATGTACACCCGTGGTGGATTCATGTCAATGTATGTCAAACCATACAGGATTGTAAAGTAAAATAAAGTAAAAGTTAAAATAAAAAAAAAAAAAAACTAGTACAAGGCTTATCACAGATAAAAACGTTCAACAGATTTAATTAAACTTTTAATGTACTGAACTGGAAAAAAAAAAAAATCCTGAAAGATGATGCTGTGAAAGTGCTGCACTCAATATGCCAGCAAATTTGGAAAACTCAGCAGTGGCCATAGGACTCGAAAAGGTCAGTTTTCATTCCAATCACAAAGAAAGGCAATGCCAAAGAATGCTCAAACTACCGCACAATTGCACTCATCTCACATGCTAGTAAAGTAATGCTCAACATTCTCCAAGCCAGGCTTCAGCAATACATGAACCATGAATTTCCAGATGTTCAAGCTGGTTTTAGAAAAGGCAGAGGTACCAGAGATCAAATTGCCAAAATCCTCTGGATTATGGAAAAAGCAAGAGAGTTCCAGAAAAACACTATTTCTGCTTTATTGACTATGCCAAAGCCTTTGACTGTGTGGATCACAAGAAACTGTGGAAAATTCTGAAAGAGATAGGAATACCAGACCACCTGACCTGCCTCTTGAGAAATCTGTATGCAGGTCAGGAAGCAACAGTTCGAACTGGACATGGAACAACAGACTGGTTCCAAATCGGAAAAGGCGTATGTCAAGGCTGTATATTGTCACCCTGCTTATTTAACTTCTATGCAGAGTACATCATGAGAAACACTGGACTGGAAGAAACACAAGCTGGAATCAAGAGTGCTGGGAGAAATATCAACAACCTCAGATATGAGATGACACCACCCTTATGGCAGAAAGTGAAGAGGAACTAAAAAGCCTCTTGATGAAAGTGAAAGTGGAGAGCAAAAATGTTGGCTTAAAGCTCAACATTCAGAAAACGAAGATCATGGCATCTGGTCTCATCACTTCATGGGAAATAGATAGGGAAACAGTGGAAACCGTGTCAGACTTTATTTTTGGGGGGCTCCAAAATCACTGCAGTGGTGACTGCAGCCATGAAGTTAAAAGATACTTACTCCTTGGAAGAAAATTTATGACCAACCTAGATAGCATATTCAAAAGCAGAGACATTACTTTGTCGACTAAGGTCCGTCTAGTCAAGGCTATGTTTTTTCCTGTGGTCATGTATGGATGTGAGAGTTGGACTGTGAAGAAAGCTGAGTGCCGAAGAATTGATGCTTTTGAACTGTGGTGTTGGAGAAGACTCTTGAGAGTCCTTTGGACTGCAAGGAGATCCAACCAGTCCATTCTGAAGGAGATCAACCATGGGATTTCTTTGGAAGGAATGATGCTAAAGCTGAAGCTCCAGTACTTTGGCCACCTCATGCGAAGAGTTGACTCATTGGAGAAGACTCTGATGCTGGGAGGGATTGAGGGCAGGAGGAGAAGGGGATGACCGAGGATGAGATGGCTGGATGACATCATGGACTCGATGGACGTGAGTCTGAGTGAACTCTGGGAGATGGTGACGAACAGGGAGGCCTGGCATGCTGCGATTCATGGGGTCGCAAAGAGTCAGACATGACTGAGTGACTGAACTGAACTGATAGGTCCAAGGTACTTAATAGGTATGATGCTGAGTATTAGGGAAACTGATGTACAGATGATAATGAAATGGAAAATTCTGATATGAGGATGATTTTTTCACTGGAGATTTCAGAATACATCAGATATTCTCTACATATGTAATGATACTAATAATAGTGCTTATCCTCCACATACATTTCAAAATCAAATTGATTCAATTATATAATTACTATGAATAGACTCTCCCAGGCAAGAACCCCCAAAATAAAACCCAAGAAATCTTGTTAGTTAAAGTTTTCAATTTCAAGTCCAGCTGAAGTTTTTGGAGAAACTCACCCTAGCTCCGTCAGAATTTTTTCCTGTATAATAAAGAAAACAATGTACCAATATATGTCTATTTCGAGCTAAGGGATTTGACAAAGATAAAGAAGATAGCATGGTTCTCAATAGAAAACTTAGTCGAACAAATATTGAACTTCCTGGGACTTCCCTGCCGGTCCAGTGGTTAAGAATCCACCTTCAAATGCAGGGGCTGAGGGCTCAACCCTTGGTTGGGGAGTGAAGATCCTACATGCCTTGCGGCCAAAAGAACAAAACCTAAAACAGAAGCAATATTGTGACAAATTCAATAAAGACTTTAAAAATGGTCCACATCAAAAAGTTTATTTAAAAAATATTAAACTTCTTCCCTCCTTCAGGTACTGGAAATGGCATGTTTTATTTAGAAATGTCATATTTTTCTTTATTTAGATTAATAGACCCTATTTATTTAGGGTCCACTGGGCTTCCATGGTGGCTCAGCAGTAAGGAACCCTCCTGAAATACAGGAGATGTGGGTTCCATTCCCGGTTCAGGAAGATCCCCTGGAGAAGGAATTGGCAACCCACCCCAGTATGCTTACCTGGAAAATCCCATGGACAGCCCACAGGGTCAAAAGAAATAGTCAGACATGACTTAGCAACAACAACCAGGGCTTTACCACCTTGCTATAAAGAGTATTGTCTCCAAGGGTTGGCTCTGCCTGCTGTAATAAAATACCAGGCTGGGTGACTCCTAACCAACAGAAATGGATTTCTCACAGTTCTGGAGGCTGGAAGTTTGAGATGAAGGTGCCAGCAGGGTCGGGTTCTGGGGAGGACCTTCTCTGGGTTGCAGACTGCCAGTTTTGTTGTATCCTCACATGGTAGAAAGAGGGCAGGAGAGTTCTCTGGGGTCCCTTTTACAAGGGCACTGATCTCATTCATCAGGGCTCTATTCTCAGTACTTAATTACTGTCTGAGGCCCCACCTCCTAATACCATCATCTGGGATGCTATGATTTTAATACATAAACTTGAGGGGGAAGAAACATTCAGCCCATTGCATTCATATGGAATCCATTTTAGACTTTCCTGACCAAAAAAAATCTCTGTTGCAACTACTCATTTCTTCTGCTATAGCACAAAGGCAGCCATTGATAATGCATATTATATATATAAACATCTGTGTTGCAAAAGAGTTTATCTTAAACAAAAAGCATTCAGATTTAGCCTATGGGTAGGATTTTGCCAGCTTCTGACATGTCATGGGTAAGTGGAGCTATGTGTAATTTGTTTATAAGTAATGGAAAGATGATGAATGTGTCAAGTAAAAAGCATGCTAGAAATTAGGAAATCTATTTCATAATCATTTTTTCTACACTACATATTAATAATTAAATTGATGTCATATGATTTAAACTTTCGATGAAAATACTTAAAATAACTAAATATTTTCAGACAATGGGGGTTCCTCAAAAAAGCAACTGAATTGATCTAAGAGAAAACTGAAAAGGCTCTCAGAAAAGTTGGAACTTGACAACTTTCTTCAAGAGTGACTCTTAGACCAAGAAGGAGATGAAGGAAAAAAGAAAACCCCAGACATTTTCAAATAGTATATGAAAGGTTATGAAAGCATTTAATGTGAGGGGAATTCTGACATGGAAGTTCAGAGGATGCAGGGTCATGATGAAGATGAGGCTGGAAATGCAGGATGAAGATAGATAAAGTTTTCGGATCTTAGGATTTTGAATACACTTGATGACAAAGGTCCATATAGTCAAAGCTATGGTTTTTCCAGTAGCCACGTACAGATGTGAGAGTTGGACCATAAAGAAGGCTGAGTGTCGAAGAACTGATGCTTTTGAACTGTGGTGCTGGGGAAGACATTTGAGAGTCCCTTGGACAGTAAGGAGATCAAACCAATCAATCCTAAAGGAAATTGACCCTGAATTTTCATTGGCAGGACTGATGCTGGAGCTGAAACTCCAATACTTTGTCCACCTGATGCGAAGAACTGACTCATTGGAGAAGACCCTGATGCTGGGAAAGACAGAAGTGGGAGGAGAAGGGGAAAACAGAGGATGAGATGGTTGGATGGCACCACCGACCGGATGAACATGAGTTTGAGCAAGCTCTGGGAGATGGGAAGGACAGGGAATCCTGGCGAGCTTCAGTTCATGGGGTCGCAAAGAGTTGGACATGACTGACTGAACAACTCGAGATTCAACTCAGAGGAAGCAGAAATTGTAGTCAGCAACATTTCTCACCAAATATTCCTGGGCAGAAGGTAAGTGGACGATTTCCCATCTTTGTGAAGTGAGCTGAGGCCGCATGACTCATTTTGCTCAAAAAATAAGAGGCAGAAACGGCGTCTCTACTGGGTCCATTTGGAGAGACCTGAATGGACCTAGGAAGTGTCACAGAGGGTGAAGTCAGAAAAAGAAAAACAAATATCGCATATTAACGTATGTATGTGGAATCTAGAAAAATAGCACAGATGAGCTTATCTGCAAAGCAGAAACAGAGACACAGACGTAGAGAACGTATGGCTCGCAGTTGTTCAGTCGCTGAGTCATGTACGATCTTTGCGACCCTGTGGACTGCAGCATGCCAGGCTTCCCTGTCCTTCACCATCTCCCTGAGCTAAAATATACATTACTTTATATTAAAAGGGAAGTCTGTTTGCTGTGATCAGCGTGTTGGGTACAAATGCTATATTCAGTCTCTTATTTGTTGCGTCACGGAAATCCTCAAGGGAGACAAACGTTTGGCCACATGTGCAATAGCTTAAAGAAAGGTGCTAAGGAATGCCAGACATATGAAAGGTGGCTGTTTTATTTTATCCTCTTATTATGAAAAGCAATAGTGCACCAGAAATTTTATACACTGTAAATCTAACTCCCCAGCATTTATGTTTGTAAAGGTTCAGCAACCGAGGATAAAAAGTCCAGATCAACAAATTAAGTTATACTCATCCTGACTGGCATGGGCAGATGCAATTCCATTTTTTCTTTCTACCAATGGTACCAGAGGTCACATCTCAGAGGAAAATGAGAATCTCTGTGTCTCAACCTGACACATTTCATTTAGTTCCCAAACATGATTTACCTAAGTAGTAATGAGCATGACACAGTTAATTTAGCAAACACAATGGTTTGTGCAATACCATTAGCCTCCTATGAAAATATCCCCACCTGTTTTCTAAAGTAAATATTGCAAGATGTATGTATAATTAAAAATTTAGACAGTTTGTATGTAATACAGAGATTTCAATAAAATAAAGTTGTATATACACATATGTGTGTGTATCTCTCTCTCTCTCTCTCTCTCTCTCTCTATATATATATATATATATATATATATATATATATATTTCCCATAAGATATAATAAGTAAGAATAAGAACAAGATGTCTGCAATTTCCAGGATACATTTGTTTTATATTTTGTAGAAAGAGGCTTTGGTAGTCAAAGGTCAATTAGACATTACTCTTAGTTTAAGGAAGAGAATGTCTAAATAAACTGCTGGAACAAACCTGAAGCACCTTAGCATGGTCTACAAGATTTTACATGCATTCACCCCTTTCTGTTTAGTTTTGTGCCTTTCTCGCCTCATTTATTTTTATTAAACTGCACTAGTTTCTATTTCCTTTTAAAAGCAACTTGTGTCCCCACCTGCAGGTTTTTGTACTTGCTGTTGCCTAGACTCTCCTCACAAATGACGAGCTCTTGGCATTTTCCTCTCAGCCCGTCTCACATTGGAAAGACTGTCTCTGACCCTCAATTAGAAGTTGCTCCTTCTTTGAGCCTCTTGCTCTCATACTGCTAAGTTGCTTCAGTCGTGTCCGACTCTGTGTGACCCCATAGACGGCAGCCCACCAGGCTCCCCCGTCCCTGGGATTCTCCAGGCAAGAACACTGGAGTGGGTTGCCACTGCCTTCTCTGTTTACTCTCATACCAAGCTATTGTATTTTCTTCCTATCAATTATCACCATCTAAACTATCCTGTTTATCTAATAGCTTATTTGCCTTCTCCTAGTTAAACAGTAAGTGTTGTGACAGCAAGACTCACCTCTGTCCTGGTAACTATTCTATCTTTGTGTTCCACTTGTATTTGTTGAATGACAGAAAGAAAATTTCTTTTTTCCTTATATTTCCATGAATCTATTTTTTCTTTATTTCTCTTTCTATTTTCATAGATACACTGTATTAGTGATTCTTAAATGTATTTTATAGACTTACATTTTACTTTTAAGTATCAAATTCATATCACTTTTTTTAATATTCAGGTGCTTATGTATATTTTCAGAGAGCTTATATGGCACATAATTTAGGCAGGTACCTAACTGATTTGTGGTTCACAGTTCTTCCCCATGCCTTAGTGATGATTTTAGCTGTAATTTAAAATAAGACTGTTATCTTTTACTCTTTATCAGTAAAAGCATGAAATGATTTCTGAGTTATTTGTCCTTGTATTATTGATAAATCAAGAAAATTAGCTACATAGGCCTTTGACTTTTTTTTATAATGACCATATTTATATGTATTTATTATCTTCATGCTGAATATTTCCATTTTAGCACAATGGAAAACAGGACCAGAGGGGAGGATATTCCATATCTAAATGTATGCTCTTAATGAATCATAAAAAATTGCTCATGTTTAACCAATATCAAGTGATGTTTTTATTGCCATAATAATCACTTAGAATATGCTGAAGGATGTTAAGCACAATTAAATTCTATTGTGTGCTCATTATATCAAACGACAAAAGCTGACATCCACTCAGAATTAATATAGCAATATTCTTTAATAATTTACCATTTGTGAGCTATAACAAATAGCAACTTCCTATTAATTATTTTACCACATTCTAAGGTAACAACACTGCAGAATTGGAAGGCAGGGAAATCTTTAGAAAATGAGTGACTTCCCTTGTTCTCATAGTCAGATACCTGGTAAAGTTTCCTCTTGGGTTTATCTGAACTGGAAAGAAACAGTTTTTCATACATATGAGGGCAGGGAGCTAACTCCAGTGGAAGAAATATCATAAAGAGATGTGTAGGGATTATTTCAGAAAGATTAGAAATCTAGTTTATCTAAAATGTGGTTGTCTATAATGATAGTAATATAGTCAAGATAGTTTGAAACGGGTTTTGAATTTAATTTTTCAGATAAATAGGAAGCCGCTGATGGTCTTTGAGAAAGAGAATATAAGATCAGTTTTGTGCCTTTTAAATTAATAAATATGTGTTGAATTGGTGAACTAATATAGGAAATAATAATTCATATACTTGAACACTCCCCAATCATAGAAAAACCAATCCAATAGTGATTTACAAGGAGACTTAGAAGAGCGCTTGCAAGTAATAAGTATTGTTAAACAACTATTGCTTTGTAGAGGGAGTAAACAGGTATTGAACACTTGAATCAGGACAGTGATTATCATTTATATTTGAACTTGGGATCACAGCAGTTGAAATAAGAGGTGAGAAGGGCGTCTTAAGTCTGTCATGGATTATATATCACTAAAGGGAACAAAGGGAGATAAACCACCTATAAAGGCTAATCTCAGAGACAAGTAGTATGAAAAGTATTGAAAAATGTAGTGATCTCATGCATTGGTACAGGGTGGTACAATTAACGTGGTACTAAGGCATCATTGGGGAACTCATGGAGCAGATTAAAACCAGAAGTCGACTTCCAGTTCAAGATCGTGGAGAAGGACGTGCCCTCATCTCCTCCTGCAAGAGCACCAAAATCGCAACTAGCTGTAGAACAACCATCAGCAAGAGGACTCTGGAACCCACCAAGAAAAGATACCCCACATCCAAAGACAAAGCAGAAGCTGCAGCAAGATGGTAGGAGGGGCCCCATCACGATAAATCAAACCCCATACTGGCCAAGTGGGTGACCCACAAACTGGAGAACAATAATACTACCAGAGAAGTTCTCCCACTGTTATGAAGGTTCTAAACCCTAAGTCAGGCTTCCCAGCCTGGGGAGCCAACAAAGGGCCTGGGGATCCCCAGGGAATCTGACCTCGAAGGCCAACGGGATTTCATTATAGGACTTCCACAGGACTGGGGGCAACAGAGACTCCAGTCTTAGAGGGCACAAACAAAATATTGTACGCATCAAGACCTAGAGGAAAGGAGCAGTGACCCCACAGGATACAGAACCAAAACCACCTGCTAGTGTTGGAGGGTCTTCTGTGGAGGCGTGGGTCACCAGGGCTCAGCATGGGGACGGGGGCACTGGCAGCACCAGTCTTTGAAGGTCCATCCCCCTTGGCATAAGCTCTCTGGGAGATTGCCATTAACCCTACCATAGACCCCAGGGCTGGGTGGCCTCAGGCCAAACAGCTAACAGAGAGAGAGTGCAACCCTACCCATCAGCGGTTAATTGGTTGAAAGCTTTACTGAGCAAGACCCTGCCTACCAGACCAAGACCCAGCTTTTCCCACTGCCAGTCCCTTCCATCAAGAAGCTTACACAGCCTCTTTGCCTCCTCCATCAGATGGCAGATAGAAGAAGCAAGAAGAACCACAATCCCACAGCTGATAGAACAAAAACCGCATTACAGAAAGCCAATCAGGATGAAAAAGCAGAGAGTTATGTCCCAGATGAAGGGACAAGATAAAACCCATGAAAAACACCTAAATGAAGTGGAGATAGGCAACCTTCCAGAGAAGTCTGTTGAGCGGCACTCCTTTCACACATGGTTCAACTACTTCCACAGGAGGACAGGAATAGGGGAAAAGTAGATCACACACCTGCAGAAGCTGAATAGAGCAGTTCCCCCGACAATCAATACGGATCCCAACTGTGGTAGAAGAACACTGTCCTTGATCAGCACTTGGGAAGATGGTAGATGAATCTTGAAACCAGATCCCGAGAACCGAGCCAGGTACAGGGCATGAAGAGTGCTGAGTTTTGTAGTCTTTTGGGTGCTTGGGACTTATCTCCTAATAACAAAAGGAGAAAAATATGTTAGTGCAAAACAGCCTGAAAATAACAGGCTGGTTTCCAGCTCTAGCATCTGTCTTCAATCATCAGCTTCATGCTTTCTACTCAAGCCCTGTTAGACTGTGAGGCTGACGGCACTGAGATATATCTTCAGTCGGCCTGGATCGCTTTAAGGACTAGGATTCAGTGATGAGTATGTGTGGAAAATTGGGGTAAAAGATAATATCTGAGGGTTTTCAATGGAGGCAGTGTGAATAAAAAAATGGAGGATAAATGCCCAAGGAGCTGTGAGGACAAGAAAGATGGGATTAATCAAATGGCTGCATGTTTGCAGTGAGGAGGACCAAGAAGTCAAGACGGACTCCATGAGATCTTCAGCTTAGTTAATGGGAAGAGTGGCCAGAGATAAACAGTCAGCAGGAGAAACTGGCTTGGTGGTGAAATGTAATACGATACGTAATATGCAATAGATGGACAAAATGTAGTCAATAAAATAATAGATAAGATACAGTATGTTTTTAGTTTCAAATGCAGCACTGTAACTACAAAGGCATTAGTTAAGATGCAGCTTTGCGGAATGTATGAAGTTACACACACAAAAGGAAAACATAGATACAGGAAAGATATGTCCACAGAAGAAACTTACACACTAACATCACGTAGAGTTTAAGAAGAGTGAAGAAAGACAAACCATGACATGAGTGGCAGCCATGCTCATAAAGGCACAAGGACAAATTGATGAAAAAGGATAAAAAGGGGAATTTCACTCACGACTGGAAGTTATGACCAGCCTAGACAGCATATTAAAAAGCAGAGATATTACTTTGCCAAAAAGGTCCGTCTAGTCAAAGCTATGGTTTTTCCATTGGTCATGTATGGATGTGAGAGTTGGACTATAAAGAAAGCTGAGAGCTGAAGAATCGATGCTTTTGAACTGTGGTGTTGGAGAAGACTCTTGAGAGTCCCTTGGACTGCAAGGAGATCCAACCAGGCCATCCTAAAGGAGATCAGTCCTGGGTGTTCATTGGAAGGACTGATGTTGAAGCTGAAACTCCAAACTTTGGCCACCTCACGTGAAGAGCTGACTCATCTGAGAAGACCTTGATGCTGGGAAAGACTGAGGGTAGGAGGAGAAGGGGATGACAGGGGATGAGATGGTTGGATGGCATCACCGACTCAATGGACGTGGGTTTGGGTAAACTCTGGGAGTTGGTGATGGACAGGGAGTCAAGTGTGCTGCAGTTCAGTTCAGTCGCTCAGTCATGTCTGACTCTTTGTGACCCCATGAACTGCAGCATGCCAGGCCTCCCTGTCCATTCTGTTTTTTAATATGCTGTCTATGTTGTTCATAACTTTCCTTTCAAGGAGTAAGCATCTTTTAATTTCATGGCTGCAATTGCCATCTGCAATGATTTTGGAGCCCAGAAAAATAAAGTCAGCCACTATTTCCACTGTTTCCCCATCTATTTGCCATAAAGTGATGGGACCGGATGCCACGATCTTAGTTTTCTGAATGTTGAGTGCTGAGGTTCATGGGGTTGCAAAAAGTTGGACAGGACTGAGTGACTGAACTGAACTGAACTGAAGTGAACAAAACTGATAAGTTGAAGGAGTGAAAGTGAAAGTGAAGTCGCTCAGTCAGTCGTGTCTGACTCTTTGTGACCCGTGGACTGTAGCCCACCAGGCTCCTCCATCCATGGGATTCTCCAGACAAGAATACTGGAGTGGGTTGCTATTTCTTTCTCCAGGGGATCTTCCCGACCCAGGGATCGAACCCAGGTCTCCCGCATTGCAGGCAGACGTTTTAACCTCTGAGCACCAGGGAAGCCCCAAGTCGAAGGAGAATATGAGGATAAAAGCGGAAAGAAAGGTATTTTCATGTGGTATTTGTGGGGCCATTATTATAAAGAGGTAGTTGCTTTTCACCAATAGAAATAAATGTGAAATTTTAAAAGATTATCAAGTGAGTTCAATAGGTAAGAAAATATACACAGTAAACGCACAGTATCATTATTATAAGATTGAGTATGACAGGAGGAGAGCAAGATGATAGGCCATCTGAAAAATGTGAATCTGATAATACTGGAGGATAGTACTGGGCAAGCAGGGAGACCCCTAAAACCAAGACTGAAGACAGATGAGAAAATTAAGGTTAGAAGGAGATTGGATGGTTGAGACTGACCTAGGCGTGATTATATAAGACTCAGGGAAGAGCAGACACATAATTATCAGAGCAGAAGAGAAAGAAGAAAATAAGATAAACAGCATTTCAAGGTGGAAAAAAGGAATTTAAGCAGCTTTTTTTTCTAGATAGCATCTACTTTCTTATTTACATATCAAACAAAGAGGAACTTGGTATCAAAGTCTGGGAAACTGAAGAACTAAATAATTGTTATATAGAAGCCACTTTGGGGGAATTTGTTAGAGAATTAACAAATAATAAGGAGACCACAGAACAGCACTGGTGAATTTATTATACTTTTCATTATGCATTTTGCCACTCTGTATATCTCCCTTTACATGAAAGTTTTGTTTTCAAATTGTTTTATAATTTGACTAAAATAATATAAGCACACGTGGTTTGTAAAAATCTCATCTAACAGCACAGAGAACTTTAATAAAGAATATGAGCCTTAATTTGTTCTTCTCGAAGGCAAATATTTTCAAGTAATTTTGAAGTGCTCAAACAACTTTTTCATTTCCATTTTCTGTTAATATATGTGGATTTATAACATCACACTTTCTTTTATCTGTTCTCTTTCTCAAAGGATTTTAGTATAGCAAAATTCTTAGTTCACCTGCTAAGCAACCATAGAAATTTTTACAATCTACCTAATCTTCTATTACTTGTCTCTATATGAGGAAATGAACTTCCCTAATGTGCACTTTAGAAGAAGTCTCCGATTCTCTTTTTTATCTCTCTTATTCCCCTTCTTCTCTCTAGTCTCTGTAGAATTCAAGTGTATGTTTATATTGGCAAGACTTCCAACTTCACTTTATGTTCTCTAAACTTAATTAAGTGTTCTATGATATGTCCATTGTTGATTCCAAAAAATTAAAACTCAGTAGGCACTATTTTCAGGAAATTAAATAAGTATCAGTCACTGTAAACCCAGTGTCACCCTTGAATTTATGACACTTGATTTTGCACCCTGGTATAATAAGATCATAATTCTTTCAATGTCCCTTCTAATATGGTAATCAAAATGTCATGTGACATGGTCAAAGTAAATTGAGTCTCCTAATGACATCCAATCAGTTGTTCAAACTGAAGCTGTGTTTCAGCTTGCTTTATATTTCTACCATAACATTTGTGTGTGTGTTTTTAATTGTATTTATTTAATTTTAATTGGAGGCTAATTATTTTAAAATATTGTGGTGGTTTTTGCCATACATTGACATGAATCAGCCGTGGGTGTACATCTGTTCCCCATCCTGAACCCCCCACCCAGCTCCCTCCCTATCCAATCCCTCAGGGTCATCCCAGTGCACCAGCCCTGAGCACCCTGCTTCATGCATCGAACCTGTCCTGGTGATCGATTTCACATAATAATATACATGTTTCAATGCTATTCTCTCAAATCATCCCACTCTTGCCTTCTCCCACAGGGCCCAACAGTCTGTTCTTTACCTCTGTGTCTCTTTTGCTGTCTTGCATATAGGGTCATTGTTACCATCTTCCTAAATTCCATATATATGTGTGTTTGTATACGGTATTGGTGTTTTTCTTTCTGACTTACTTCACTCTGTATAATAAGCTCCAGTTTCATTCACCTCATTAGAACTGATTCAAATGCATTATTTTTAATAGCTGAGCAATATTCCATTGTGTATATGTACCACAGCTTGCTCATTCATTCGTCTGCCGATGGACATCCAGGTTGCTTCCATGTCCTGGCTATTGTAAACAGTGCTGTGATGAACATTGGGTGCACGTGTCTCTTTCAATTCTGGTTTACTCAGTGTGTATGTCCAGCAGTGGGATTGTTGGGTCGTATGGCAGTTCTATTTCCAGTTTTTTAAGGAATTGCCACACTGTTCTCCAAAGTGGCTGTACTAGTCAGGGAGGAAGTTAGATACTACTACCATAACACTTTTAAAGTATTTTGTTCATTTTCCTCTGGGGTTTGTAGTTGCTTATTTATTTCATATTATGCTTGATTAAATAATTACTATTTTATTTTTATGGGATGCCTCATGAATTTGAGATTAATTCTGTAGAGTTTTGCTGTTCTGGAGAGTACTATTCTGATCTAAGCTGGATGGTGTGTGAGGTTTTGTTGAGACTCTACCCTCAAAAATCTCCCAAGTCATCTGACCTTCTCTTGTCACTTTTATCTTCTCATTGTGCTAGAATATTGTCTCAAGCAACTTTCCAATAAAAGATTAATAGGACCTAAACTGTATACATTTTTGAATATCTGAAAATACCTCTATTATTCTGTAATTCTAGACTAATAACTTTTATAACATAAAATTTTGATAGAAAAATGTTTTCTTCATAACCTGGAAGGTATGACCACTGCATACGTTTCTTTCTTGCTGTTGTTGTTTAGTTGCTAAGTTTTGTCTGACTCTTTGTGACCCCCTGGACTGTAGCCTGCCAGGCTCCTCTGTCTATGGGATTTCCCAGGCAAGTATACTGAGAATACTTTATTGGGTTGCCATTTCCTTCTCCAAGGGATCTTCCCAACCCAAGGATCATACCCAAAGTCCCCTGCATTGCAGGTGGATTCTTTATTACTGAGCCATCAGGGGAGTCCTTCTTTCTTGTTACCTCTAATCAAATTCCATTTATAGCAGAGACTATGGAGATTATGGAAAACAGATGCAGTAAGAGATAGCCCCATTATAACTCAAATGAAGAGCTGGCTTTTGGGTGTGTGTCTGCAATATTTCAGT